>NC_133328.1:538045891-538387401 GCF_042186555.1 Aquarana catesbeiana | reverse complement strand
CTTCAGCCCCAGAAGGATTTACCCCCTTAATGACCAGGCCATTTTTTGAGATACGGCACTGTGTTGATTTAACTAACAATTGCGCAGTTGTGCGATGCTGTACCCAAACAAAATTGATGTCCTTTTATTTCCCACAAATAGAGCTTTCTTTTGGTGGTATTTGATCACCTCTACGTTTTTTATTTTTTGCGCTATAAACAAAAAAAGAGCGACAATTTAAAAAAAAAAAATAAATAAATAAACAATATTTTTTTTACTTTCTGCTATAAAACATTTTTTAAAAAATAATTTATTCATCAGTTTAGGCCGATATGTATTCTGCTACATACTTCTGGTAAAAAAAAAAAAATGCAAGAAAGCGTATATTGATTGGTTTGCGCAAAAGTTATTGTGTCTACAAAATAGGGGATAGATTCGTGGCATTTTTATATTTTTTTACTAGTAATGGCGGCGATCAGTGATTTTTAGCTTTTAGTTTTGACACTTTTTTGGGAACCAGTGACATTATTACAGTAATCAGAGCTAAAAATATGCACTGTTCTTGTACTAATGACACTGGCAGGGAAGGAGTTAACATCAGGGGCGATCAAAGGGTTAAATGCGTTCCCTGCAGGTATTTTCTAACTGTATGGGGGGCTGTGTGACTGGGGAAACGCACAGGTCCATCTTCCTGCTTAGCAGACAGACAGGATCTGTGCGATCTCCCCTGTCAGAACAGAGATCTGCCTTGTTTACACAGGCAGATCTCCGTTCTTTTACCTTGGGGAATGGTCGCGGGTGGCCGGCGGACATCGACCTGCTGATTGGCTCCCCCGCTGGCCAATGGGAGCGTGCGCGCCCACAGAAGCTGATGTACAGCTACGGCGATTCGCGGGAATGTGCCACCTTGCCGCAGTATAATGGCGGCGGCTGGTCGGCAGGTTGGTAATGCACACTGTTAGAAGCCACAGGAAAATAAAGTAAGTGATTTCTGTAGAAGAGAGGAGCCTGTGCAGTTGGGAAAGACTAAAAAGTCTGAAAGTTCAGCTTTAAAGTTTTTTTGTTTGGATAGAGTGGGGGAGGATTAGAATCCTAGCATGGTTTTTACTGCTATCCAGGGCTCAATTAAAAGAGATTTCGCCTCGCTTACTGTCATGGTAACAATCATTTTCACAGACAGAATGTGAGGTAAACTCTACAACAGGGACACCGACTACAATAAAAAAGCCAATTTGCCGAGTACAGAAAGCTGTGTCAACCAGCCAGCAATCTTATCTCATTGTTCTCAATACTCCAAACTGTTTCCTGTGGCTTCCTGCACTTTAGACATTAGAATGGCTCTTTGTACTGTATATTGAAATAGCCCTGATTATGTGCCAAAGATTTATCTTCAGGCCTCCAGCGGCTGTATGCAACTGCAGACGTTCGCAGACCAGGTTTAATACGGGTATACTACAATCGTTTATGCCATCAGGTCACTGATTTATAGGGCTCTTTCACAGGTATTGAAAATAGGCGGTAGGTAGAGTTTTTATTGCTTGTCAACTGTCAATCAGCGTCATTGAAAATGGTTGAAGTGGTTGTAAACCTCAGACATGAAATATAAACAAAGCATATCCCTCTTTACAGGGCAGGACTTAGGGTGGTGGGGGCCCCTGGGCTTGAGTCACTTTCGGACCCTACCTTTTATATCTATCTGGCACTGATGACACGTGACACTGACAGGTGGCACTGGGGACAGGTGGCACTGATGACAGATGGCACTGATACGTGGCACTGATGACACGTGACACTGACAGGTGGCACTGGGGACAGATGACACTGATGACACGTGACACTGACAGGTGGCACTGGGGACAGGTGGCACTGGGGCAGGTGGCACTGGAGGCAGGTGGCACTGATAGGTGGCACTGGGGACAGGTGGCACTGATAGGTGGCACTGGGGACAGGTGGTACTGGGGACATTTGGCACTGATGGGTGGCACTGGGGAGTCGGGACAGATGGCACTATGTTGTGTAGTGTTGTGTGACTGTAACTAATGTGAGTGTTCACTCACCACTGCAGCATGGAAGCTCTCCCTCCTTACACGCTGTCTCTGTGTGACGCGGGAGAGCCGGCGATGAGAGATGATCTCATATGAGATCAACTCTCATTGGATGAGTGCTAAATGGGCGCTGTGATTGGCCATTTAGCACAATCTGTGATTGGCTGTGTCCAAGGGACACGGCCAACACAGAACTTCCCCGTTGCACGTCCGCAGCGGCGCGCAGAGGGGAAGAATACAGGAGGACGTCCAGGGATGCCCTCCCGGCAATTGGTGTCCGCGCTATAGCGCAAGCGCCGCGGGGCCCCCTATTGGGCGGGCCCATGGGCTGGAGCCCACTCTAGCCCTATAGTAAGTCTGGCCCTGCCTCTATAGCAGTGATGGCAAACCTTGGCACCTCAGATGTTTTGGAACTACATTTCCCATGATGCTCAACAACACTGCAGAGTGCATGAGCATCATGGGAAATGTAGTTCCAAAACATTTAGGGTGCCAAGGTTCGCCATCACTACCCTATAGTGTGTACAGTAAAACCTTGGTTTGCGAGTAACATGGTATACAAGCGTTTTGCAAGACGAGCAACTTTTAAAAAAATTTTTACTTGATCTACGAGCCGTAGAAGGATCACAGTTTTAATGTAAAAAACGTGGAATGACACTTACAATGTTAAAACCAATATCCCACGTTAAGCCTGGGTTCACACTAGCGCGATCTCAGAGATCGCATGTGATTCTCACCCGCACCGTAGGTGCCAATCACATGCGATCTCTGAGCAATGCGAGTTTAGCCATACAGTTGTATTTCTGAACTTGCATTGGATTCGCACAGAAAATAGTGCAGGAACTTGTTTTTCCCCCCGCACTAGAATCGGATTGCATGGGTGTCTTCACCTATGTGATCTGATTGCATATACAGTGGGGATGGAAAGTATTCAGACCCCCTTAAAATTTTCACTCTTTGTTATATTGCAGCCATTTGCTAAAATCACTTAAGTTCATTTTTTTCCTCATTAATGTACACACAGCACCCCATATTGACAGAAAAACACAGAATTGTTGACATTTTTGCAGATTTATTAAAAAAGAAAAACTGAAATATCACATGGTCCTAAGTATTCAGACCCTTTGCTCAGTATTTAGTAGAAGCACCCTTTTGATCTAATACAGCCATGAGTCTTTTTGGGAAAGATGCAACAAGTTTTTCACACCTGGATTTGGGGATCCTCTGCCATTCCTCCTTGTAGATCCTCTCCAGTTCTGTCAGGTTGGATGGTAAACGTTGGTGGACAGACATTTTTAGGTCTCTCCAGAGATGCTCAATTGGGTTTAAGTCAGGGCTCTGGCTGGGCCATTCAAGAACAGTCACGGAGTTGTTGTGAAGCCACTCCTTCATTATTTTAGCTGTGTGCTTAGGGTCATTGTCATGTTGGAAGGTAAACCTTCGGCCCAGTCTGAGGTCCTGAGCACTCTGGAGAAGGTTTTAATCCAGGATATCTCTGTACTTGGCCGCATTCATCTTTCCCTCGATTGCAACCAGTCGTCCTGTCCCTGCAGCTGAAAAACAGCCCCACAGCATGATGCTGCCACCACCATGCTTCACTGTTGGGACTGTAGTGGACAGGTGATGAGCAGTGCCTGGTTTTCTCCACACATACCACTTAAAATTAAGGCCAAAAATTCTATCTTGGTCTCATCAGACCAAAAAATCTTATTTCTCACCATCTTGGAGTCCTTCAGGTGTCTTTTTGCAAACTCCATGCGGGCTTTCATGTGTCTTGCACTGAGGAGAGGCTTCCGTCGGGCCACTCGGCCATAAAGCCCCAACTGGTGGAGGGCTGAAGTGATGGTTGACTTTCTACAACTTTCTCCCATCTCCCGACTGCATCTCTGGAGCTCAGCCACAGTGATCTTTAGCTCAGTTTGGCCGGACGGCCAGCTCTAGGAAGGGTTCTGGTCGTCCCAAACGTCTTCCATTTAAGGATTATGGAGGCCACTGTCCTAATAGGAACCTTAAGTGCAGCAGAAATTTTTTTGTAACCTTGGCCAGATCTGTGCCTTGCCACAATTCTGTCTCTGAGCTCTTCAGGCAGTTCCTTTGACCTCATGATTCTCATTTGCTCTGACATGCACTATGAGCTGTAAGGTCTAATATATAGACAGGTGTGTGGCTTTCCTAATCAAGTCCAAGCAGTATAATCAAACACAGCTGGACTCAAATGAAAGTGTAGAACCATCTCAAGGATGATCAGAAGAAATGGACAGCACCTGAGTTAAATATATGAGTGTCACAGCAAAGGGTCTGAATAGTTAGGACCATGTGATATTTCAGTTTATCTTTTTTAATAAATCTGCAAAAAAGTCAACAATTCTGTGTTTTTCTGTCAATATGGGGTGCTGTGTGTACATTAATGATGAAAAAATGAACTTAAATGATTTTAGCAAATGGCTGAAATATAACAAAGAGTGAAAAATTTAAGGGGGTCTGAATACTTTCCGTCCCCACTGTATATAAAATGTGTGTGTATATATATATATATATATATATATATATATATATATTTTTTTTTTTTTTTTGTGTAGGGGGACTAAAAATTTTATTAACACAAGGTGGATGGTCTCCTCTGAGAATGTCCGTGTACTGAGCAGTGATAATTTATCACTGCTTAATAAACGGACACCAGGGAGTTTCAGTGAATTTCTGGTACTGTAATCTCACTGTGGGGTTGTTTACTAAAACTGGAGAGTGCAAAGTCTGGTGCAGCTGTGCATTGTAGCCAATCAGCTTGTTAACCACTTGCCGGCCGCCCTATTACCAAATGACGGCGGCAAAGTGGTTTGATATTCCTGACCGGACGTCATATGATGTGATCAGGAATATTGAGCCGCTGCGCACCCCCGGGGGCGCGCATCGCGGCGATCGTTGTTGCGGGGTGTAAGTCTGACACCCTGCAACACCGATCTAGGTAAAGAGTCTCTGACGGAGACTCTTTACAACGTGATCAGCCGTGTACAATCACTGCTGATCACGATGTAAATAGAAAGAGCCGGTGATCGGCCTTTCCTCACTCGTGTCTGACAGACGCGAGTAGAGGACAGCCAATCGGCTGCTCTCCTGACAGGGGGGGTCTGTGCTGATTGTTTATCAGCACAGCCCCCCCTCGGATCCCGCCCAGGACCACCAGGGAAGCCGCCCAGGACCACCAGGGAAGCCATCCACACTGGACCACCAGGTATGCCCCCTAGACCCCCAGGGAAATGCCACTATGTGCTCAGGCAGCTGCCAATCTGTGCCCAGGCAGCTGCCAATCAGTACCCACTCCAATGCCTACCACTGCCAGTGCCACCAGGGATGCCCATCAGTGCCTCATATCAGTGCCGTGTATCAGTGCCCATCAGTGCCACGTATCAGTGCCCAGCAGTGCCGCCTATCAGTGCCCAGCAGTGCCGCCTATCAGCGCCCATCAGTGCCCAGCAGTGGCGCCTATCAGTGCCGCCTATCAGTGCCACCCTATCAGTGCCCAGCAGTGCCGCCTTTCAGTGCCCATCAGTGTCGCCTATCAGTGCCAACCAGTGCCACCCAGTGCCACCCATAAGTGCCCATCAGTGCTGCATATCAGTGCCACCCATCAATGCCGCCTACCAGTGCCCATCAGTGCCTCATATCAGTGCCCATCGTCAGTGCCTGTCAGTGCCCGCTCATTGGTGCCACCTCATCGGTGCCGCCGTATCAGTGTCTGTCTGTCCTGCCTTATCAGTGCCCATCAGTGAAAGTGAAAACTTACTTATTTACAATTTTTTTTAACAGAAATAAAAGCAAAACTTTGATTTTTTTCAAAGTTTTCGGTCTTTTTTTATTTGTTTAGCAAAAAATAAAAAACGCAGAGGTGATCAAATACCACCAAAAGAAAGCTCTATTTGTGGGAACAAAATGATAAAAATGTAGTTTGGGTACAGTGTAGCATGACCGCGCAATTGTCATTCAAACTGCGACAGCACTGAAAGCTGAAAATTGGTCTGGGCAGGAAGGTGTCTAAGTGCCCTGTATTGAAGTGGTTAAGTTTTAACAAAAAAAAAACCTGGAAGCCAGATTTTGCACTCTTCAGTTTTAGTAAATCAACCCATATGTCTCATGAGATTCCAGTAACAGGAGACATTCTCCTTTGTTCAAAGTGTTTGTAGATCGCTTCACTCCTCCAAAGGAGAAGCAAGCTACACCACTTCATAAACTGGTATCCAGGGGAGAGAGATCTCCTCTGAGAATGACGGAGAACGGAGCAGTGGATATTTTTCGCTGCTTGATAAATGGACACTATAGAGCAGGGGTCTCAAACTGCCGGCCCTCCAGCTGTTGCGAAACTACAAGTCCCATCATGCCTCTGCCTGTGGGAGTCATGCTTGTAACTGTTAGCCTTGCAATGCCTCATGGGACTTGTAGTTTCGCAACAGCTGGAGGGCCACCAGTTTTAGACCCCTGCTATAGAGAATAGAAGACCGCAGATAAACAGGTACAACTTATTTAGGAGGATTTGTTTCATCTCTGTGCATCACCTAGGGCCAGTCAATTCCCTGGGTATATGTTAGCCCTGGTTCACACTGAATGCGGCTTTGTAAATCATGTCAGTGCAACTTCAGGTGTGACTTGGCTGACCATCTGTGTGACTTCATGCCCTGATGTCTACGCAAGTCGCACCTGAAATCGCCAAAAGCAGCGCAGGAACTATTTTTTGAAATCGGTTCTGCACTGCAAAGTTGGCGTCGCAGCGATTTGAACAGTTCCATTGCAGACAATAGGGTGCAACTTGTCATGCGATTTGACCTGTCATGACAATTCGCACCGGTGTGAACAAGGACTAAGGGTGTACAACCACTTTAAAAAAGAGAGTGGATTGAGGTGAGGCTTTGTAACCATCTCCATTGGCTTCTATTGAAACACGCCACAAGTGCGCCATAAATTCACTGTAATTGCGCATTTGGGGTTCTGTTGCAAAGTGTCAAATGTGACCATTTACCATATAGCCTTGTAAAAAAAATGTATTTAATTTTTTTTTTTACAGGGCGTTTGAGGAGCATTGCCTGACTCAGCTTGACTGCCTGTGTGAAATGCTCATTAATGCAATAGATGTGTTAAAGTGATTGTAAAACTTTGTTTGTTTAAAAAAAAAAAAAAACAAACATATCATACTTACCTCCACTGTGCAGCTCGTTTTGCACAGAGTGGCCCCGATTGTCCTCTTCTGGGGTCCCCCGGCGGCTCTCGCGGCCCCTCCCCACATCAGATAACCCCCTAGGAGAAGCACTCTCCCAGGGGGTTACCTTGCAGGCGTGCTCCCGCGTCCATCATTTGGCGTCCAAAGCTGCCAAATGTATGACCCAGCCTCACACCCCCAGGCGCCCGCATCATTGGATTTAATTGTCAGCAGCGGGAGCCAATGGCTGCACTGCTATCAAAATATCCAATCAAGAGCCGAGAACCCCTGGGCAGAGGGACAGCACATCCCCGTCGGATGAGGTTCCAGGGCTCAGGTAAGTATAATGGGGGGGCTGAGAGGCCGGTCACTGCCCGGTGTCTTTTCACCTTAATAGGATGCATAGGATGCATTAAGGTGAAAAAACACGAAGGTTTACAACCCCTTTAACACATGCTAAAGGCTGTGTTAAAATTCAGCTACTGTATGAGGGCTATTTTAGTGCAAGACTGACGCTTCTCTGAAAAGCAATCCGCGTTCTGATCTCTTTTGAAAGGCTTGTAGCTGCTTTAACCCCTTGGAGCCCATACTAGCATTCCACTCGATTGCGGGGCACTTATAGGGCAGCCCCATTCACTTGAATGAGTCTTGATTGGTGGGCAGTAGTGCCTGCTAAAAGGGGCATGGGGTATAATTCCAGGCATGTGTACACCCCCGGCCGTTGCCTCTGTAGCTAAAGGGGGGGATGGTTGCGGGGCAGTAAAGCCACGGCTAAATCGGGGGGGGGTGCACTCACTTTTGTTGCAGTGGTTTAGACATTAATGGCTGTGTGTTGAATTATTTTGAGGGGACAGCAAATGTACACTGTTATACAATCTGTACACTCACTACTTTACATTGTAGCAAAGTGTCATTTCTTCAGTGTTGTCACATGAAAAGATATAATAAAATATTTACAAAAATGTGAGGGGTGTACTCACTTTTGTGAGATACTGTATTTCTTTAAATGTTTTATTGGCATACTATCTCATCAGAATAAATTGGGGTTTACCTTCAGATTCTGATATCTGACATATTTTGAGCTGCTCTATCGGGCACTGTCATCAGCATACAAGTCACATAGGAGTTAGTGCTCCTCATTGAAGTATTTCCCAGCTGTTATGGATGG
This sequence comes from Aquarana catesbeiana, assembly GCF_042186555.1. Classification (NCBI taxonomy): domain Eukaryota; kingdom Metazoa; phylum Chordata; class Amphibia; order Anura; family Ranidae; genus Aquarana; species Aquarana catesbeiana. The sequence continues at coordinate 538,379,024 of NC_133328.1, read as the reverse complement.
GTTGAGCACACAGGCATAGCTCCCAACTGTCCCTGATTTGGAGCAATGTCCCTCTGTCCCTCATTCCGCAATTGTCAGTTAAAGCGACGCAGTGCCAAATTGTAAAAAGTGCTCTGGTCAGGAAGGGAGTAAAATCTTCCGGGGCTGAAGTGGTTAAAAAAAGGCACACCAACACAGTATAATGCTTTGCCTTAGATTGTAAGCTCCTTGAGTGCAGGGACTGATGTGAATGTACAATATGTACATAGCTCCCAACTGTCCCTGATTTCGAGGGACTGTCCCTGTTTTGGAGCAATGTCCCTCTGTCCCTCATTCCTCCTCATTTGTCCCTCATTTTGGTCTGATCCGTATAGATGTACAGTGGAACCTTGGATTACGAGCATAATCCGTTCCAGGAGTATGCTCGTAATCCAAAGTACTCGCATATCAAAGCAAGTTTTTCCATTGAAGTCAATGGAAACGAAAATCTTTCGTTCCGCATTGACTTCAATGGGATGCAATACCGCATGCGGCCAGAGGCGGGGGGGCGCTGGAGAGCCTCGGACACGGCCGAAAAGGGCCGAATACACTTCGGCTGACCTCGGCAAACCTCGGAAAGACTTCCTACCCAAGATTTGTCGAGGTCAGCCGTGCTGTCCTCGGGTCTTTCCGTGAATTTCCGAACGTGGCGTTCGGCTCTGCTTGGCTCCGACGCCCCCCACCTCAGGCCAAAAGCGGTACTGCACACCGCTTTGGCCTGAATCGTGCTCGTTTTGCAAGACAACACTCGCAGACCAAGTTACGATTTTTAAAAATACAGTGCTTGTATTGCGAAACACTTGTTAACCACGTTACTCGCAATCCGAGGTTCCACTGTATATAAAATGCACTTTTTATCTATCAAAAAGTGTTTTCCAGCACTAAATCTTTCATCTGAATTCTAAATTGCTGCATTTGTAAAATCCAAAAGCCAATATAAAAGGATTAGTAGTGGTAAAAAAAAAACACTTGTGGGTTTAACCAATCTTGTTTTTTGTACAATTCTCCTTTAAGGGGTGTGGCAAGGGGTGTGTCCTATGCCTGCATACTTTTGCTGATAGGTGTCCCTCATTCCCATCTCAAAAAGTTGGCAGGTATGCACAGGAGGTATTCAGAGAAGTAACAGATCCATACCTATTTTATATTTCCCTCTACATGTAGTTGCTGTAATGGTGTTTGGGTTTGTAGTTATCATTAGAAATGTAAAAAGAAACTAAAAGTAAATAACACCCCACCTTTCTGCTCCATTCATTCTCCTAAATCAATACATAATAAAATAAACCTTGTAATATTTGCCTGATTTATAGAAAATGATGGTCCCGCCTCCCATAGTGCTGGTCACATGATCAAATGCCTAGGCAAACCCCAAATAATCTTAACTGAAGAGGTTTGGAAGACCAATATTAAGATAGCGCCAGCATATTAGTGACTCTGCCTGAACTCTGATTTCAGGTTAGATTGCATGACCTACACCTACTTATATGTCTATGGAACAGGCTGCAGTGATTATCCTGAGCAGTATTCCCTGCAATACATGTTAGGTATTAAAGGACTTTTATCCACATCTATGGGTTGAAGCAGGGTGAGCAGGAGGGTTGAGGATCTTATTTAGCTGAACAAAGGAAAAATCAGACTGTCGCACAGCACCATTGTGTATAAAGATTCTTATACCGAAATTAAAACTAAAGAGAATGCACTCACAATGAGAGGTTAGCGGTAGATACGGCATGCACGTGCGCAGTTCAAAAGCCTCTTTGGGCTGTTCAGATGCATGCTTCATCGCTGTCTCTAACCTCTAATTGTAAGTGCATACTCTTTCATTTTAATCTCCTTAATAAAAGCTTTACGCTCTATGGTGCTTTGCACTGCTCTGCTTTTTCATTTGTTCATCTAATTATCTGGCTCCTGCTCTTGTTTTTTATGCAAAAACGCAAGATCTTCATCCTTTCTACTTGCAGTGTTACATTGTTTACATTTTTACACGACCTCTGCTTCCTTTGGATTGTTTTTTTTTGTAACAAGATTTGAAAGAGAAGTATGGGTTTTTTTTTGCAGTTTTATACTTACCTAGGTGGATGCAGCACCCCCGCCGCCTCTGCACTGAGAACCGATCGATCGAACACTGCCGATGGCTCGGTTCTCACAGCTCGCTGAGAGGCTGAGACGGGTGTCAGTCCAGGGATCTGGCAGATCCAGACTTTATTGTCGGGATGACGCGGTGCCTGGACTGATTCCTGTGACGTCAGCAGACAGCGGACTTCAGAACGCTCTCTGCTGAAAACGGGTCACAGGAGTGCAAAACAAATTGCACTCCTTTGATCCATAGGAGAAGTCCAGCCAAACGAGTTCAGGATGGACTTCTCCTTTAACTTGTGTTATATGTGCCCAACACAGTCCCAGTGAATAGACAAGACAATCTGCATTGTGTCCTATTTAGGATTGACACCTTTTCTTCAAATCAAACCCGACCACATTAGCGGCGTGCAGCAACTTTTTGGTCCACAGAGTTCCCCTTTTACATCTGAATCCACAGAATTTTCTTTCACTGTAAAAGGGGGACTCTGCAGACTCTGATGTAAGGGAGAACTCTGGGGATTCTAAGGGATGCTCTGGGAATCCTGATTTAAGGGGGAACACTGAGCACTCTGATGTACGGAGAGGACTCTGATGTAAGGGGGAACACTGTGGCTTCTGATGTAAGGGGTGCTCTGAGAACCCTGATTTACCTTAGTGTACTCACTCAGAGGCAGGAGAGAGGAGGGGGGAGACTTCAGTCATAGGCAGGGATGGATGGTGAGCTCACTCACCCCTTGGCAGTCAGCACCTCTCATCTAGATGTATCTGAGGCTGCTGGACTTCAAATTTCTGGCCCCAACTTTCCTTTTCTGAGGCACAGCGTCGGGAATTGGAGTGTGGGAAGACACAGAGGGGTGGGGGAGGAGAAAGAGGTGCAGAACAAACCCTCTCTTCTCTCCCATCTGTGTTTTTTTTTTTTGGGGGGGGATTGTTAGTGTTGGCTTTGGGCAGTGTGAAAGAGAGTGTAACAGACACTCTCAGCTTAGACAAGTGCAGGCAGCAACCCTGCTGGGAAGCCATAGTCTGGTCTGAATAATGTGTCCAGGTTTCAGGCACTTACTTATCAGGTTTCAGACGCATTTACTATTGCTTTACTGGAAAAAAAAAAACATGTTGCATTTTTGTGCAGTGCATTCTGACAGGCAACATGCTGCTGTGCATAGAGGTACTGTAAATAAAGTTTAAAAAAAAAAAGACGTATGCATTATTTAGCCTTACTTTAGCGCACAACTGCTGGCATGAATGAGCCAAAACAAGCAGTGTTATCATGTTATTACCAATGTGATACAAATATGAATTTATATTTCTTTCATTTTTGATTAGGTATTAACCATTTAAGGGCTTGTACCTGATATCTTCAGGCAGGTGTTTATTTTTATTATTTTTTTATCCTATTTAGCTAGAGGTCCTATTTAAAGTATATCTAAAGCCAAATCTTTATTTTTTGGATAGAGTAGAGAAGAGTTAAAACTGATCCTTTTTTTTTTGTATTCTCATTCAAGAGAATTCCCTTTCCTGTCCTATAGACTCAAAAGTGAGAGGATAGCTTTGCAAAGTGAGGGAAATACTCTCTTATGCCCTGTACACACGATAGGATTTTCCGACAACAAATGTTAGATGTGAGCTTGTTGTCGGAAAGTCCGACTGTGTGTATGCTCCATCGAACATTTGTTGGCGGAATTTCCGCCAACAAATGTTTGAGAGCAGGTTCTCAAATTTACTGACAACAAAACTTGTCGGAAATTCGTGTGTACACAATTCCGACACACAAATGTTCACGCATGCTCGGAATCAATCAGAAGAGCCACACTGGCTATTGAACTTCATTTTTCTCGGCTCGTCGTACGTGGTGTACGTCACCGCTTTCTTGACGTTCTGAATTTCCGACAACATTTGTGTGACCGGGTGTATGCAAGACAAGTTTGAGCCAACAAAGCCTTTGATCTCTGATCTATCCATTTTGATGTGACTGTATTTTGGATTTTTATTAATTTTTGCAAATAAAGATGACTTTTCTATGGAGTGCGGCAGTCCAGGATTTTCTTCCTTCTTCTACAGGGCATGAGTTGTAAGAAGAACAAGGGTCCCCATAGGAATATTTCCCCTCTATTCCTGCTCTGGTCACAACTCAATATTTTGGTTTTACCCTCATTTTTATTTCTAGAGACACTGGTGGTCAGGACATTAATGCCGCGTACGCACGATACAAAATCCATGGATTTTTTTCCGACGGATGTTGGCTCAAACTTGTCTTGCATATACACGGTCACACAAATCCTGTTGGAAATTCCAAACGTCTCAAGAACGTGGTGACGTACAACGAGCCGAGATAAATGAATTTCAATAGCCAGTGCGGCTCTTCTGCTTAATTCCGAGCATGCGTGGAATTTTGTGCGGCGGAATTGTGTACACATGATCGGAACAGATTTTGTTGTCAGAAAATTTGAGATCTAGATCTCAAATTCTGTTTGTCGGAAATTCCAACTGAAAATGTCCGATGGAGCCTACACACAGTCGGAATTTCCGATAACAAGCTCTCATCGAACATTTCCCATCGGAAAATCCGACCGTGTGTACGCGGCATTATAGTGAATCTCCCTCATGGGGACATAGACATGGGTTCTAACCCCTAATTACTTGACCCATATAAAAAAAAAATTGCCTTTGATTATACTTTGAGGCCTCATGCGCATGGGACCTTCTGGACGTTTTTACAGCTGCTGTTTTTAGCTTTAGATGGTTTTTTCTACAGTCAATAAACTCTCCAGCATGTTATCCTATGTGTCCATGCACACATAGGCTATTATGAACTGTTTTTGGCTGGGGCATTTTTTGGCTGTAAAAAAACCCCAAAACTAGTGGGTTCTGAGAGGAGTTTTTCAGCTGTAAAAACGCTGTAACATCAAAAAACGCAGATAAACACAGATAAACGCTCAAAACCACGGTTCATCTGCGTTTTTTAACGTTTTTATGCCTTACCAATAGCAGAGAGGTGGTTTCTGTCTAAAAAAATGCTAAGAAATGATAAAGCTAAAAAAACATGAAAAAACTTGAAAAAACCCACTACATCCAGGGTGCATGAGGCTCTAGGGCTAGTGTTTGGTGTGCCAAGATAAAAGACAGAACCAGAACAAGAGGTTTATCTACAAATCACAGAGAAAAATCCTAATCTGCAACTCTAAACAGTGCCTACTAAGTGTAGTATGGAAGCACTTTTACTGGAAATCAACAGATTGGCAACTTACAGAAAATGTTAAAATATGCTCATCAGTGTGTAGCAGGTCAACGCTGCAGCTGGCGGGTCTGTACGTGCCCTCCCTGGAGTAAAAGCTGGATGCACCCTCAGTGGTTCTGGTGGGTTCCAAAACGTCCTAAATTGTCAGGAGCACTGCCTAGTGCATCGGGTATTTACTCCAGGGAGGGCACGTACAGACCCGCCAGCTGCAGTGTTGACCTGCTACACACTGATGAGCATATTTAACGTTTCCTGTAAGTTGCCAATCTGGTAATTTCCCGTAAAAGTGCTTCCATACTACGCTTAGTAGGCACTGCTTCCCTTTCTTTTCTTGAATTGCAGAGTTCCTTCTAGCTCCTTTATAGCAGCTGACACCGAGTTGTTTTTAGACTTCTTACCTGTACTTATATTCAGTTTGAGACTTATCATCTAGTGCAGTGTTTCTCAACCTTTTTCAGTCAAGGCACCCTTTACAATTAGGGACAATCTCAAGGCACCCGTTCTAAAATGTAAAAAACTGTTCTAATAGTTTTACATAATGCGGCAGCATCAACACACATAGGATACCCAAGGTTATTTATTCTTTCAAAGCAAATACACTTTTGCACACCAGTACTGACTAGTATTCCAATGTTTCTCTTCTCCCTCAGTTTCTCTCCATCACTCAGCTAATGTGACCCCAGTGTTGATGGAGAAGGGCAGGAGAGGGTCAAACAAGGATGCTGTGCAACATGGATGACATCACTGGTTGTTAGGTTGCCAGTGGCTAGAAGGTTGAAATGGTGCACAATAAAAACCTGTGGCTTTGTGTTACTAAAAGACAGGCTTGATCCACCTGCTGGCTTGTATACATTTTTTGGCAATTGTTAGGCATTTTGCCAAGGCGCCCCTGAATAAACCTAAAGGCACCCTGGTTGAAAAAAGCTGATCAAGTGTGCCAGAGCTTTCCCTTGCTTGCTAATCTGCAACTCCTGTCATTTTTAATTGGTGGTCAGTGACCTATACCCCACACCTAATACTATCTACCATTACCATACAACTAATATCAACCCTAATAAACAATGATCCTAATAATGGCCACACACACATTGATGCCAAGTCCTTTACTAAAGCTGACAGTCACAACTCGACAGTCTACATGGCAAAGCTGCTGTACTAAACATCAAATCCACACAGACACGGTTTCCTACGTGGCATAACTCCCACTGCTGCCTGTTACATGCACTGATGCTTGTCATTGAATCTCCACGGTGGATTGCCCAAACTAATCTACCTTGGGTGGGTGGACTGATGCACAGAAAGTATTTCTTGATTTTCTAAGCCACCTGTTTGCTTTGTCTTTTATTTGGGTACGGGGACAATCAATAGAGTAGGGATCTTTTTTCAAAACCTTTTCTTTTTCAAGTACCTGTGTGGGCTGCTATGGCTTTAGTAGGCCATGCTTTGTGACCAGCACTGGATACCAGCCACCAAACACAGAATAGAATAGTATTTTTCTAAAGAAAAAGTTGCAAGATTGTTTGTAGCTTTAATACCTCCTTTACTCCCCCCCCCGGAATCTATCTGCTGGACCTTACAGTCTAACCAGATTTGTGTACAGTGTTTTATTACTGTGTTCTTGTTTTTTAGATCCACTCCAGAAGCTAAGCCTTTTTTTTCATCTCTCTGAAATTCGAGGCACCAGTGGTGAGATCTCCACTTTGGCATTGTCTTATCTCTTACACCCTTCCTGCAGCATGATCTAGGCCACATGTGTCAAACACAAGGTCCATGGGCCAAATCCAGCTCACCAGGCCATTTCATGTGGCCCTTGAACCTCTCCTGCATCTGCAGTGCCCCCACCCACCTCATCTCACAACTTTGTCTCAGCATTTGCAGCAGAGAGGACGACAGAACTTCTCCTACAGATCAAGCGCCTCTTTGTGCAGCCACAGCACCCCTCCTCTTCACCTCCCCTGCTTTCAGCATTCAGCAAACAGCCCTCCTCTGGTCCTCTTCCAGCCCCCGGCTCCTTCTCCCTCCCAGTTCCAGCCACAGCTTCTTCCCAGCAGCAGCACAACAAGGTGCGGGGGGGGGGTGCACTGTGATGTAAAAGAAGGTGAGGGTCTCTTTACGTCCAATGGTGCGGGGGCTCTTGACATCTGATGTAAGGGAAGGGGGGTGCTCTGAACATCTAGTCTTACAATTACAACTTTGAGGGCAACCAAAATGCTGATGCGGCCCACAATAAAATTGAGTTTGACACCCGTGATCTAGGCCAATGGCTGCAGCAGTGAGGTGGAACTGGGAACACCGAAGTCTGGGTCATATCACTGGAGTCTCCAAAAGATAAAGAAGGCTAATTATCAAGTCAGATTATGTTTTTTTTTTTAACAGATCTTGTATACAAGTCAAATTATGACTTGGTTTCCTGGTCCTTTAAAGAAATTATCAGAATTTCACAGATCCAATGTACTAACATGCTTCTTGCTTGTCAAATTTAAAATAATATTAAAATCCTTTTTTTTCCGCCTTTTCTTTCATTTAAAGGAAGCAAATTAATCGACTTTCAAAATAAGCCTGAGGCTACTTTCAAACAACTTATCAAAATTCTCATTAAAATTTAAAGCAAAAAAATGCAAGCTGTTCAGTGCACTACAGTACATTAACTTCAGGCTACAGCATTGTCATCACTTTCCAGAGATTCTTCTCTAGGTACTTACTCAATTTTAATTATTAGAGAAAAGGTTTGGTGTACTCAGCGCATGATCTTCAAAAGGTGGCAAAGTCAGGTGTCTGCATGAAGAGACATCATTGGTATCAATTAACCTTACGTTGACTTTGAATTCATTTAATATAAATGTAGCTTTCTAAGTGAAATATTGGAGAGATTTCAGCAAATAAAAAATGAATGACACGTCAATATATTGATGCTTTTGTGTATTAAGTAATCAGAGAACTACATTTCCAAAAAAAGCATTTGGCAGAAAAAGAGTGGTGGAAGCAGTACCAGATCTAAGGCCCCCAAGTGTAACAGCTGCCCAGCTAGCAGGGCTCAGAATTATAAGGGACAAGAAAAATTCAACCATAAATATTATACTAGGACATTTTACATAGTTACATAGTAGATGAGGTTAAAAAAAGACACAAGTCCATCAAGTCCAACCTATGTGTGTAATTATATGTCAGTATTACATTGTATATCCCTGTATGTTGTGGACATTCAGGTGCTTATATAATAGTTTCTTGAAGCTATCGATGCTCCCCACTGAGACCACCACCTGTGTAAGGGAATTCCCCATCCTTGCCGCTCTTACAGTAAAGAACCCTCTACGTAGTTTAAGGTTAAACCTCTTTTCTTCTCATTTTAATGAGTGGCCACGAGTCTTATTAAACTCTTTTCTGCGAAAAAGTTTAATTCTATTGTGGGGTCACCAGTATGGTATTTGTATATTGAAATCATATCCCCTCTCAAGTGTCTCTTCTCCAGAGAGAATAAGTTCAGTGCTCGCAACCTTTCCTCATAACTAAGATCCTATTGACCCTTTATTAGCTTTGTTGCCCTTCTTTGTACTCACTCCATTTCCAGTACATCCTTCCTGAGGACTGGTGCCCAGAACTGGACAGCATACTCCAGGTGCGGCCGGACCAGAGTCTTGTAGAGTGGGAGAATTATCGTTTTATCTCTGGAGTTGATCCCTTTTTAATGCATGCCAATATTCTGTTTGTTTTGTTAGCAGCAGTTTGGCATTGCATGCCATTGCTGAGCCTATCATCTACTAGGACCCCCAGGTCCTTTTCCATCCTAGATTCTCCCAGAGGTTCTCCCCCCAGTGTATAGATTGCATTCATATTTTTGCCACCCAAATGCATTACTTTACATTTTTCTACATTGAACCTCATTTTCCATGTAGTTGCCCAAACCATTAATTTGTTCAGATCTTTTTGCAAGGTTTCCACATCCTGCGGAGAAGTTATTGCTCTGCTTAGCTTTGTATTGTCTGCAAATACAGAGATTGAACTGTTTATCCCATCCTCCAGGTCATTTATGAACAAATTAAATAGGATTGGTCCCAACACAGAACCCTGGGGAACCTCACTACCCACCCCTGACCATTCTGAGTACTCCCCATTTATCACCACCCTCTGAACTCGTCCCTTGTAACCAGTTTTCAATCCATGTACTCATCCTATGGTCCATGCCAACTGACCTTATTTTGTACAGTGAACATTTATGGGGAACTGTGTCAAATGCTTTTGCAAAATCCAGATACACCACGTCTACGGGCCTTCCTTTATCTAGATGGCAACTCACCTCCTCATAGAAGGTTAATAGATTGGTTTGGCAAGAACGATTCTTCATGAATCCATGCTGATTACTGCTAATGATACCGTTCTCATTACTAAAATCTTGTATATAGTTCCTTATCATCCCCTCCAAGAGTTTACATACTTACCTTATGTTTTTGTGCTTTGGTCAACCTACCACTAATTCAAATGTACATTAGTTTGTAATTAGTTTGTAACATTTTTGGAAATTGTTTTACAGTGGGTCTAGTTTTTTTTCTTAGTTGAAGTAATAATTTATACAGTAATCATGGTAAATGTTTTTTGGCAACAAATATGAGTATACAATAAAAAATGTTAAATGAACACATAAAAGAACAATACTATTAGAATAATATACTATCATTTATTGCTTAAAACTATATACTTTGACTAAGTGGTTTTATTACTTTTCCATTCCTTTTCAGAAAAACATGGCAGTAGAGTTTTGTTATTAAAGTAGCCATTGATTAAAGTAATAAAATACCATTTATTGACTACTTTAATAGACTAAAAAAATGCAATGTTTTGCAGTTTCTTCCTCAAGTATAATATTATGCCAAATGGAAAATCTAACGCGTTTCATAGGCATGAATTTTACATCTTCTGAATTAATCAATAAACAGTAGGGGTTATTTACTAAAACTGGAGAGTGCAAAATCTGGTGCAACTCTGCATAGAGGTTTTATTGCTAACTGAACAAGCTAAAAGCTGACTGGCTACCATGCATAGCTGCACCAGGTTCTGAATGCACCTGTTTTAATAAATCTACCCCAGTGTCACTTTAAAGTAGAACTGAATGCAAACTTTTTTTTTTTTCAATTTGAAAAGAGTAAGGAAGGGTTATAACCCCTATCATTTATTTTTATTTATTTTTAGTCATTCATGTCCCAATAGGGAGATTCCCTTTCACTTCTTGTTCCATAGTCAAAACAGGTGAGGGAATCTCTAGGTGTCACCAATGTCACAGAAACTAGCATTCTCATTAGACAATTTCCGCTCTATTAGTGTTCTAGTGTCAACCCAAATTTTGGGATTTTCTTTTACTTTCACTTTTGGCAGTAATTGTAAACAGAACAAAAAGAGAGGATAAATCTCTCTAACTGGGACATGGACAGCAATTAAAACCTGACAGGGGTTCTAATGTCGCTCCACTCTAAAACTTAACAATGTTTTGCCTTTGGTTATACTTTCATTCCAAACTTTCTAAATAAAGAATGATTCATGGTTGGTCTATGACTGTCACAATCGCTGAGCTTCATTTGGATGGGTTTGCTCATTTGCAGATCTCCTAAACCTTTCTAGAAATCCAAGGCCACCTACACCATACTATTTACTGAGGCTCATCTGTATTTGATTATGCTAAACATGTGCTACATAAAAAAGAATATTTCATGGAAAGATCCCTTGACCACTTATTAATGAAATTATGTGTTTTAAGGAACATTTTTGTTGTCTTTGATCCTTCTCTTCTGGTATACTGCCTCCTAATTATGCTCAGCTTGACATGATACAGGACTGCTAATGTTACAGAATTTATTGATATCAAATGGTCTTAGTCCACAGAAATAGCTGATTAATCATGTTTTATGATTTCCCAGCCAAAGCGATTAACTCATTTTTGATCATACTGATAGAATAAAAAAAGGTTTCCAAGAACAAGTCCTTATACAAAAACCATTTACAGTTTACCGTTTGAAGACCAGGACTTTTCTGGCACTTTTTGTGTACAAGTTTAAATCAGTATTTTTTGCTAGGAAATGACTTACAACCCTCAAGCATTATACAGTGTATACCACAATTTATTTGTATAATACAAATGATGATGTTACACCGAGTAAACAGATACCTAACATGCCATGCTTTAAAATTGCCCACGGTCGTGTAATGGCGACAAACAACAGTACTTAAATATCTCCATTGGCGACGATTTAAACACCATAACAGGTTACGTATTTAGAGCTACAGAGGAGGTCTAGCAGTAGAATTATTGCTCTCACTCTAATGTTCACAGTGATACCACACATGTGTGATGCGAACACCCTTTACATATGTGTATGTAAACTTACGTATATGGTTGCTTCTGCACGCGAGCACGGAGGGATGGAGGCACTTTAAAAAAAAAAATTTTCTTTTTTTTTTTTTTACACTGTCCCTTTAAGTTTTTTTATCATTTTTTTTTTTTATTACAAACATGTAAACACCCCTATGACAGAAATAAGGATGACTGGTCTTATTTATGGAGAGATCTGAGGTCACAAAAACCCCAAATCTCTTCTTTACCTTTAAAAGAAAATGATAAAACAAATTTCATCTTTTGCTTTAAAAAAAAAAAAATGTTTACTTTCTCCCTAGACCAGAAGTGACATCATGACGTCGCTCTGGTCCTCCAAGGGCATAGAGGCAATCAGAGATGTTCTAGTCTCTCACTGCCTCTGTGACCAGCAGGCCGCAGTGTCGGATCATTTCTCGGGTGCGCTGGTGAGAGTGGTAAGCCAGAGAAACACTGGCGAGCGTCAGGAAGTGGGGGGGGGGTCACTTCAGAAAGCGACCCAGTGGCTAATGATCCGCTCTAATCTCTTTCATGAGAAAGCCAGCCGCTGGCTAAAAAAAAAAAAAATACCGGGGTATTATGGCTGATAGCTTTAGCCATAACCCTGCTAAACCACCTGCAAACCACAAAGTATATATAGTATCTCACAGAAGTGAGTATACCCCTCACATTTTTGTGACAACACTGAAGAAATGACACTTTACTACAATATAAAGTAGTGAGTGTACAGCTTGTATAACAGTGTAAATTTTCTATCCCCCCAAAATAACTCCACACACAGCCATTAATGTCTAAACCGCAGGCAACAAAAGTGAGTACACCCCTAAATGAAAATGTCCAAATTGGGCCCAATTAGCCATTTCCCCTCCCCAGTGTAATGTGACTCGTTAGTGTTACAAGGTCTCAGGTGTGAATGGGGAGCAGGTATCACACCTTATGGCAAAGAACTCTCTTACGAGCTGATTAAAATAATTGTTGCTCTACATAAAGAAGGCCTAGGCTATAAGAAGATTGCCAAGACCCTGAAACTGAGCTGCAGCACGGGGCCAAGACCATACAGCGTTTTAACAGAACAGGCCTCGCCATGGTTGACCGAAGAAGTTGAGTGCACTTGCCCGGCGTCATATCCAGAGGTTGTCTTTGGGAAATAGATATATGAGTGCTGCCAGCATTGCTGAGGAGATTGAATGTATGGGGGTGTCAGCCTGTCAGTGCTCAGACCATACGCCGCACACTTCATCAAATTGGTCTGCATGGCTGTTGTCCCAGAAGGAAGCCCCTTCTAAAGATGATGCACAAGAAAGCCTTCAAACAGTCTTCTGAAGACAAGCAGACTAAGGACATGGATTACTGGAACCATGTCCTGTGGTCTGATGAGACCAAGATAAATTTATTTGTTTCAGATGTTGTCAAGCATGTGTGGCAGCAACCAAGTGAGGAGTACAAAGACAAGTGTGTCTTGCCTACAGTCAAGCATGATGGTGGGAGTGGTATGGTCTGGGGCTACATAAGTGCTGCCGGCACTGGAGAGCTACAGTTCATTGAGGGAACCATGGATGCCAACATGTACTGTGACATACTGAAGAAGAGCATGAATCCCTCCCTTTGGAGACTGGGCCGCAGGGCAGTATTCCAACATGATATTGACCCCCAAACACCCCTCCAAGACAACCACTGCCTTGCTAAAGAAGCTGAGGGTAAAGGTGATGGACTGGCCAAGCATGTCTCCAGACCTAAACCCTATTGAGCATCTGTGGGGCATCCTCAAACGGAAGGTGGAGGAGCAGAAAGTCTCTAACTTCTAAATCCACTAGCTCTGTGATGTCGTCATGGAGGAGCAGAAGAGGACTCCAGTGTCAACCTGTGAAGCTCTGGTGAACTCCATGCCCAAGAGGGTTAAGGCAGTGCTGAAAAATAATGGTGGCCACACAAAATGTTGACACTTTAGGCCCAATTTGGACATTTTCCCTTAGGGGTGTACTCACTTTTGTTGCCAGCGGTTTAGACATTAATGGCTGTGTGTTGAGTTATTTTGAGAGGACAGCACATTTACACTGTTATACAAGCTGTACACTCACTATTTTACATTGCAGCAAAGTGTCATTTCTTCAGTGTTGTCACATGAAAAGATATAATAAAATATTTAGAAAAATGTGAGGGGTGTACTCACTTTTGTGAGATACTGTATATACGTATTGCGGTTGGCAAGTGGTTAAATAAACCAATAATCTAGAGGGTGTTGCGGAGTTAAAGAAGATCTATCATTCTAATTTTTACTTTACAGTTCTGTCCCCATGGGACAAAGTTTATGTACTGTGTGCTGTTGAACTCTAGTTATGAGTACTGACCTGCCACACTCCCCTCCTTCCATGGTCGATTTGACAACATCGAAGGTGACAAGCAATGGCAAGAGGAATGCAGAGGCTACAATGTCCCAAAGGGGACAGAACTGTAAAAAAAAAAAATATGATAGACTTCTTTAAGCTGTGAGTATGTGACATAGAAGGGTTAAGATCCCTGCTACTTTTTTTTTTTTTACTGCCGTTGTCCCACATGAGGGATTCCCTCGTCATTCTTGCCTTGTAAGCACATCAGGAGGTTAAAGAAAATCTCTCAAGCATCTTTCAGGCTGTAGTTCAGGCGTATGCAAATATTTGTAAATTTTCTATTTTTTGCATACAACCGTACTCTGTACTCGTGTTTACAATAGCACTGCCGTATATATGAGTATAGCACCACATGGCTATTCATGTCAGTGACAGACAGTACACTGCACCTGAGCTGCCTGGGCAGAGGAAATACATTGAGAATTATGCTGAACAGGCTTCAGCTGGCCTGTTTGCATGAGCCTTTAAACTTCAAACTTCACATCAGCAGGGAACACTGTACCTTTAGGGATCTATTGGTGGCCATACACACTACAATCCCTGTACAATCTCATTTACGTTTACCAAAACTATGTAACGCGAGCATGAACCTACACGATCAAATCGATTATTTATCCAGTTGGGCAGGTGCTTACATTATGTAATTCAGAGGTCTCCAAACTTTCTAAACAAAGGGCCAGTTTACTGTCCTTCTAACTTTAGGGGGGCAAGACTGTGGCCAATGGGAGAGGAAAATGGCCTGGCGTCAGTGGGATTAAACAATGCCCCATGATTGGTATTAGTAATACTGCTCCATCATTGGTATCAATGGTCGTAATAGTGTGCCACTGTTGGTGTCAGTGGGAGTAATACTGCCCCATCGGTGGTATCAATGGGAGGAATAGTGGCCATCGTATGTATCACTGAAAGGAGTAGTGCCCATTGTAGGTATCAGTGAGAGGAATAGTGGCCCATTGTAGGTATCAGTGAGAGGAATAGTGGCCCATTGTAGGTATCAGTGAGAGGAATAGTGCCCATTGTAGGTATAAATGAAAGGAACAGGGCCCCATCGTAGGTATCAGTGAGAGGAATAGTGCCCATCGAAGTTATCAGTGAGAGGAATAGTGCCCATCGAAGGTATCAGTGAGAGGAATAGTGGCCCATTGTAGGTATCAGTGAGAGGAATAGTGCCCATTGTAGGTATAAATGAAAGGAACAGTGCCCCATCATAGGTATCAGTGAGAGGAATAGTGCCCATCATAGGTATCAGTGAGAGGAATAGTGCCCATCATAGGTATCAGTGAGAGGAATAGTGCCCATTGTAGGTATCAGTGAGAGGAATAGTGCCCATTGTAGGTATCAGTGAGAGGAATAGTGCCCATCATAGGTATCAGTGAGAGGAATAGTGCCCATCATAGGTATCAGTGAAAGGAATAGTGCCCATCGTAGGTATCAGTGAGAGGAATAGTGCCCATCGTAGGTATCAGTGAGAGGAATAATGTCCATTACTGGTATCAATGGGAGGAATAGTGTGCCATAGTTGGTGTCAGTGAGAGGACGTGCCCCATTGTCAGTGTCGGTGATAGGAACTATGCTGCACTGTTGCTGACAGTGGGGGGGAATAATGCCCCAAGGGCCGGATAAGAGCAAGCAAAAGGCTGCATCCGGCTCCCGGGCCGCAGTTTGGAGACCCCTGATAAAGTCGATGGTGGACCTAAAGAAGAGTGTACAATCAGATTGTATAGTGTAAGGCCAGCTGAATTGTTTTTCAACACTGCCCAATCAACCTCTCAATTTCTGAACAACCAGTTCAAACAAAATGTGACAGTCAGGTGCCCCATGCTGCCCAGGACACTGAGCACCTTAGTACAGCAGTTGGAATGCAACAATAAAAGACCACAAGAGGTAATAATAACATAGCTGCAGGCCCAATCAATAGTAGACCCTCAGCAGCAAATATAGACCCCCCCCCAACAGCAGCAACAGATTATCCAGCACAGCAGCAACTAAGACATCGCCTAAGATAATACAGGGACATTCAGTCAGTGCTGGTTGGGGTAGTACATAAAGGGTTAATACATGACCACAGTCAGATTCAGCCAGGCAGAGTACAGCCAACCAGCCAGCAGTCAGTCTGGAGTAGTTTCACTTTCTCTCCCACGCAGTTAGGAGGGAGGTGGAGGGTGCACTGCTCCTATCACTCCTCCGGGGACTGACTGATCTTGTCAGCCGTAACGTTAGAAGAGGTGTTGGGAAATGTGGCTGTAGTATTACTCCACAGTCAGAGAACAATTAAGTACATCCACTGCCCTCTGCTAATGATGACACAATAAATACCAGTAATGTGTAATAAAAAAATATTTCAGACTCTGTATGGCAGCTGCTGATTGGAAGTGTGTTGAAGGGGCTAGGACAATTTTTAGGGATGCTTTAGCACCCCCTTAGCCCACCCAAGCACCCTGGACCAGTGCCAGAGGTGCATATAGTACAGTTATGGTCCGGCTGAACAAATAAACCCATTATGTGTGTGTGTATGTGTATATATATATACATATATACACACACACACACAGTTGTGCTCATAAGTTTACATACCCTGGCAGAATTGATGATTTCTTGGCCATTTTTCGGAGAATATGAATGATAACACAAGAACTTTTCGTTCACTCATAGTTAGTGTTTGGCTGAAGCCATTTATTATCAATCAATTGTGTTTACTTTTTTTTAAAATCATAATGACAACAGAAACTACCCAAATGACCCTGATAAAAGTTTACATACCCCAGTTCTTAATACCGTGTATTGCCCCCTTTAACATCAATGACAGCTTGAAGTCTTTTGTGGTATTTGTGGATGAGGCTTTTTATCTTCTCAGGTGGTAAAGCTGCCCATTCCTCTTGGCAAAAAGCCTCCAGTTCCTGTAAATTCTTGGGCTGTCTTGTATGAACTGCACGTTTGAGATCTCCCCAGAGTGGCTGAATAATATTGAGGTCAGGAGATTGAGATGGCCACTCCAGAACCTTCACTTTATTCTGCTGTAGCCAATGACAGGCTAACTTGGCCTTGTGTTTTGGATCATTGTCATGTTGGAACTTCCCATGCGCAGCTCCCTGGCTGATGAATGCAAATGTTCCTCCAGTATTTTTTGATAACATACTGCATTCTTCTTGCCACCAATTTTGACCAAATTTCCTGTGCCTTTGTAGCTCACACATCCCCAAAACATCAGTGATCCACATCCGTGTTTCACGGTAGGAAGGTATACCTTCCTACTCTAGAAACGCTCCAAATGTAGTGTTTATGGTTGTGGTCAAAAAGCAACATTTTGGTCTCTCCAAACGACTTTGTGGCAGAAGGTTTGAGGCTTGTCTCTGTGCTGTTTGGTATATTGTAAGTGGGATACTTTGTGGCATTCCATGCAGTCCATCTTTCTTCAAGTGCCTCCTTATTGTGCATCTTGAAACAACCACACCACATGTTTTCACCACATGTCCTGTATTTCACCTGAAGTTATTTGTGGGTTTTTCTTTGCATCTCAAACAATTTTCCTGGCAGTTGTGGCTGAAATTTTAGTTGATCTACCTGACCGTGGTTTGGTTCCAGCAGAACCCCTCATTTTCCACTTCTTGATTAGAGTTTGAACACTGCTGGTTGGCATTCTCAATTCCTTGGATATCTTTTTATATCCCTTTCCTGGTTTATACAGTTCAACTACCTTTTCCCGCAGATCCTTTGACAATTCTTTTGCTTTCCCCATGTCTCAGAATCTAGAAACATCAGTGCAGCACTGGATGAAAGATGCAAGGGTCTGTCAGGAGTCCAGAAACGCATTGGCCTTTTATACACACACACTAATTACGATGGTTACCTTTAATAGCCATTCAAACCCCTTTGTGTCAACTTGTGTGCATGTTATCAGGCCCAAATCACCGGTGTATGTAAACTTTTGATCAGGGTCATTTGGGTAGTTTCTGTTGCCATGATTTAAAAAGAGTAAACACAGTTGACTGATAATACATGGCTTCAGCCAAACGCTAACCACGAATGAAAGAAATGTTTTTGTGTTATTGTTCATATTCTCTGAAAAATGGCCAAGAAATCATAAATTCTGCCAGGGTATGTAAGCTAATGAGCACAACTATGTATACAGTATCTCACAAAAGTGAGTACACCCCTCACATTTTTGTAAATATATTATTATCATATCTTTTCATGTGACAACACTGAAGAAATTACACTTTGCTACAATGTAAAGTAGTGAGTGTACAGCTTGTATAACAGTGTAAATTTGCTGTCCCCTCAAAATAACTCAACACAGCACAGCTATTAATGTCTAAACCGCTGGCAACAAAAGTGAGTACACCCCTAAGTGAAAATGTCCAAAAATGTCCAAATTGGGCCCAATTAGCCATTTTCCCTCCCCAGTGTCATGTGACTCGTTAGTGTTACAAGGTCTAAGGTGTGAATGGGGAGCAGGTGTGTTGAATTTAGTGTTATCGCTCTAATGTCCCGTACACACGGTCGGATTTTCCAATGGAAAATGTCCGATCGGAGCGTGTTGTCGTAAATTCCGACCGTGTGTGGGCTCCATCGGACATTTTCCATCGGATTTTCCGACACACAAAGTTGGAGAGCAGGAGATAAAATTTTCCGACAACAAAATCCGTTGTCGGAAATTTCGATCGTGTGTACACAAATCCGATGGACAAAGTGCCACGCATGCTCAGAATAAATAAAGAGATGAAAGGTATTGGCCACTGCCCTGTTTATGGTCCCGATGTACGTGTTTTACGTCAACGCGTTTAGAACGATCAGATTTTCCGACAACTTTGTGTGACCGTGTGTATGCAAGACAAGTTTGAGCCAACATCCGTCGGAAAAAATCCTAGGATTTTGTTGTCGGAATGTCCGAACAAAGTTCGACCGTGTGTACGGGGCATTACTCTCTCATACTGGTCCTTGTAAGTTCAACATGTCACCTTATGGCAAAGAACTCTCTGAGGATCTGAAAAAAAGAATTGTTGCTTTACATAAAGATGGCCTAGGCTATAAGAAGATTGCCAAGAATCTGAAACTGAGCTGCAGCGCGGTGGCCAATACAGCGGTTTAACAGGAGAGGTTCCACTCAGAACAGGCCTCGCCATGGTCGACCAAAGTAGTTGAGTGCACGTGCTCAGTGTCATATCCAGAGGTCGTCTTTGGGAAATAGACATACGAGTGCTGCCAGCACTGCTTCAGAGGTTGAAGGGGTGGGGGGGTCAGTCTGTCAGTGTTCAGACCATACACCGCACACTGCATCAAATTGGTCTGCATGGCTGTCGTCCCAGAAGGAAGCCTCTTCTAAAGATGATGCACAAGAAAACCCGCAAACAGTTTGCTTGAAGACAAGCAGACTAATCCCCTCCTTTCTGAGACTGGGCCGCAGGGCAGTATTCCAACATGATAACGACTCCAAGCGCACCTCCAAGGCGACTACTGCCTTGCTAAAGAAGCTGAGGGTAAAGGTGATGGACTGGCCAAGCATGTCTCCAGACCTAAACCCTATGCAGCATCTGTGGGGCATCCTCAAACGGAAAGTGGAGGAGCGCAAGGTCTCTAACATCCACAAAATGTCATCATGGAGGAGTGGAAGAGGACTTCAGTGGCAACCCTGTGAAGCTCTGGTGAGCTCCATGCCCAAGAGGGTTAAGGCAGTGCTAGAAAATAATGGTGGCCACACAAAATATTGACACTTTGGCCCCAATTCTGACATTTTCACTTAGGGGTGTACTCACTTTTGTTGCCAGCGGTTTAGACATTAATGGCTGTGTGTTGAGTTATTTTGAGGGGACAGAAAATTTACACTGTTATACAAGCTGTACACTCACTACTTTACATTGTAGCAAAGTGTCATTTCTTCATTGTTGTCACATGAAAAGATATAATAAAATATTTACAAAAATGTGAGGGGTGTACTCACTTTTGTGAGATACTGTGTGTGTATATATATATATATATATATATATATATATATATATATATATATATATATATAGATAGATATATAGATGTAGAGCTAGATCTATATCTATATATAGATATTTGTAGCATTACAGAAGGTAGCTACAAGATATATCTTGTAATCCATCTGTTTTGGATCCCTATATGGAGTAACTGAGGTGTTCCCATCCAGCAGTATTCTTAAAGCACAAAACTTCCAAGCTTGTTTCTCTGTTTGCAAAAATTAAAGTGTTTGTTACCCTAGCATTTAAAAGTCCTGATATGTGCCTGGTTTACCATGCACTTGTATAAGATAGTATCCTGTTCTAATTTTTTGCTTCCTTTGTGTGAATATATATCCATACACAAATGTTTTGCCTTGCATTTCAATTTTAAACTGAATGGGTTATTTTACAAGGTGATCGTTTACAATCACTTTAAGTTCAACCATTTAGGCCTCATTCACAGGGGCGCTGAGCCCCATGGAGCATAAATGAGGCATTCGCTTAGGGTCCTTTCACACTGGGGCGGTTTGCAGGCGCTATTGCGCTAATAATAGCGCCTGCAAACCGACCCGAAACCGCCACTGCTTTAATTCCAGTGTGAAAGCCCCGAGGACTTTCACACTGGAGCGATGCGCTGGCAGGACGGTAAAAAAAGTCCTGCCAGCAGCCAGCCAGCATCTTCGGAGCGGTGAAGGAGCGGAGTGTATACCGCTCCTTTACCGCTCCTGCCCATTGAAATCGATGGGACGGCGCGGCTATACCGCCGGCAAAGCGCCTCTGCAGAGGCGCTTTGCGGTGGTTTTAACCCTTTCTCGGCCACTATCTAGACCCGCCCCGCTAGCGGCCGCATACCGACGGTAATGCGCCGCTTACAATAGCGGCGCTTTACCGCCGACGCCCGCCCAGTGTGAAAGGGGCCTTAGACATTTGGAACCGCCTGGAGCTGCATGCAGGAGGCCTAAGTTACAAAATAGTGGCACAGCGGCTGTACGGACACAGCTGCACATCCTAACGTAACAGGCATTCAGGGGCAGGTGTGTGGCCCCCGAATGCAGACGGTGTGCATTTTGGTGAGGTAAACTGTCAAATTAGGACTCGCAGCAGTGTCTGTACAATGTCCCCACTCAGTAATGTCGGTTGCCTGCAGGCAGCTTCAAACGTCTAAACACCTCGTACCTCGTTCATGCTGTATGGGCCTCAGCACCCCTGTGAATGAGGCCAAAATAGTTGAACTTAAAGTGGATGTGAACCCAATGTCATCCTTTCTAAACTACTGCCATAGGGGTTATCTATAAGGATATACATGTCTCCTGCATGTATCTTTACCTGTCTAATGTCTCCCCTCTGTCTGTTATTAGACCCGAAAAACTGCAGATTCTGTGGGCGGGTCTGTTGTCTGGAGCTCGGTGGGTGGAGTCGTGATGTCAGTAGACTCCCCGCCCACCTCTACACTCCCCTTGTCAATATTCATTTTCTCCTGTGTATTTCTTACACTGAACTTCTGCTATGATCGCTAATATCCAGTGAAAAGACAGGAAAGTAACCACATGACTTCAGCATGCCAAATCATGCTGAGGTGTGGAACAGCCAATCCTGGCAGAGCTGCTGAAGAAAGGAGTGGGGGTGGGAATTAAAAAATAATGCATGTCTTAGGCTAGTGCACGAGATGTAAATCACCTGTCACTCACAGCAAGGGGGAGGATTTGTCAAAGTTTTTCTCTGTTTGTCAAGTTTTATCTCACTGAACAATAAAAGAGGATTACTCAGAGATGGATTAACTCTTTGTGGCAAGACTGGGCTCAAATGATAGGAAATCTCATACTCTATATTATGACATCAAATTTTTTTTTTTTTTTTGGGTTTACATCCACTTTAATTTTTGCAAACAGAGGAACAAACTAGGAAGTTTTGTGCTTTAGGAGTACTGCTGGAGGGGAACACCTGTGTTACTCCATAAAGCGAGCCAAAACAGATGGAGTTCAAGGTACGATCTGTAGCTACTTACTGTAATGCTAAAAATGATAAATCTACTGTATATTTATATATACAGTAAAATCTTGGATTGCGAGCATAATTCATTCCAGAAACATGTTTGTAATCCAAAGCACTTGTATATCAAAGCAAATTTCCCCATAAGAAATAATGGAAACTCAAATGATTCGTCCCACAACCATTTATTCATAGGTCCTTCAGTTTATAGTCCATATAAAAAGATTATAGACATGTGATCGGTTGTGTAACCATAAAATATCCATCCACAAATAGAAGCCTCCACAAGGGGATTAGAAGCAAAATCCAGCAGGAGCTACAGAGTATAAAAGAGAAGAGAGGCGCCTCGAAGTGTAGCAATATGTTTCTAAATCTCGTACCTTCATTAAATGTAACCATATTGCTACACTTAGAGGCGCCTCTCTTCTCTTTTATACTCAGTTGTGACGTGACACTACTTGTATATCAAGACATCGCTTGTATATCAGGTCAAACTTTATTTTAAAATTTTGCTTGTCTTGCAAAACGCTCTCAAACCAAGATTTTACTGTATGCACATATACTCTATATACATATACACTATATACACCAAAATAACTATTTCTATTAGTGATCACATAAAAATTCAGTATAGTCTTCCTCAACCATACAGCTTGCAGAAAAATCCAAAACTGATTGAGTATAGTTTATGTACTGAATCCCAACTGAAAAGACAGCCTGAGGAAGTCCGCTTCTCTCTCTGTAATGTGTTTACCTCTGCTAGAAGAACAGCCATTATTCTTTACAATATACTGCAACAAATATAACAGCTGAGACCTAATTTTTCCTATAATGATAAACACCTGCCATCGCTCTACTCTCCGACTTCAGGTACAATCCAGTAAGGACATGTCAAAAATATTATCTCCATAGACTTTATTGGAACTCACAGCTATGAAATGACGCGTATGTCTTTTTTGTTTATATAGCTTATTATTTATTCATGTTAGATGTACAATCCAGAAAGAGAAACGGGATTGGAATAAATACAAAGAACAATGTCTACCTGGCTAGGCATTCTGTTTCCCATCCAGGCAGAGCTGTTAGACATCAGTAGAAATCCTTAGAGGTTGTTCTGTCCTTCTGTTATGTTACATTACAGCACAAATAAAGCACAGAGTTTAATTGGAAATTTCCTCCCAGTGTGATGACCTGTTTTAATTACAGCTACAAAAGTTCCTGGACAGCATTGAGGCTTCACCTACTGATTTCATTTTTTTGCATGGAGTTATTTTTTAACATATATTTATTAATTACCGGTAACTCTTTTATGCACAAATTAGTTGTGCATTTCCAGGAAAGCATAAAAAAGGCAATCCCCTAAACAATGGCAAGAAAAGCCATTATATACTTTTCAATCTTTAAAAGACCTCTTGTACACAGTTTTTACAGGCATTTGACTTTTTTTTTATGCATGTCCCTCTTTATTAGCTTTATTAGCTCTTTATTAGCTCTTTATTAGTTCTCTATTAGCCTATGTGTCCAATGTGCGCGTATGCGTTTACAGGCGTTTAGAGGCAGGGATGTTTAGGGGCAGAAATCTGAACGCACCAAAATCGAGTTCCGGAGACAAGCGTTTGGGCAGAAAAAAATGGCTGACATAACTAAGCACATGTAAAACACACCTAAACGCTAGTCGCGATTAGCACTTGAGAATTCATTCATTTCAATGGCCAGAATAAATGAATATTTTGACCAATGAAATGAATGAATATCCATACATTTGACACACCTGAACGCAGCTAAACACGTTTGGAAAAAACGCAGCTTTAGGAGCATTTTCAATGCTGCCTTTCTCCTGTCAGGGGCAATGCATTCGGGTAGGCCTAGTGTGCATGAAGCCGAAATGTCTCCAAGTGCTGATCTTTCAGAACATGGATAGTTAAATGTTGGCGTGTCACTGAGGTCATAATCAGCACCTTGGCCCACATCAGCTCCCAACCACTTAAAAGAAAAGCATCTTTATGCGCATTTTTAATTCTGCACTATGTCTTCGCTGCATTCTGTAAAGCTGTCATTGAATTAGAGGAAACATTTTCATTGTTGTTGCAGTATAGTAAGGTAAAAAAAAAAAAATAGTCCTTTAGGTTTCATCTATCAAATGTTGATCTAGAAGAGTGTAAAATTAGACTGGAACATACCAGAATGCGATGCAGGAAACGCGCGTTTCCTGCATCGAGCTGGATATGCATTGCCTTTGCGATCTGCTTCGGGTGCCAATGTATTTTTAATGGCACCTCAAACACAGAATGCAAACACAGTTCATTTACAGGCACCGAATCACCACAGTACCATGAGATTTAGTGCGGCACGATGGGAATGCGCAGGAATGCAACATGCATTCCTGTGCGATTCCAGTTTGAAACGCTCTTAGAGCTCTTTCTGGTTTTTATCAATGGTACCGAGGATGTGTTTTTGCCAATAAGACAGTGTACAAAAATATACAAAACGGTCAAAACGGGATCTCTAGCCTTTAAAAACATGCATGGACTCCATTAGGGGAATTGATTAAAAGACATATGTTGGGTGATAAACTCATGTATCTGGTAGCGCGTGCTCGGGGCCATGCAGCAGCTCCTGCACAGCTGTCAAAGCTTGACAAGTGGCTGAGTCCATGCAGTGTCTGCATTCAGGTCTATAGGCTGCCTGTACACACCGTGGGGCAGATGCAGATTCCAAAACAAAGGCAGCCTGCATGCAATACAGGTGCATGCGTGTTTTTGAACGAAGCCTTATGCTGGCCATACACTATAAGAAAAATCGTCTAAAATTCGGTCATTTAGACAGTTCGTTTCAGCCAGTTAATGGGCACAAAATCGATAATCGTTGGGACGTTTTTGAGCCAAAAAAACTAAGGACAAGTTCGGAAATTTTCTGTCGAACGAATGATAAATTGAAAGGTTAATGTGTTTCCCGTCCGAACTGTCTGCACTAGGTATATGTAAAAAATGAACAAAAAATGCATTCATTTATGTCCACTGAACGATTTATCGGTCATTACATGATGGCACTATCATCTGCGCTCACGGCCGAATGTTTGTTTTTCGAAAATGGGTTTGCCCGATTTTTCGTATAGTGTATGGCCAGAATTAGACTTAAGTGTTACTAAACCCAGGACCCTGCATTCCGGCCCCAGGGCCACAGTTTGGAGACCACTTTACTAGAGGATTCTAGTAGAGGATTAGAGGATTCACCTATCATTTTCAATGCATGTGTCCCCATCAGCATACAACATACATGGTTCCAACTACACCCTTTACACTTAAAATTGAAGTTTAGCTAAAAAAAAAAATCCCCACAGCTTTCAAGGCTCGTACACACTATAAAAAAATCGAGCGAACATTTTCGTCCAAAGAATTTTCATACGATTTTCATACGAAGGGACAAACTCGTATGGGGGAGTAACAAGAAATTCTGCGCGGCCAAGGAAAGAGGATAACAATGAGCAGCTAACACAACCAATAAGATATACACATGTACCAAAAAGTAAAAATTATGTGTAGCGCTAAAAGTTCAACAAAATGTCCAACAAATGGCAGAGGTGTCAAAAAACATATAGGAAAAGTCCTCCGTATAAATAAAATTTAAAAATATCGGTGACTTCATGTGAAGAACAAAGCAACATGAGTGACATCTGAGGTAGACACAAAGGAGACACACCACCACCAACTGTGAGGAGGCTTACCAGATGATACCTCAGATGTCACTCATTTTGCTTTGTTCTTCACATGAAGTCACTGATATTTTTGAATTTTATTTATACGGAGGACTTTTCCTATATGTTTTTTGACAAACTTGTATGGGAACTGAACAAACAATTTTCGTTTAATGTGTACCGTTTTTGTATGATTTTTGTACAAGAAAAATCAGATAAGAAAGACTGCGCATGATCAGAAACAATAAACAACAAAAAAAGCCTTTGTCGTACGAGAATATTAGTAAGAATTTTCGTAGAAATTTTCTTTCATCGGTCCGATTTGCTGTCAAACATCAAGAAAAATTGGACGAAAGTTTGCCCAATTTTCTTAGGCTTCTTTCACACTGGTGCGGTGCCAGTATTAGCGGTAAAGCTAATTCGTTTTAGCAGGGCTTTACCGTCATTTTTGCAGCGCTTTTCGCCCACTAGTGGGCCGCTTTTAACCCCCACTAGCGGCCGAAGAAAGGGTTAAAAGCGCCTGTGTTGCAGCGCTGTCGAAGCGCTTCTCAGGCACTTTCGGCAGTGCTGCCCCTTCATTTTAATGGGCAGGGTGTTTTGTGAGCGGTGTATACACCACTCCAACACCGCCCCAAAGATGCTGCTTGCGGGACTTTTTTACCTATCCTGCAAGTGCGCCGCCCCAGTGTGAAAGCACTCGGGCTTTCACCCTGGGGAGGCATGAGAGGTGCTTTTCAGCCGCTTTACAGGTGCTATTCGTAAAGCTAAACCACCTGAAAAGCGCCTCAGTGTAAAAAGGGTCTTATAGTGTGTACCCCACTTTAGTCACATCACATACCTGTAATGAAGTATGTCTCCTCCTCCAACGAGAAAATTTCTTCCACTGTTACATGATCTGTGAATGGGGGAGAGTCTCGCCCCTTTCACAGATCGTTTTACAAGCAGTGTTATTAATCATAGAACTTTTCTCAATTGAGGAGGAAGGAGGGAGCGTTCACCACCAGACTATCTGTACCGCTGTTCTGCTTAAAGATCCACAGCTGTTAACCTTTGCAGCAAAAGAAATTCAGAGACAGGAAGAGGACAGGCATCCCTGCAGTGAAGACTTCTCCAGGATCCAGCTTCCTGCACAACCTGGAACATACTTCATTACAGGTAAGTGATGTGACTAAGCATTGGTTCACATTGTAGTGGGTCCTGCCTGCTGTGTTTGTTCATTTGAATGGGCTGCTATACCTGTGGAGAATGCAGGGAAAAACTCCCTGACCCTTTTTTTTTAAATGCGGCTGCATGGAAGCACATGTTGCTGCAGCCCCATGCAGTTTCATGCACCTGAAAACTCGTTGCATTTTCTGATGCATTATCATTAAGAGTTAATGGCACCCATCTGCAAAAGAGCAGCACATTATGCATACAGGTAGGGGAACATGTGCGATTTTCACGCGTTTCCGGACCCATTACAGTATGAACTTAGGCTTAATCATAGCTCCCATTAGGAGGGACTGCGCTTGGTTTGGAACAAAGTCCCTCTGTTCCTCTTTCCTCCTCATTTGTCCCTCATTTTAGTCTGATCTATATAGCTGTATATAAAATGCATGATTGATCATTCAAAAAGCGTTTCACAGTTCTAAACCTTTCATCCAATTTCTAAATTTTTGCA
Source organism: Aquarana catesbeiana (assembly GCF_042186555.1). Lineage (NCBI taxonomy): Eukaryota > Metazoa > Chordata > Amphibia > Anura > Ranidae > Aquarana > Aquarana catesbeiana. The sequence continues at coordinate 538,351,644 of NC_133328.1, read as the reverse complement.
TTTGTAAACTTTAAAAGCCAGTATAAAGGAAAAGTAGTAGTAAAAAAAGCACTTGTGGGTTTAACTATTTCTTTTGTATAATTATCCTTTAAGAGGGCGTAACAGGGGGTGTGTCCTATGCCCACATACATTTGCTAATAGGTGTTCCCTTGTTCCCATCTCAAAATGTTGGGAGGTAAGGTCTTGCCGGAACAGGGATGGACAGTTGCTGCATGCATCCCCTTGCTGGTAGTCCCATAATTGCCTATTGGGAGCTGTGCCTGCACGCTGCCTGCTGCTATGTCCCAATATCACATCCATGTGGGTGTGTGTCCCTGAACTCACCCTGGATGCTTTAGGGGCCGTGCACCCACACCTCACATTGGGACACAGTGGCTGTGTCCGAGCAGGCACATGTCCCAATAGACATTTATGGGACTACCAGCACGAGGATGCCTGCAACACCTGTGCATCCCCATGCCAGCAAAACACGGCCCTGCATGGAGCACACAAGTATTGGCCGCATGAATGAGGCCTTTTGGTTATTATTGAGCAAAAAAATTAACTAGATGATCTTCCATGCAAAATAATGTATGCTATAATGTTTTTTTCTGATGTAAAGACGGCTAGCATTAAAGCTTATCCAGAATGCCACATTGATTATTAGTAACCCCTTTCTTTTATTGTGCTGTTTCCTGTTTATGTAACTGGCTGCTGTTTTAGGATTACTGATTTAGCCTACACAACGGCTGTCAACCCTCGGTGTATATGACAGATATTTAACATTTATATCCATTTACTCCTACTTTAATGAAGAAATAAATACTAATCTTGCGAAATTTTGACAGACACTTTGGCACTTCCCTCTGTACACCGTTGATGTACACATGGGAAATTAGTATTAATATAATCTGGCATCTATTTAGCAAATTTGCAAGACATTTACAATATCTGGCATACAACTGGATTAGCTTCACTTTAGTACATTAGGATGGAATAGTGCTGACACAAGCTTATGTCTTGAAGATGGGATGTGTCAGGAATCATGAAGCCGTCTCTTAACAGAGGTAGTAAACACAAGCAAAGAACAATTTTAAAACTCTTGAGAGTAGCAGAATTATAATACAGCTAATGGTAGCCTGTTATGTACCAACAATTCAAGAAAGAAATGTCAGATTTTAGTTGTATAGATAAAAAAAAAAAATCACAAAGCAATACATAAAGCCCAACTCCGACTTACTTAAAAAAAAAAAAAAAAAAAAAATCCAATGCCCTGCAGAACTGAAGTTAAACAAAAAATCCAATATTTACCTCATCTCCTGCATCCTCCAAAGTCTCACTGCTGTGTAATGTAGCGCTGGTCCTCTTCCAGGTTGAAGGACACATTATAACTTCCTGTTAGCCCAGGACGTCATGGACACACCCCCCTGGAGAAATGTCATTAGGCCAGCCTGGGCTCACAGCAGAATGCTGCAGGGAATGGCGCTGACATTATTATGTAGTGCTGTTCTCTGTAGCATTCAGGTTTTCTCTCCTCTAGAGGAAGAAGAAAAGGACCCATGATGAGACAGAAGACCTCAGCAAAAAGGTATGTAAACACAAAGAAAAAAAAAAATAAAGGTGGAAGGGGTAAACAAACAGGGAGGTACCCAATGTGGCATTGGGGTTTAAAGTGGAATTCTGTGTAGAAAGCTATTTAATACACAGTTGATTTACATACACTATATTACCAAAAGTATTGGGACGTTTGCCTTTACACGCACGTTCTATCAAGTTTAGGTCAGGATTGTGAGGTGCAGACAAGTCAAGTTCCTCCACCCCAAACTCGCTAATCCATTACTTTATGGACCTTGCTTTGCGCACTTGTCCAAATCATTTGGCGGAGGGGGGATTATGGTGTGGCGTTGTTTTCCAGGAGTTGGGCTTGGCCCCTTAGTTCTAGTGAAGGCATACCAAGACATTTTGGACAATTTCATGCTCCCAACTTTGTGGGAACAGTTTGGGGATGGCCAATTCCTGCTCCAACATGACTGCGCACCAGTGCCCAAACAAGGTCCATAAAGACATGGATGAGTGAGTTTGCGGTGGGGGAACTTTACTGGCCTTCACAGAGTCATGACTTCAACCCGAGAGAACACCTTTGGGATAAACTAGAGCGGAGACTACAAGCTATGCCTTCTCGTCCACATCAGTGCCTGACCTCACAAATGTGCTTCTGGAAGAATGGTCAAACATTCCCATAGACACACTCCTAAACCTTGTGGACAGGCTTCTCAGAAGAGTTGAAGCTGTTATAGCTGCAAAGGGTGGGCCACCTCAGTATTGAACCCTACGTAATAAGACTGGGATGACATTAAAGTTCATGTGCGTGTAAAGGCAGGTGTCCCAATACCTTTGGTAATATAAAGTATATGTAATGGGCCCGACACTGATTACATGCGAGAACCCCAAAGGGCTGCAGGAAGCAGCCCCATTGAAAGCAATGGGATCCTGCCGGCTCCCACATGTAATCGTGGCTGTTAGTAAGTAATCATTCATAGAGCGATAGAGTTGCCACCTCATCCCTTTAAACCCGAACACATATTAATTACACAGGTTCTGTGGCTGATTAGGGTGGTAATTAAACTCACTCAGTGCCTTATCTGCGTTTAATTAGCCTCAGAACCTGTGTAATTCCTATGTGTTCGGGTTTAAAGGGATGAGGTTGCAACTCTATAGAGCGATCACTTGTGAATGATCAGCCCTGGACACAATTATTCTTTAATAGCATTAGTTAACCTTTAGTGGCAGTTTATAGCACAGTAAATCATCACATTCCAGAGTCAGAAATTTCTGTTTGTTTGAAACATGAGGGGTGCGGCATGACACTGCACAGGTTAATGCATGACCTCTGTCTGTAATCTATGAACTGACACTTCTTATGAAGAAACTACATATCCCATAATCCCTGGGTCTGTCAGTCTAGTGCAGGTGAAAGCTATTAGGGCCCATGCACACTAGGAGCAAGGAGAACCTCTGGTAGAAAAAGCGGCATAAAAAATGATCATAGTATCTCAAATTGGACAGGAATTTAGGAGAGTGTATGGGCATTTGCTTTTAAGCCCGGGTTCACACTATACCGGGCTGCCGAATCGCACAGGAGCGCTGTGCGTCCCTGTTCCCCATTTCAGGGACGAATCAGGGCCGATTCTATGCCTGAATTCAGCATTGAAACTGAGCCAAAGACGCACAGCGTTTTTGTGCAGTGCGCTCAGCAGCCGCCCCGGAGATATGTGAACCGGCTCCATAGGGAGCCAGTCACATTCTCCTACTATGCGAATTAGATGTGGGGAAACGCACTTCTAATTCGCATAGGTGTGAATCCGGGGCTCAAAGTGTTTTTTTTTTCCAAAACTTTCCCCTCTGCTCATTTTTCATCATAATCAATGTATACTTGAAAACACTGAATGCTCCTAAAAGCTGTGCTTAGCATTTTTTCTGCCTGAAAACTCCTCTCAAACACACCAGTGATGGGTTTTTTCTTCCTCTAAACACTCCTCTTGAAATTTGCCTCCAAACCCCCTAATGTGCATGGACGCAGAGGATAACAATGAGCTGCTTATACAGGCAGGAGAAAAAAAAATGGAAAACTTCGGTAGAAGCAGTGTTTTTCAAACCCAGTGTGCATGATGTGTTTGTTTAATTAAACTATTTAGATGTAACACAGAGAAATGGCTATGTATGCATGTGACCCAGAACCAGCGGCAGGTCCGTCCATTAGGGGCGCACGGGTGCCCCCTCCTCCATGCATCCAGCCCCCTAATCTACATTCAGGATGCCGGACACATGGATTCCAATGGTGGGGGTGTGTTTTTTGAAGCATGTGATTAGAGCCAGAGGTTTTAATGGGCTTCAAAAAAGGGTGGGCTCGGGGTGCAGTGCTCCCACCCAGTTGTGTGACAAAAGAGAATGAATATTCGCTATCGACACACTGATCCTCCTCCTGGCCAATCAGAAACTGGGTCTTGAGACTCATCACCTGATTGGCTGAAAGGACAGGCGATCCTATTGGTTGACTAGGAGGAGGAGGGAGGAGCCACACGGCGGAAGTGGCCATGTTGCAGAAGAGGAGGAGAGGACACAGGAGCCGTTGCCCACCGCCCGTAGGAGCCTGCAACCCACCCGCCGCCTGTAGGAGCCCCCAACCCGCCACCCGTAAAAGCCTGCAACGCGCCCGTAGGAGCCCGCAACCCGCCTTTAGGAGCCTGCAAACCCCGGCCGCTGCCTGCTGCCCATGGGAGCCAGCAACCTGCCCAAAAACCTAGATGGGGTAGGTGCCAGGGGGGTGGTTGTAGAACAAGGAATTGCTTGTCCCTGACAAAGTATGTGGATTACTCCATAGGGGAATCAATCAGCCATGACACTACAAACTGCTGCTACAACATGTGTGCCCATCATTATAAAGTAAAACAAACAGCACAGTGATTATAACTGCACTAAAACTTAGCTAGAAAAAACAAACACATTTGAAAATGTACAATGCCTTTATAATTGCCCCCGTCACCCCTTCCTCAGTGAGCCCACATTTTATGGCCACCTTTCCTTCCTCCTCTGAGATCTTTGCCCTGCAAACTGCAAGGAGTCACATAACTGCCACTGTAGAAACGCCTGGGTTGGCAGGTGAATTTCCACTCATTTCTGTGGAGAGACCATTTAATATGGATACCAATGTTGTACTGCCTCCTTAAAGGATCAAATGGACATTCTTTTGCACATACGCAGAAGAAAATCAGAAACAGGAGATTCTGTAGCAGTGACTATGTGGCTCCTAGTGGGCTGCTGAGCAAAGGTCTCTGAGAAGCAAAAACAGGTGAATATAGGATGGGGGGCCTGTTGGGTACATCTAAGTTACCTTTTCCCTATATAGTTTTGGCCAGACATTCTTTATATTCATGTCATATAACCTAATTTACATATTTGATAATACTCTTGGCCAGGTTAAGACCAATAAAACATGAAATGTTCTGAAAAAATAATTGATCCAAGCAAAGGCTTCAGATATGGCTATCTGGTTTTACCAACGTCCACACTAGTAGTACACATGGTTGATGGAAACAATGAGACAACGTCTACGGCAGGCCACAGATGGTGTGATTTCTTTCCTGCAACCACGAGTTGCAGGAAGGAAAATCACTTGATTTCCCCATCAACACAGTTAGTGTTGATGAGGGAGTCCCTTCTGCAGAGCTATTGTGTCCTCCAGCTGTGGGGGGCGGGCGCATTGAGCCGTCTCTGCTGGGAGAACACAGTGACTATTACTAGCAGCTATAGCCGCTGGCAATAATCTCATGGTGAAAATCCGACATGCTGGTTGTACCCAAGTCGATCAATGGATCAACGTGTGTGCATTCAGCCTGTCCATAGATGGTTCGAATCTCGGTTGGTCCCTGCCGAGATTCAAACCATCTATGGCTGGCTTTAAACTTGCCACATCCTGCCAGGACACCCCTCAAGAGAAGATTTAATAGCGTAGCTCACAATAAGAAAAGGCCCTATTACTGCAAAGGTAGCTTCTTGCAGCATTTGATATATAAGGAGAATTGTTCGGCTGTGACTGTATATTTTATTAAATAAGCCTGAACAGTTTAGGCTTCCGGTAGTAATCCTTTGCCACCTGTTCAGGGAGCAGTTCTAATTTGCCACTAACGCTTTGACCACGTCATTTATAATGGCATATGACTCAGCCTTTTGCTGAAATAGGGAACTGCGTGTTTTGATTTAGCACTTTAATATAGCAGCTTAAATCCTATTACTTATGCAGGTTCTGAATACCTTACCAAAAGGTCTTTTCACTTAAATTCGGTTTCTTCCAAAGATATTCTGGGGAATGAGTTTCTTACACAAGAGAAAAAGAAAAACCTGCACCACTGCATCTCATTAGAGCTGAACTCCAGTCAAGCTGCAAAATACACATTTGAAGTACATAGAATGGTTTTGCTTGACAAAGGATTAGTTATTCTGTCTATCCAGTCTTGTGAGCCAAGCACATCTACCAGGCAGCAGATGCTTAACATCAGTCACTAGTAATTCTCCCTACAGTCACACATAAAGCAGTAAAAATTGAAAGAGGCTACAACCAATCCCCATTCCTCCAATATGTGCTTTATTGCTATTTATGTCCCTAATGGGGACATTACTCCTCACTTTCTGTCTTGAGTGACACCAGGCACCACTATTGCGCTGATTTCACAACACATACATAATGCAAAATGTAATAGATTGACACTCACATAACACAATAATATGCACAATGACAAAAGGGTGGGCTTTAACACCTGCACATGGCACATACAGGTGCATCTCATAAAATTAGAATATCATCAAAAAGTTCATTTATTTCAGTAATTCTATTCAAAAAGTGAAACTCATATATTTTATGTAGATGTGTTACACACAGAGTGATATGGTTCGGGCATTTCTTTCTTTTAATTGTGATGATTATGGCTAGTGAAAACCCAAATTTCAGTATCTCATAAAATTAGATTACATAAGACCAATAAAAAGAAAGGATTTTAATACAGAAATGGTGACTTACTGAAAAGAATGTCCAATTACAGCAAGGGTAGGCAACCTCGGCCCTCCAGCTGTGGTGAAACTACAAGTCCCATGAGACATTGCAAGACCCTGACAATCACAGGCATGACTCCTAAAGGCAGAGGCATGATGGGATTTTCAGTTTCATCACAGCTGGAGGGCCAAGGTTGCCTACCCCTGATGTACAGTATAATATGCACTCAATAATTGGTCAGGGGCTCCTTTTACATGAATTACTGCATCAATCCAGTGTGGCATGGAGGCTTTCAGCCTGTAGCACTGCTGAGAAGTTTTGGAAGCCCAGGTTGCTTTGATATCGGCCTTCTGCTCGTCTGCATTGTTGGGTCTGGTGACTCTCATCATCCTAGATTCTCTATGGGGTTTGCTGGGCAATCAAGCGATACCATGATCATTAAACCAGGTATTGGTATTTTTATCAGTGTGGGCAAGTGCCAAGCCCTGCTGGAAAATGAAATCAGCATCTCCATAAAGCTGGTCAGCAGAGGGAAGCATGAAGTGCTCAAGAATTTCCTGGTAGAAGGCTGCACTGACTTTGGACTTGATAAAAGACAATGGACCAACACCAGCAGATGACATGGCTCCCCAAATCATCACCGACTGTGGAAACTGCAAACTGGACCTCAAGCAACTTGGATGCTGTGCCTCTCCACTCTTACTCCAGACTATGGAACCTTGATTTCCTAATGAAATGCAACATTTTCCACAGTCCGTGAGGATGAATGACACTTCCCTTTCTCCTTCATCCTCCATGTCCTCCTATTGCTAAACACTATGGGGTTGTCCTAACACATACACACCATAGACACAGGCTGGAGGGGCATGACACAGTCTGTGATTGGCAGAACCTCCTCCAGATACTTTTACAGGGTGGAAAAAAGTGAAAGCTGTTGTCAGCCAACTTAAACTCCACCTACACCATGTTATTGCAAAAAATAAAAATAAATTAATGAAGCACCCTCCTAGGTAGCTGCTAGAGTGAGTGTACTATATATTTTTGGGGGGTTTCTCTGCCTAACAGAGAGACAATAGGTAAATGTATGTGCTGTCTGCTTAACAGAGGCTGTGATTGTTGCTCAGTGTGCTCTGGTGCTGCTCATGCTGTCTTGAAGTTTCACATTGGTCAAGCAGCTAGGGGAGTTGGTAGACAATGGGTGGAAACCATACAGATGAGAGCATGAATATCCTTAGAGCCCTAGCCAATGGGAAAGGGAGGTGCCCCTGGGCATGCTGGGTGCCTGTATTCATATTTGATGAACACATGGGCTCTGGTTTTTACTCTACAGAGAGAGGTCCAAACGGGGAGGGGGCTTGCTGTCCCTTTTCAACACAGGCTGCCATGTGGCCTCAGGTGGGCGACCTGAGGGCCTGAAACATTGAAACTGAAACCCCTGGTTCTCCTAAAAGCTGACTCAGGGAGGATGTCCACTGATCCTGTCTGGTAACACAGAGGAAGGTGACCGGCAACCAAGGCCTTGTGAGTACAGACCCCCTAAAGGGATCCTAGAGACTGGTGTTGCCCCTCTTGGTGCTAGTGTCTTAAAGAAGCCAGGTCCATTAAATTCCTTCTGCTACAAACGGACTTTGCTTTATTCTGTACAGCCTGCTGCATAGTTCTACGAGAGAGCTGTCCTTGCATGTGAATAGTTAATTTGGAGCATCCTACTAAATCAGTTCTCCTATCCAAGTTCTCTAAATAAAACAAAAAAACACATCCCCTAAACTTTGTTTTTTGGTGACAACAAGCGGAAGAGTGTGTGCACCCGGCTGTGTGAAAACACCCTGTGACTGGCTGTGGATTAATCAGTGGGAGACCTGGGGCACATATATCAAACGGCTCCTGCAGGGGTAGTGCTACAATAATAATAAACATTTGGTTTGAAATATAGTTATATATGAAGCTTTAAACACTTTGTTTCTATTATTTATTTTAATCCTCCTATCTGAAAGCTTTTTTTTGTATGTCAAGTGACCGACACAGCACCAATCAGCACTCTGTAGACACAGATCAGCAGAATAGTAGAAACTCCTCCCTCAGAACTTTCCCCGAGGACAGGAAAGACCTGGGAAATGTCATGTGACCTCTGAACAGCAATGATGAAATAAGGTACTCAGATGATTTTTTTATTCTAAATTAAATACAGAGGCATGATCTTTGTACACAATTACAAGGGATTATGGCAATTAAACACGGTATGTTTAGTATCATTTTAATTGAGAGCCCTCAGTTACTCTGCTAAAGAATCTTTCCTCCTCTTTTCCCATCTTCAGTGTGAAGTATTGATTAGTGATTAGTCTTCCAAACTTTACATTCAGGCTTCCTGCAGTGCCACCATAAGAACTTGAATCTATTCTTCCACAGCTCTCTCTCCTGTAATGCTGGTTGTGAACCTTTATATCACATCTGCATCCAACACGGCCAGCAAAATCTTGCAAGAGTTCAATGTCTAACACACCTCCTCAAGATGGCCAAAGGAGCCCACATAATTAGTCTTAGACTGGGCTCCACCTACTACCAGCAAAAAGAGGACGGGACCTCCCTTGAAAGGATCCTATATAGCAGGGATATGCAATTAGCGGACCTCCAGGTGTTGCAAAACTACAAGTCCCATCATGCCTCTGCCTCTGGTGTCATTCTTGTGGCTGTCAGAGTCTAGCTATGCCTCATGGGACTTGTAGTTCTGCAACAGCTGGAGGTCCGCTAACTGCATATCCCTGCTATATGGATTAAATAAGGACATATGGGGACTTCTAGTGGTACCAACAGGAACTACACAGAAATTTCACCAAAGGAATTTCAATGGGCTCTAACACCCTGTTACATGTCAAAAAATAACCCGAATGTCCTATCTAGAAAAAAACAAATCTTGTGTAACTTCGACCATGACAAAACCTTCTTTCAGTAACAGTCATGCGCAGAAGGAAGAACCCACCCTGCAACTTTATACTGTTAGTGTTTTATCAGGGGGTGTGGCTACAGGGTTGTACCTTTTGTTAAAGCCAAACCCGAAAACTTTAGCAGCCTGGGACACCTTTGGGTGCACCAAGGAGAGTGGTAATGCAATGCGCATAATGTGCTGAAGCAAACAGTGGGTGTGGCCACAATGCTCTTGCTGACATCAGCACCCTGCCCCCCAGTAATGCCGAACCTGCCCCCAGGCAGCCGCCCCGCAGCTCCTGGACAGCAACAGATTTGTGTGTGACTCTATTGGTTACTTGGGGAGCCACAGCCTGGTCTCAATAATGTGTCCGGGTTTCAGTCCACCTGAAACCCGGACAACATTTTTCAAGGCCCGGACTGTCCGGGCGAATCCTGGACAGGTGGCAACCCTATGTGGTTAGCCAGGGCTCTACGAATCAACGCACAATTTCCTCTTCCTAAAACAGATGGGTTTACTGTATTCTGCATCATTCATATTTCAGGACACAATATTTTAAAAGTAAATTATTTTTAAAGGATTTTTTCTTAATAAACTCTTTTCTCTGTTTCCTGCCTCAATACACATGAGCTTGATAAACAAAAACAGCCTCACAAGCATATAATTATTAAAACAAATAGAAAAGATTTTAGTAAAGTAATTGCTTGTCACAATTTTACCTAGTGGAAAATGATTACTATGAATGCAAAAAAGAACAGTAATTTAGTCACAAAAAAGGCAAATATGTAAGAAATCACACAGCAAGCTGCCGCTTTGATTTAACTCATTCTCTGTACAGACCTCAAATTGCTTAAAAGTTGCATCCAAGCTGCTCTACATTATCACACTAAAAAACTGAATCAAAGTCAGACAGCAGTAGTGTGAATCCAACCTTAAAGGGGTTGTAAACCCTCAAGGTTTTTCACCTTAATGCATTCTATGGTTTAAGGTGAAAAACCTCTTGTGATGCAGCAGCCCCCCCAGAGCCCCCCTTTTACTTACCTGAACCCAGTCTTTTCAGCAATGGGGATGAGCACAGCAGCTCCAGCCGGTGTCTCTGGTCCTGATTGGATAGATTGATAGCAGCGCAGCCATTGGCTTCTGCTACTGTCAATCAAATCCAATGACGCGGGAGCCAGGGGGCGGGGCCGAGTCCTGCTGCCTGTGTCAATAGACGCAGCAGCAGGGCATAGGAGCGCGCCCGCACGAGTGCCCCCAGGGAGAGTGGCTCTCCAACGGGGTACCCGAGAAGAGAAGAAGCCAGGAGCGCCGCTGAGGGACCCCAGAAGAGGAGGATCGGGGCCACTCTGTGCAAAACCGACTGTGCAGAGGAGGTAAGTATAACATGTTTGTTTTTTGTTTTGTTTTTTAAAAATGAACCTTTAGATATGCTATCTAAATCCAAAACTTTTTTCATATTTGACAGAATAAGCAAAACAGGAAGTGATAGAAAATCCCTCCAAAGTGAAGGACAATCCCTCTTAACAGCTGTCACTGAAAAAAAAAAATGCCCTTATGGGAAAATTTCCCCTCTATTGCGTTTTTGGTAACAACTCAAAATTTTGGATTTTCTCTCATCACTCTATCCTTTTAGCTCTAGGTATAATTTAAGCTAGCAAATCTCAGAAAGCTTAAAGGAGAAGTATGGCCTAGGCTTTTTTAGCCATACTTCATCTATATACCTGTATATCACAGGAGTGCAGTTTGTTCTGCACTCTGACGTCACTCAGCTAGTCCATGCTCGGTAAAGATCCTAACCATATGGTCGGTATCTGCCCAGAAGCCTGGACCAGCACCTGGCTCAGCCTCTCAGAGATCCACTGAGAGGATGAGTCAGCCCCTCCCACCCCCTCCACAGTCCAGAGCTCCAGTGAGAGCTGGAGGGGAGTGTAGGGAGCCGCTGACTGACAGTTACAGCTCTCTGCTCAGAGCGGAGGGGGAGAACTGAACGATCAGTGGTGTTTAATTTCTCGGTTCTCTGCAGAGGCGGCTGGTGGACAGAAGCAGAATTAGATTGATGCTGCATCCATCTAGGTGAGTATATTTGCTTTTTTGTTTTCCTAAATTCTGAACTTTTAAGGTTCCATGTACAATGGGCTTAAAAATTACTCTAGTTCTTTTATAAGAAAAAAAAAAGCCTGTAAACATTGAGCTGAAAACATGCTTCTAAACATCCTAATGTGCATGGACACATAGGATAACATTGAACTGCTTCTACAGGCAGAACACAAAACTCCTGTAGAAACAGCGTTTAAGCGTTTAAGCCCAGTGTGCATGCTCCCTTTAATGTTGATACATTGATTCAGAGAAACATGGGCTGTTGCATACCCCATTGTGTCAAGTTTTTATTTATTTCTATTGTGCATTTACCCCTTCACGACCGCGCAATAGCCGACTGTTGGCTACAGCATGGCTGCACTTTGCCATGAGGCTGTTATATGACGTCCTTCTGTGCTTGCGCTGTCTGCAAGCCCCCTGTGGCACTTATTGTGATCTGATCATCGGACGCAGCTGACCACAGATCGGGGTAAAGAGCCAATCACTGCCACTCTTTACAACTGTGTCCAATCACAGCTGATCACGGGTGTAAACAGGATTTACTGGTAATCGGCAATCCTTCCCTCATGCTGACAGCGCATGAGGAGAGAAGAAAAACGGCAAATCCACATAAGGGTTATCTGCACTGAAAATCAGGGCACTGATCATCAGTGTGCTGATGATCAGTGCAGTCCCAATCTGTGCCCACCAGTGCTGCCAATCTGTCACCAGTGCTGCCAATTAGTGCCCACCAGTGCTGCCTGTCAGTGCCCACCAGTGCCGCCTATCAGTGATGCCTATCAGCACCGCTTATCATTACCGTCTATCAGTGCCCATCAGTGTCTCCTCATCAGTGCCCATCAGTGCAGCATATCAGTGCCGCCTCATCAGCTAACATCAATGAAGGAGAAAAATTACTTATTTACAACATTTTATAACAGAAACAAAGAAAAACCTTTTTTTCCCCAAAAATTATGCTCTTTTTTTTGCTTAGCAAGAGGAACAGCCTCATATGTGCCCACCAGAACTGCCTGCCAGTGCCACCTGCCAGTGCAACAATCAGTGCCCACCAATCAGTGCTTACAGTACGTAAGTGCCAGCAATCAGTGCCACCTATCAGTGCCCACAAGTGCCACCTATCAATGCCCACCTGTGGTGCCAATCAGTGCCACCTAGCAGTGCTGCCTATTAGTGTCACCTACCAGTGCTGATCAGTGCCCATCACTGGCACCCATCAGTGCCCATCACTGCCACCTATCAGTGCCACCTATTAGTGCCCTTCAGTGCCACCTATCAATGCCCTTCAGTGCTGCCCATCAGTGCCACCCATCAGTGCCACCTCTCAGTGCCCACCAATGCCACCTATCAGTGCCCACCAGTGCCACCTCATCAGTGCCCACCAGTGCCGCCTATTAGTGCCCATCAGTGTCACCTTATCAGTGCCCATCAATGCAGCCTATCAGTGCCCATCAGTGTAGCCTCATCAGCGTACATCAATGAAGGAGAAAAACGACCTGTTTGCAAAATTTATTAACAAATTATAAAACGGTTTTGTATTTTTTTTTTTTTTTTTACATTCGGTCTTTTTTAATTAAAAAAAAAACAAACCCAGAGGTGATCAAATGCCACCAAAAGAAAGCTCTATTCGTGGGGAAAAAAATGATAAACATTTCATTTGGGTACAGTGTTGTATGACCGCACAATTGTCATTCAAAGAGTGACAGCGCTAAAAGCTGAACATTGGTCTGGGCAGGAAGGGGGTTTAGGTGCCCAGTAAGCAAGTGGTTAAATAAGCTGCTGTTTTACTGTAAGTTTGATCCTTTCTATTAGTTTTGGCTATTCACTGAGAAACAATAAAAACCTAAATAAAGTAACTGGAGCCCAACTAAGAAAAGATGCACTCCTACTGCATTTGAAAACCTGAGAAATAGCTTGTCATAGAACTTTTCAACCCAAGAACAACAGACATTTCAGCTCCTGGTAACTACAATCTTCCAATGTTTATTCCAACGATCCCCTTCATTTTAATGGGTCTACAATATAATGTATAGCCTCTGTGTATCTCAAAATCCTTTGTTCCTATTACATTCCTATCCTAATGCAAAAACGAATACTGCATTATGTTTTTTTACAAGCTAGGCAAATGTTTTATTGGCTGAGCACATTTACTTATTAAATAGGAATTTCAGGTAATTTAGGAGCGGTACTTAAAATCACACTTATTACAAAGCTAGGTTTTAGCAAATCTAAAAACATTATTCATATTTATAGCAGCATTTACTGATAACGTTTTATTACATTTACATATAACTGAGTAGAGAAGAAATTAGGGCTTTCGTATTTTAAAAGTGATTGTATATTTTATTTGGATCACTGATGCTTCTGTTACTGCTTGTACATTTTATTTCTCTAATCACAATTTCTGCACTTGACCTCAAAGGACATTTTGAAGTAGCAAAGCCCAGATGGTAATTGCAGCTTCAGTTTACTGCTATGCTTAATGCCAATATTTAAATTAAATGTGAAGCATCGGCAGGGTGTTCAGTAACATTTTCCATAGGGAACGAACATGTTCCAGATTTAAATAATGCAGGGCAATGCCCAGCAAATTAGTTACTTGTAAATCCAATAAAATTCCTTCTGCTGTGTATCAAAAAATCATGCCATATATGTATCTTATATTGACTCCATATGTTTTATGTTAACGTACACATACGGGAAACTGAAAAACCTTCCAATAAAGGGATTTTCTATTTCATGTACAGATTTATGTCATTTTCTCTTGCACTTTTGATACTAAAAAAAAAAAAGTGTGCCATGTCCAAGCCTGAGTTTTTCATGTTATGACTCACCCTAATGGAGACCCAGCCACATCTTTGTGTTTCTGTACATGGTTGTGAGTGGGCAGCTCTTCAGCAGCACATCCTGAATTTTGGCTGATTGGAGACCTGCCTACCTCTGTTTTATTAAATAGATTTTAATACTGTATCTGTAATATATTTACAAACATCATCACATAAGCTTAAATGTACTTTTTTAAAGTCTAAAAAGACAGGACATGGCGGGCTAACCAACCAAAAAGCTCTCCTCTCCAAACCAAAGCACCAATGAATGTTCTTAAAACAGAATATATTTGTCTTGTTTCCATCACAAACTCACAAAAACTGGGTAATTCTTTGTTTTGGGATGGCAGGCGAAACCATGAAAATCTTTTTTTTTTTTTGCCCCTGGGCAGACTGTGTAGCAGGACCACATTCTCATTGGTTGGCAAGCCCTATTGCATTGAATCCATGACTTACAGAAAAATGGCACTTCAATTACATGTTTGTATTAATTATATATCTATATAGATATAGATATATATCTATATAGATATATATAGATATATATATATATATATATACACACACACACACATATATGTGTGTGTGTGTGTGTGTGTGTATATACAGGGCTTTTTTTCTCAAACAATAGGTGCTGGAACTCAACCACGACCCCCCCAAAACCCCATCAAATAGTGGGTGTGGTCATATTTCACAAACAGTAGCAGGGTCTTAAAGGGGCATTAAATATCAGGATTGCATTACATACAGAGTGCAGAGTTCATGAGGGTTACACACAGAGTTCAGAGCTGTTACTTGTAAACACAGAAACCAGACTTCTGTGTTTACAAGTGATTGTGGTGAGAAGGCACCAAAGGGTCTGAGCCAGAGGTGGTGTTCCCCCTGAAAAAAAGCCCTGTATATATATATATATATATATATATATATATATATATATATATATATATATATATTTTTTTTTTTTTTATGCAAACATGTAATTGAAAGTGCCATTCAAAATTCTTCTCTCTCTCTCTCTCTCTCTCTATATATATATGTATATATATATATATATATATATATATATATATATATATATATATACACACACACACACACACACAGTATCTCACAAAAGTTAACAGTGTAAATTTGCTGTCCCCTCTAATAACTCAACACGCAGCCATTAATGTCTAAACCGCTGGCAACAAAAGTGAGTACACCTCTAAGTGAAAATGTCCAAATTGTGCCCAATTAGCCATTTTCCCTCCCCGATGTCATGTGACTCGTTAGTGTGACAAGGTCTTAGGTGTGAATGGGGAGCAGGTGTGTTAAATTTGGTGTTATCACTCTCACTCTCTTGTACTGGTCACCGGAAGTTCAACATGGCACCTCATGGCCAGGAACTCTCTGAGGATCTGAAAAAAAAGAACTGTTGCTCTACATAAAGATGGCCTAGGCTATAAGAAGATTGCCAAGACCCTGAAACTGAGCTGCAGCACGGTGGCCAAAACCATACAGGACAGGTTCCACTCAGAACAGGCCTCGTCATGGTTGACCAAAGGGGTTGAGTGCATGTGCTCAGTGTCATATCCAGAGGTTGTCTTTGGGAAATAGATGTATGAGTGCTGCCAGCATTGCTGCAGAGGTTGAAGGGGTGGGGGTCACCCTGTCAGTCCTCAGACCATACGCTGCACACTGCATCAAACTGGTCTGCATGACTGTCGTCCCAGAAGGAAGCCTCTTCTAAAGATGATGCACAAGAAAGCCCGCAAAGAGTTTGCTGAAGACAAGCAGACTAAGAACATGGATTACTGGAACCATGTCCTGTGGTCTGATGAGACCAAGATAAACTTATTTGGTTCAGATGGTGTCAAGCGTGTGTGGTGGCAACCAGGTGAGGAGTACAAAGACAAGTGTGTCTTGCCTACAGTGAAGCATGGTGGTGGGAGTGTCATGGTCTGGGGCTGCATGAGTGCTGACAGCACTGGGGAGCTACAGTTCATTGGGTGCCCCCACGGAGAGCCACTTTCAATAGGGGCACTTGTGCAGGCACGCTCCCGAGTCCCGCTGCTGTATCCATTGACAAAGACAGTGGGACTTGGCCCCACCCCCGCTTCCATGTCACTGGATTTGATTAACAGCAGCGGGAGCCAATGGCTCCCACTGCTATCACTCTATCCAATGAGTACAGCAACAGCGGCTCAAGCCGCTGGACTCCTGCTCATCGCTGGATCGGATTGGGATCAGGTAAGAAAAAGGGGGGTTCTGGGGAGCTGCTGCAGCAAGGAAGGTTTTTCACCTTAATGCATAGAATGCATTAAGGTGAAAAACCATGAGACTTTACAATCCCTTTAAGCTTTTTAACCACCTAATGCCTCATACACACGATCTGAAAATCGGACAGATCGTCTGACTTTTTTCGCTCATTAGTCGCAAGTAGAAATTGAATAGGTTACTAAAGTCACGAAAATTCTCGAACGACAGAAAACAAAAATCAGAAGAGATGTCATGTGTTGTAGTGTATTTGTATTGTGTTTTCGGACTGTAGTGACTAAACAAAAATCGTACAATCTGGTATCATACAAGGTAAATGTTCTTGCTTGTCCGAGCGAATAATATCGGATCAACTGTTGTGATGGGCTCTCGAAAGCACTGTACTAACGATCCGATTGTTGGGCGATCGTGTCGAAATCGGTATTTTTCGTCTGATAATCGGATCGTGTGTATGGGCCATTAGGCAGGTCACTAGGTACCAAGAACATTGTGAATGTTTCACAAAATTATAGATCACTGGCAGTCTTTCATTATTGAAACAGCTCGGCCAGGTAGACTTTCAATGACAAAGGAGGACCAGCAAGGCACAACCAGAAAACCATTCATATGTGCTCACCATATGGTACCACGCCCATATACATACAGTATATAAATTATGAACAATCCTATAAATAGCATTTATGAATAAAATAATTTACATTAAGCTGATTTCCTTTGCACACACTATAAATGTAAAAAAGTTATTTAAAATGGAAGACTTTCCTTTAATTCTTTGGTCCTTAAGGGGTTGTGATACACCCTTTTTTAACACTCTTGTTTTTCCGGCTCAAGTAATATGTTCTTATGAGTTACTTCACCCCATTTTGGTCAGCCTGGAGCAAAATACCCTTGATTGCAATGGCTTGATCGCAAGTAACGACATGATTACAGCAGGTGGGATGCTTGTAGACTTTAAATGCAATTGCAGCTGGAGGATTATTTGAATCTGGAGCCTTTGAGTGAGCATCTGTCCTTTACAGTAATTAAATACACGGGTAGCACTAAGTGTCTAACTCCTGTATGAAAAGCTGATTTGTGTGCTGTTGGGTGGACCGTACTAGTGTAGATATTGCTAAAGTCTCCGCACTAGGGAGTGATTGATGTCCACTAACTTTTAATTGATAAGCTTTATTTCCCACAATGGCTATAAAGCTCAGGCTCCAAAGGTAGCACTGCTTGTCATTTAGCTGTAACAGAGGCTAATATGTCATTGCTAGACATGTACTACTGAGAAGGTGTAGGGCAAGCTTACCAGGTCAGACATATGGATGTGAGCAAGAAAATTAAAAAAAAAATCATTTTTGCTTCAACCTAGTAAGAGATAGAAATAGGTGCGCCCCACCATTCATCTAAAGCAGGGCTGAGTGTGCACAACTTTTGCGGTTCACATACAGGCCACATATTGGGGTCAATGCTGTATCCTGGCCTAGGCCGACAAGGCAGAACGGAAAGAGTCCCCGCCGGCTTGTGCTGTTAGTGTAGCCCCAGTCTTATGGTGCGGACTGAACTGAGAGGTAAATTAGTCTAGCACCCCCATAAAGTGGCCTCGCTGCTTCCGGTATGTGGGCGGCTGGCATTCTGCAACTGTGTGTGTGTGTGTGGGGGGGGGCGCTTCTAATTTTGACTGTCCTATCACCCCGGACCACAAACCTTCCTCACTGTGCTATATGTTTTCTACTGCATTGGCATGGTTATATCTTCTTAGTCCTCTCCATAAAATTATCAGAAACTTGTGCTTAAAGTAGAACTATAGACAACGTTTTTTTTTTTCATTTTGGATAGAGTAAAGGAGGGTTATAACCCCTGTCAGTTTATTTTTTACCATCCCTGTCCCATTGCAGAGATTTCCATTCACTTCCTGCCCCATAGAAAAAACAAGACGTAAGAGAAAATCTATGCAAAATAAGGGAATCCATTGCGCCCCCCCCGAACTAGTGTCCCCACTCGAAAATTTCAGGGCGGGTCTTAAACAGCAAGGGGTGGGTAATATTTTAATTAGGGGGTGCGCAAATTTAGCACGCCTAGGGCAGCACAAAACCTAAATACACTACTGATTGAGGTACACTTCATAACACATACCATAACTAGTGAACTTGGGTTATTCATTATACAAACTTTTTTTAATAAGCTAGTGGAAATTGGCCAAAGTGTAGGAACCTATGTAACCAATCACATTCAAACATTTTCCATATTTGACTGTAAACTGAAATCCGTGCTTCTGAACTAAATAACTACCTAACTACTACATACAATTATTTACTAGTTGGCTGTTCATTTGAGAATCCCTAAAACTCTGCAACAGTCAATGACCCCCAGTAACACACGATCAGAAAATCGTACGAAAAATACCGCTTTCGAAGCGATCGTACGATAACCGGATCGTTAGTACACAGCTTTCGAGAGCCGATCATGACAGTTTATTCAATGTGGACGATCATTTGTCTGATAATCTCATTGTGTGTTACGGGCATTAATTAGGTAGTTCTAATAAAAGTATGAAATACTATAAAGAAACAGAATAGAATGCATGGAGGTAATGATAGGTATGTAGAAGGATGAATAGATTTGGGCTGGTCACACAAGAGGAGGCTTAGGCAGAAATAATAAAAGTCGTATTTACTAATCACAACAGTATCTGTTGGTAATGCTAGTAGTGCTGGCCACTTAATCCCACACAAAAATGACTCATGAATACTTGACTGGAATACATGAATACCGTCCTAGCTATTATAACGTAATAATAAGATAACGTTGTGTGCCATTTACTTTTTTGCTACACATATCAGTGGTTTTCAGATGCCGTTGGGCAAGTCTGTTACTCTCTCAAAGTCCAACTGCTGCCATAACTTTTTTTTTAGAAATCTTGGTTAGAATGAGAAAGGCTTAGAACTTTTATCAAACAACAATTGGAATTGTGGCGCATACTGGTAATGGTAATGCACCATCCGCAAGAGTTAGCCTCTATCTACCTAGATCAGTGATTCTCAACCAGGGTTCCGTGGAACCCTAGGGTTCCTCCAAAGGTTGCTAGGGGTTCCTTCAGCATTGGGCAATTTCTGCCTCTCAGATAAGTTCCCACTGACACCACTGATCTTTTTAGCTATCTGTAAGGAGGTAATTCTTCCCTATGACCACAAGTATAAGGACCATTCTTCCCGCTGACCATCGCACTATTGTATCATGAGGTGTAGATTTTTAATTTTTAGCAGGGGTTCCCCCGAGACCGGAGAACTATTTCAAGGGTTCCTCTGTGTTGAAAAGGTTGAGAAAGGCTGACCTAGATAAATGTGAAGATACGCTTATGTAGCATAGGTAGTTTAGCTGGCGCCCCCTTGTGTTCCTTTTTTAGAACCTTTATCAGATTTTGTTCTACGTTCCAGTTGGGGATGATCCCCCCACTTCCAATGTGCTCATCAAGAAATGAAAGTATGGGAAATTTCTCAGAGAACAAAAAACACCAATAAAAACTAAACAGAGGTTTAACCCCTCACCGCATGCACCATTTTTTGGTGTGGAGTTAATGCTGAATCCCATAACCTCACTCCACCTAGTCAAGCGGATAAGAACGTGAAATATTTATCTAGTTCTCACTCCTTTAGCTTATTTCCTGTTATATCACCAGTCCCTCAAAGCCTTCTCTTCCTTGTTCAACCAGCCATAGCTCATCAACCTCACCAGGTACGCTGGTCATGCATTGTAAATGAGGACGCCAAAAAGAGTACCAGCTGGAAGAGCAAGGTAAGTGTTGTAGCAAGGTAAGTGTTGTGCTTACTCCAATCTACCTAGAGAAAATGCGCATCTAAAATGTATCTAAATCAAACACATTTTTCTTAGTTTTGGACAGAATGGGGAAGGGTTAGAGTCCCTCTCAGGTTTTATTGCTATTCAAGGCCCCTTAAGAAAAATTTGCCACACTTCCTGTTTTGGCGACAACATTATACCAGACAGGAAGTGAAGAAAAAAGGTTTTACCCTTACCCTACTTAATATAAGAAAAGTGTTCTTCTGTCTATTTTGCTATTAAAGAGTTTTATTCACTTCCTGCATGGGGAAAAGGTTGTCCCTGGGACAGGAATTGAAGGGAAATCGCTCTAATGGAGCCCAGGGCAGCAATAAAACCAGACAGAAGTTGTAATTCTTCCTCATGCTAACCAAAACTAAAAATAAAGTTTTGGTCATGCATATGTTTTAACCCTTGCATCAGGGAGGTGGGAGCACTGAAAGATACAATTTTAGATATACCAAAAGTTCAGTTTTAAGTAATTGAACTGTTGGTACAAATAAAAACTAGACATGTGCGGTTCGTTTAGTTCTGATTTAAAATTCAGATGTATTTTCGTTATTCGGAAATTTGTATGTATCCGAATTTCCGAATTAGAATAGCACCGAATTTAAAGGAATCTGAAATAACGAAAAAAAAAAAAAAATCGGACCAAATCGTTTTTGAATACTTTTCGAATTTGAATAGTTTTTAAATTTGAATTAGAAAACTTTTCGAATTCGAATAGTTTTGCAATTTCTAAACAGAAAAAAATAGAATAGAAAATAAAGGAATAGAATAGAAAAAACTATTTTCTTTCTCTTCTACTCTATTCCTTTATTTTCTATTCTATTTTATTCTTTTTGGAAATTGGAAAACTTTTTGAATTCGAAAACGATTCAAATCAATTTGAAAACAAATAAATGAAACTAATTCCGAAAATGAATTAAACGAATGAAACAAATTTAACTAAAAAAATGTATGTGAATAACAAATCGAAAGGAAACAAAACTAATTTTTTTGTTCTGCACATGTCTAATAAAAACAGTATCCCAGACAATACTCTATGGTGGTGTTTCCCTACAATCTTGCTCTTTTAGGCTCTGACTTATGTTGCCTTTCTGTATATCTGGCCCTGTTTATCCTTTGCTAATACAAGGCTTTCAGCCAGCTTGGTGCACATGTTATAAAAACCCTTGTAATAAATATAGGTCCTCTGTTTACCACCTGTTTGCTTGTTTAGTCACTCTGTTTTAATGACAAAATGCAAATAAAGGTACTTTCCCTCCAGCATATGCCCTTCAGAGGGATGTCTGATTATTTCCATATTTTCTCTGCGCAAGAATAAAATGTTTTTATTTTACAGCATCATATTAAAATAAATGAATAAGATGAAAAAGACAACAAACAAGTTAGTACTTTACTATCCACCCTCTCTCTTTATTTTACAAGCCATCTGTTCCTTTATGATTTATGTGTTTGGCAGACAGATCCATATCATAGTTAATGTGACGATTCACCTTAATGTAAATGAGTCCTGTGTGTCTTACCTTAGCAGAAATAGAATTTGTTAGCAAACAGAACAAAGCACACGGCATGTTTTACACATGGCAACACAGTTGGCCTTATCTTTAACATAAAATGGTGTTTCCATTTTAAACTACAGGTGTTTCTGGCTGGGTGCTTTGTAAACATGCATGCTTGGTCTAGCTGAGAATTCTCCATGAAGATGGGGCTTAAAGTGGATGTAAACCCTCACATATGCCCAGTGAGGTGAACAGCCTCAGATGATACACAGAGATGAAACAAATCTCCCTATATAAGTTTTACATGTCTTCTGTCTTCATCTTTATATACTGTTTAGAAAGTGCACGTCCTGTTAGATTTTTCTCTTCCTGGTTCCCCTGTAGGAGGGGATTATTGTTAGACACTGTGAGAGACTGTGAGACAGCTGATTGGAGGAAAGGCACACACTCCCCGCCTACACATGCAGAGGTTGCCTGTGTATAGTTAAGCTGACTGCTAATCTATTTATAGCAACCTCCCCCAACACACACTTCTATCTCCCGTCTCGGAGAGCTTGTCAAAAGTTATCAGGCTGATAACAGAGGAACGGAGCAGGACAAAGCTACGGGACTTAGTGCTCTGAAGAGAGATAACAAAACACTACAGATGTATGTGCCCAGCTCAAATTTCATGAATCAGATTTACATCCACTTTAAGGATTGGTAAGACATTTCCAATGTTGCTTATCACAGAGGAGTAAAGCAATGGGATACGGTTGAAACTGACAATGTGGGCATCTGACGCAACCAAAGACTCAAGATTGTTCCTTGATCTAGCTGGAAGTCATTTTTATGTTAAAATATATTTTGTACATTTGACTATTCTACTAAAGGGAACATATAGTGGTCTTTCATGTGTTTTCTTTATTTATTTATAATGGTGATGATTAAAATCAAAGTAGAACTATGACTTCCCATTAAAAAAAATTGTTGCAGCACTTAAAGCGGTTGAAACCCTAAAAAAAAAAAAAAAAAAAAAAAAAAAAAAAAAAGATCCTGTTCTTTTAAAGCATGTTAAACAGCATAGTGCTTGTGCAGTGTTATTTGTCCCTCTCTATGCTGTATAATACCTAGTTGATCCTGCCTGTTCCTGTGTCCCCCTGTGTGTGCTGACCATGGTAATCATGGCTGCTGATCCATGATACCATAGTCAGTTTACGTGCCTCCGTCGTCCCGGGCTGCTGATCTATGATACCATAGTCAGTTAATGTGACCCCATCATCCCACTGTGTTCAGAGTCTCTCCTCCTTTCCCCCTCCCTCCCTGCTGTCAGTTCCTAGTGTGTGAGCCATCTCATCCCCGCCCCACCATTTCCTTCCACTCCGGCCACTATTACATGTGTCTGTAACGTTAGTGATTACAATTATTGGCAGCCCCTCTGTAATAACAAGATATACTGTGCAGTGTCTGATTTTCTTTAAATCATGCAGCTAAATACATTCTTTCACGTCACCAGTATGCGGTCACCTGACCTCCCGGCTGCCGTCAGAGGGGAATTTCAGCCCCTCCCACTGTAGTCCTCAGATCAGGGAAGGAGAGCGGCGAGAGGTCACGTGACCACACATCGGTGATGTAAAAGAAGGTATTTACCTGCATGACTTAAAAAAACAAAAACAAAGACACTGCACAGCAAATCTTGCTATTACAGAAGGTCTGCCAGTAATTCTAACCACTAACTTAACAACTTTTATTACAAGTGTGTCTGTACTTAAAGTTTCTCATAATCCACTTGCAAAGCCCCACAAATAACTGTTGAGTCTGCTATTGAAATCCACCTAATGCCACTCTCTGGGAGAGTGTGGCAAGAAAGCTGCACTGCTGCTGAACTCAGAGTAGAGATGCCCATCCTATGTAGGCTGTGCCTGCTTGCATTACATTGGGACAAAAAATGTTGCAGGGGGCATGGCTATCAGCAGTTTCACTAAGGATTCGCTAAGTCTGTAGCTGTCACTCAGCCCTTGGCCATACCTAGTCCTGCCCACTGCTTTCTGTATTGGCAGCATGATCTCTGTTACTGCCCCTCCCCTTTTCCACTGTGAATCGCAGTGTCTGGGAGGGGGAGTGTACCAGACACAAATGATGATTGGCTCAGTCAGGGAAGGTAAAGCATTGTTGGTTATTTTATGAGGTATCGCATAGTAACTAGATTTGGTACTTGTTTAGATTATTTAGAAGAATTTAGTGTTTTCACTTGAAGCCAGCAGG
This sequence comes from Aquarana catesbeiana, assembly GCF_042186555.1. NCBI lineage: Eukaryota > Metazoa > Chordata > Amphibia > Anura > Ranidae > Aquarana > Aquarana catesbeiana. The sequence goes on along the minus strand of NC_133328.1, from coordinate 538,327,452 downwards.
CTCCAAGATATTTTTCACATGTTATAAAGTCTATGTAAACATAAAGAGCGCAGCCTGAACGTAAGCAACTTCTGCAGTTTTTTTTCTTTAGGCAAAGCAACAGTGTTCTGTATATCCTGTATCATTATTATTATTACAGGTATTTAGATAGTGCTGACAATTTGTGAAGCGCTTTACATATATATTGTACATTCCCATGAGTCCCAGCCTTCAAGAAGCTGTACGGTCCCTAACACACATTCATAAATACACATAGTAGGGCCAATTTACACAGGAGCCAATTAATCTACCAACATGTCTTTAGAGTGTGAATGGAAGCAGGCACAGGGAGAACATGCTAATGCCATGCAGGGAGAACATGCAAACTTGGCCATTGTGCTGGCTGCATCATTTATTATATATTTATTTGTAAAAAAAAGATTTTATGTATACAAAAAAAAAAAAATCATAGTTAACCAGACTGAAAAGACCGGAGTCTATAGAGTTTAACCAAAAGTCTAAATAAGTACACTAAAAATCTTGAGTCCTCAGAACCGTAAACCTACAGTTGATCCGAAGGAAAGCAAAACAAAAAACCTTATTGTTTACAACTCTCTTAGACATATAAAGGGAAATTTACTAAAATTGGTGCACACAGAATATGTTGCAGCTGCTCATAGTAACCAATCAACTTCTAGGTTGTTGTATTGCCAAAGCTCGATTGAACAAGCTGAAGTTAGAAGCTGGTTGGTTATTATGCACAACTGCACCAGATTCTGTGTGCACCCGTTTTTGAAAATTTCCCCCAAAATATCTGCATATAAAATGGTATTGTTTTCTTCAAGAAAAAGCAGGGACACCCCAATTTCATTTCTAGGGCAAGACTTGTACATATCACCTGCAGGTAAATACTGGCGCTGCAGCTTTTTTACTAAGAAATAAACAGTTCCATGTGTCTACTAAAACACGGTAAACAGGAAAAGGCCAATGGTCTGCCTATTAGTTACAAGTAGATGGTAGAAGGAAAAAAGCCATGCTAAGTAATACATAGAAGGGTATGATACAGTGAGCTTGTTTGAAATGTGTGTAATCCTATATTGTTTGTGTCCTGGCCCCACCCCTTCTTTAGAATGTCTTCCCTTGCATTGCAGGTCAGGAATTAGTTGTCACAGTGGCTGATATTGACTTATGAACATACCTTATAAGAAGGTAACATTTGTAACTTGCTCATCAGTCCAACTTTTAGGACAGCAAATTAGAACAGTTTGGACAGTGCCAAAAGGTCATATGGATCTCAATTAAATTACCTTCCCTCTCCCTTTGCGGAATGGTAACTTCTTTTCTCAGTTTCCTATCTGTATTTACACTAAATAGGTAACATTTAGTGTAAATACAGATAGGAAACAGAGAAAGAAGACTATACTGTTAGCTGTTGAGCTTTTACTTTGCATTGAGAGATCCATTTTAAGCCGTCTTCCCTGCTTAACATATATGTAAACCCAATCACTGAACTATTACATAACCTTTAAGATGCTAATGTAATTTCAAAAGTTGTTTTTAGTATTTTTAACCACTTGCTGACCAGCCGCCGCAGTTTTACTGTGACAGAATGGCATGGATGGGCGAATCGACGTTATGTTACGCTGTCACCCTGTGGTCACTAGGGGCGCGCACGAATCGCAAAAAGTGCTCTGGTCAGGAAGGGGGTAAAATCTTCCTGGGCTAAAGCGGTTAAAATCTGTAGTTTTGCGAAAACAGCACATGGTAATGCTAACATGAAGGTCTTTGTTTAGTCACCTTCTGTTATAGGTGGACAATTCTGCTCTAAGACTTCATGCCTACAGCCGTATAGGGACCACACAGCCTAAAGAGCCTGAGTAATCATTTTCTTAGGAACTGTAGGCTGTAGGTGCTGCCCATTGAGATTAATTAGAAAGTGTCACTGTATATAGTTATGTGGGTGACAAACTCAACGAAACAGCACACACAGACAGCCGCAGTTTTTAATTCATCTCAATGATAGGCTGTTTGTGACTGCAACAGGTCTCTGCATATGTTCTGCATGCTGTATGGCTCCTATAAGGCCTTGTGCATGAAGCCTAATTCCTGTTAACATTATCCTGATGGAGACTAAAAGTGGCATTTTTATCGCTCATTATACAGGCATGATTCACAGTTGTTACTGAGAAATACCATGTAGCCATTGCTGGAATGCATGTATGTAGATATAAAGTGCTTGTAAACAGGCTGTATTAGGTCAAAAGCACTTAGATGCACAAAGAACAACAAAAAGGTGAAAAATTATTTATTTTATAAAATAGAAATTATTTATGATACAAGTTTTGTGAGAAAACAGCATGTCACTTAGTTAAAGTTTACATTTAATTTAAACTGCAAACATCATAGGACAAATACAATGTAAAACAGTGCTGCAAATCCAAAGAGACAAAGCAACAGTAGGTAATTAAAACAACACATTTTTTAGGTAAACTTCTTGACCTTAGAATTTACTTGGAATGAGTTTTTTCCTGCAATCTAAGCACAGTAGTCTTTGGAGATTAACAACCAACAAATATAAAAAGCATAATTAGTCTTACAGGTCTGCTCAGATGCAGCCTCTCCGGAAGGCTCTGTTTTACCTGCATTATACAGTATATTTCACAAATGGTTCACAGCCAGCCAATATTTCAGAACTCAACCTAACAAATCAATAGGGCGTCCGTAAGCCAAAAAAAATATTTCTCAGGATTCAAAATGTAAGATTGTTGAAATGCTTTATTATTATCTAATAGAGATGAGTAGATTGAGAACATTACTAATTTTACCATTACTGAAAATTTAGCAAAGTAGAAACCTGATTTCGCCGATTGGGCTGCTTGAGTGACATTTGCTTAAAGTGGATGTAAACCCGATTCATGAAATTTGAGCTGGGCACATATATCTGCAGTGTTTTCTTATCTCTCTCCAAAGCACTAATTCTCGTGGCTGTCTCTTGCTCCATTCTTCTGTTATCAGCATGATAACTTCGGACAAGTTCTCAGACACATGTGATAAAACCGGCCTGAATTTTGTGTGGGGGTGGGTGCTATAAATAGATTAGCAGAAAGCTGCTCTACTCACAGGACAGCTCTGAAAGTCTCTGCCTGTGTGGAGGGGGGTGTGTGCCTTTCCTCCAATCAGCTGTCTCCCAGTGTAATCCAACACTACACTGCTGAATGAGGAAATGAAAATTCTAACACAACACGATGTGCACTTTCTAAACAGTATATAAAGCTGAAGATGACAGATATACATGTAAAACTTATGTAGGAGGATTTGTTTAATCTCTGTGTATTATTTGAGGCTGTTAACTTCACTGGGTATACAGTGCCTTGCAAAAGAATTTACCCCCCTTGGCTTTTTACCTATTTTGTTACATTACAGCCTTTAGTTCAATGTTTTTTTAATCTGAATTATATGTGATGGATCAGAACACAATAGTCTAAGTTGGTGAAGTAAAATTAGAAAAATACATACATAAAACAATTTTTCAGAAATAAAAAACTGATGATTGGCATGTGCGTATGTATTCACCCCCTTTGTTATGAAGCCCATAAAAAGCTCTGGTGCAACCAATTACCTTCAAAAGTCACATAATTAGTGAAATGATGTCCACCTGTGTACAATCTAGGTGTCACATGATCTGTCATTACATATACACAACTTTTTTGAAAGGCCCCAGAGGCTGCAACACCTAAGCAAGAGGCACCACTAACCAAACACTGCCATGAAGACCAAGGAACTCTCCAAACAAGTAAGGGACAATGTTGTTGAGAAGTACAAGTCAGGGTTAGGTTACACAAAAATATCCAAATCTCTGATGATCCCTAGGAGCACCATCAAATCTATCATAACCAAATGAACATGGCACAACAACAAACCTGCCAAGAGACGGCCGCACACCAAAACCCACGGATCGGGCAAGGAGGGTATTAATCAGAGAGGCAGCACAGAGACCTAAGGTAACCCTGGAGGAGCTGCAAAGTTTCACAGCAGAGACTGGAGTATCTGTACATAGGACCACAATAAGCTGTATGCTCCATAGAGTTGGGCTTTATGGCAGGGTGGCCAGAAGAAAGCCATTACTTTCAACAAAAAACAAAATGGCATGTTTTGCGAAAAGGCATGTGGGAGACTCCCAAAATGTATGGAGGAAAGTGCTCTGGTCTTATGAGACTAAAATTTTACTTTTTGGCCATCAAAGAAAACGCTATGTCTGGCACAAACCCAACACATCACATTACCCAAAAAACCCCATCCCCACTGTGAAACATGGTGGTGGCAGCATCATGCTGTACGGATGTTTTTCAGCAGTCAGGACTTGGAAACTGGTCAGAGTTGAGGGAAAGATGGATGGTGCTAAATACATGGATAATCGTGAGCAAAACCTGTACCACTCTGTGTGTGATTTGAGGCTAGGACGGAGCTTCACCTTCCAGCAGGACAATGACCCCAAACACACTGCTAAAGCAACACTTGAGTGGTTTAAGGGGAAACATGTAAATGTGTTGGAATGGCCCAGTCAAAGCCCAGACCTCAATCCAATAGAAAATCTGTGGTCAGACTTAAAGATTGCTGTTCACAAGCGCAAACCATTCGAATTAAAGGAGCTGGAGCAGTTTTGCAAGGAGGAATGGCAAAAATCCCAATGGTAAGATGTGGCAAGCTCATAGAGACTTATCCAAAGCGACTTGGAGCTGTGATAGCCGCAAAAGGTGGCTCTACAAAGTACTGACTAGGGGGGAATAATGCACATTGACTTTTTCTGTTATTTTGTTCTATTTGTTGTTTGCTTCACAAAAAAAAAAAAAAATTTCAAAGTTGTGGGCATGTTCTATAAATTAAATGATGCAAATACTCAAACAATCCATTTTAATTCCAGGTTGTGAGGCAACAAAACAAAAAAAATGCCAAGGGGGTGAATACTTTTGCAAGGCACTGTATGTAAGGGTTTACTTCCACTTTAAACAATTCTTTATTTCTTTCCTTTCTTTTATTACTGGGTTTTTTCTTTGGAGGTGTATTTTGGGTAGTTTCATTTATTTCATGAAGTGTATGTAATAGTTACTTGTATACTGTTCCCTTGAATGTTTTATTGCCCTTTTTTCCCACTGTCTGTACAAGTTCGGGATAATTAAAATTATCTTCCTTCAGGAGACATTTAAATTCCATTGTACTCTTAAAAACAATCAACGTACATTGTATAACTAAAGACAAAACTTTTTTTTTGGACTGAATTGAGATGATTTAGAACACCTATTGGGTTTTTATCGTTGTCTGTGCCTCCGCTGTACCAAGAAAAACAATAGAGAGGAAATCTTCCAGTCTTCCAAAACCTCCCAATTATCAGAGATTTCAGAGGAAACAAAAACTTCACTCTTGCTCACTCCTATTTAATGTGATTATGACAATGCAGTCATAGTGAAAGAATATACACATACAGCAAATACTATAACTGAAAACCTGAAGGAACCTGACGGAACAGAACATGGGGGTTCCAATAATACAATGATCAGATTCATCATGAGCAGTACTAAGGAAACATCATATGGAATGCACAACACAGTATGTTCCGTTTCTCCTATTTTCTGATCTTACCCAATGAAACGAATAGTTAAAGTGGTTGTTAAGCCACTGTGACATCTTTCTATAATCCTGTGTGTTTCGGTATGCTATGTGCCCCATTCTCTGTGTTTTATAAAAAAAATGCCGTCTATACTTGATTTCAGAGCACCGCCCAGCGCTCACGTGACTGGCCGCCTCTCTCCCCTCTTGATCTGACAGCTAGAGCGGGAGGGGTTGAGAATCCCCCACTGACGTCAGTCGGGACGAGAGGAGGAGAGAGACGGCCAGTCACTTGAGCGCCGAGATGCTCTCTGAAATCAGGTACAGGCGGCATTTTTTTTTATAAAACACAGAGACTGGGACACATAGCATAACAAAACACAGAAGTATATGAAACATTAAATGTTATTTCAGCAGCAGGAGGGGGACGATCACTGTCACAAGCTGACAGGCAGGGAGGGGGGGAGAGGAGGACAGAGGAGAGCTGCGGATGACGGAGGCACGTAAACTGACCACAGTGTCAGTGCTCAGCTGCTATGATAAACCTTGGTCAGTTTACAGGGGGAGGGTAGAACCAGGCAGGATCATCCAGGTATTTCAGGTGATAGAAGGGGCCAAATTACACAGCACAAGCACTGTGCTGTATAACATGCTTTAAAGGAGCAGGATCAATTTTTTTTTAGGGTAACAGACGTTTTAAAAAATATGGTATTTGAATATAAAAGGTTATGTCCTCACACAAAATCACATTTCTTAGCATAAATGCCACTCCCAATGCTTCTACCCAATCACCCTTGTTAGTAAAGCTAGCAGGAAATAAGCATACATTTATTTTTTGCATTGCAAGTTATGACAATACTATGCTAGTCATTTTTAGGTCCTATTATGATCCAAAGGCATGCACTGGCAAATTTAAGGCCAAAACTTACTTCTTATGATTAAAGTTAAAAATGTGCCAGACTGAAGTCAAATTCAACAAAACACCATCCACCAAAATTGGAGAAAAAACAGCAACATCCACTTTCTGATTATTTTGTCTCCCATTTTTCTTAAAGCCAAAAGTTCTCCTTTAACTTAATGCTTAATTTATGTTTATTCCAGCAAAATGTGAGAATTCTAGGAACAAAGAACCATCGTTTAGAATAAATGGATTAGCTTAATGTCTCCAAGGAGGCCTTTATATTAAAAATATATTTTTTACTGGACATTCCATTCAACTAAGATCACCTAATTAACGTGTTGGAGGAGTTTTTTGTTACAGGAAATGCTTCCTTTATACACTCCCAAAAGTGTAGCACTTTAACCCAATGTTTTAGATGGACTTGCCGTATGTAACACTACTTCAGAAAACCAATAATGACTTTTACAGGATGACTTTATAATTACTGTATGTTCCACAGATAGTTAGTAATCCAGCCACAGACTGCTGATTGCTTTTAAAATGTTCATGGTAATAAAACATTTGGAAATTAGCATTCCTGAAAAATACGAATGGTGATTTCACTTGCTAAAAGGAGTTATTACAAAAGAATATGAGTTTTTTTAATGCTTTTCAATTATGTGTCATTTGATTTCTACTGAAATATCAATGAAAATTTTAATATAGGCGTAAAGATAATGCAAGGTGGCAGGAGTCACGAAGGCTGGCCATACACGGTTCAAATCGTGGCCGGTTCAGCAGGAACCAGCAGAGATTTAAACCATTAATGGGCAGGCTGAATGTACCAAGTTGATCAATCAATCAACTTGGGTACAACCAGCCTGCTGGATTCGCTTCCGATTATCACAAGTGGCTGCTATAGCCACTAGCAATAATTACTGTCTTCTCCCGGCGGGGAAGGCTTTCCCCGCACGCCCCTGCCAGGAGAAGACAATGGCTTGGCAGGAGGGATTCCCCTGTCAACACCTGTGGTTGCAGGAAAGAAATTTGCACCATCTATGGCCGGCCTAAGAGAGGTCCTGCTCTCCGCCGCCCTAATTCCAGGACCAATGTAGTAATGTGCCTAGACTCCTTCGGAGGGTTGTCTTACACTGTACCCACCAGTGGGAGCCTCCAATATGTCTGTGGGACCTATTTAAACCATGGGACTGTGATTTACCAAGGGGAAGAACAGTAGAAATTAAAAAGCAATTACTGTTCAGAGAAAAATGGGATCTGGAGTTTTACCCTAAATGTGAATAATAAGTGTATATATTTCTTTCTATACAAATAATGATGTTTTTATATAGAACTATGATGCACAGTGATGAGAAAAGGTATAGAGCACAAACTTCTAATATTCTCCATTAGTTTTTTCTTTGATACTTTATATTGATTTGCATGTTCTTGAGCATTTTTAAATGAATTAAACAAAATGAATATACTTTAACCGTGATCTAGTGTTATATATATTGCAAGCAACAAAAACCCACTTTGTAGTTGTAAATACATTAGCTATGATTTTACCATTTAATATCAATGCAAGCAATGCCCGTCACAGCAGAATGCTTTCAGTATGCTATGTGTTGTTTGCGCGGTCAATGATGATGGGTCCTACAGATGCTTGGTATTCAACTCTGAAGCTTTCCAACCAGAAGAATTTAGACTACAGCATGAAATGTCCATATGTGATCCAAACTCAGTAATACTTCTCTTTAGTTTTTGAGTATAGACAATATACAGTAAATACAATGTTTTCATTACTATATTCTCCTTCATCATGCACATAATTATGCACAAATCAAAGGTTTAAATAGAGCAGGAAATTATTTCAGTATGATTTAAATCAAAGCCTCCTGTATCCAAGGGATGAGGGGTAAACATTCTATTAACATGATAAACTAAGGTGAGTTTGAGAGAATGCACTGTACATCCAAAAAGTTGTTTTCAGTGAACAGTACTGTTAATGCTACAGCATACAATAACATTTTAGACAACTGTACACTTCCAACCTTGTGGCAACAATTTAGGAAAGGCCCTTTTCTGTTCCAGTACGGCTGCACCCCTGTTCACACAACCAGGTCCTTAAAAAAATGTTTAGCATGGAGAAACTCTACTGCACAAAGCCATGACTTCAACATTAATCAACCCCTTTGGCATGAAATGGAATGTTGACTGTGAGCCAGATCTTCTTGTCCAACATCAGTACCTGACCTCATAATTTTCTTTTGGCTGAACTGGCACAAATTCCGACAGACACACTCCAAACTCTTGTGGAAAGCTTTCCAAGAACACTTGGGACTGTAGTAGCCTCAAAACAGGAGTCAACTGCATACTGATACTTATGGTTACAGAATAGGATGTCCATCAATCTCATTTATTTGTGTAATGGTTAGGTTTCCACAAACCTTTAGCCATATACTGGAGTGTATGTAACCATAATCTTTAGGAACAAAATATCAAACCCTTAAGTGTAAAAGAGAAGAGAGCTCCAGTAATCTAAATTATTGCTGATTCCATAACTGCAGATTTTGAGGTGTTCTGCTGCTTCTTATTTCCTAAAGGGATGTTGCCAGAGTTTGTGGTTTAGATATGCCTGCAGGGGGTATAAGCTCAAGGGTATTTTTAATTATATTGTTTCCATGAAAGGATGGTCCTGACTGCTGTGGTAAATATATCTGTATTCTTCTGTGTAAAATTGCTGCATGCACCAAATAAAATGACGTATATCAGCTAGAATTGTACATGTAATGATAAACTGAAACATCTACTTGTGGGGCTCCAGACTATAGATCTCTTAGCAGCTCCTGTGAAATAGCAGTTAGTCCTTTACATAAACATGAGAAACACAAAGGCATAAAAAACAGTGGTGCAGCACAAGTGTTTGGCTACTGCCTTTAAACTATTCAAAAGCTTTAAAATCTAAATACCACATTGTCTATTCACTCTCTCTGCAAACAGCGAAAGCCAATAACACTTAGCATGACAGTGTGTGCAAATGTGATGAGATTACATTCCTGGGAGGTGCAAAATGGAAATCCCGAACTCCCGATCCAGCACGCTGCCTATCTTCAGTGGAACATTTGTAATAACAGTTTTATTCTTAATTTCATAGTTCATAAACCAGAAATGATAGTATGAAATGAAATAAGGTGATGCACACAAAATGAATCCTGGGTGAAGCAATTATTACATGGGAATCAGTGGTAGCTGAATAAGTATTACACAATGTAACTGTTTCATTATCAGACTAGCTTATTCAGTGTTGTGTTCATATTCATGAACTTAGGAACATACAAACACAATTAAAATAGCACCTTCAAAATTGGGGAGGGAAGAAACTCAAGAACATGAATGACTTTGCCAATTAACCACTTGAGTTCCAGAAGGTTTACCCCCTTTCCTGGCCAGGCCATTTGCGCTGTGCGACACTGTACCCAAATAAAATTCCTGTGTTTTTTTCCCCACAAATAGAGCTTTCTTTTGGTGGTATTTGATCATCTCTGCAGTTTTAATTTTTTGTGCTATAAACAAAAAAAAAACCCAACAATTTTGAAAAAAAAACAAAACATATTTTTTACTTTCTGCTATAAAACATACCCAATAAAAAAAATTTAAAAAAATAAAATGTATTCATCAATTTAGGCCAATATGTATCCTGCTACATATTTTTGGTAAAAAAATCCTAATAAGCGTATATTGTTTGGTTTACATAAAAGTTATAGCATCTACAAACTATGGAATATTTTTATTTATTTATTTTTTTACTAGTAATGACAGTGATCAGCGACTTATAGTGGGATTGCGATATTGCGGATCGAACACCTGACACTTTTGACACTTTTTATGGAGCAGTGACACTAATACAGTGATCAGTGCTAAAAAATATGCACTGTTGCTGTACTAATGACACTGGCTGCAAAGGGGTTAACATCAGGGGCGATCAAAGGGTTGAATGTGTGCCTAGGTTGTGCTTACTCACTGTGGGGGGTTGCTTTGACTAGGAGAAGGCAAAGATCTGTGCTCCTGTGCCTTCCCTTGTTTACATAGGCAGATTTTCCTTCTGCCTGTGCCCTGTGTAATCGGTGGGTGTCGGCAGAGATCGAGTCAATGGTACCTGCTGCTGGGCTCCCGCTGTTTTGAACCACAGTGGGAGCGGGTCGCTTCCCCAGACCCGGAAGTGTCAGATCACGTACTAGGTACATTGATCTGACGTAGAGCGGCCGCCCTGCCGCAGTAAATGTACGGTGGGCAGTCCGCAAGTGGTTAAATATTTATTTTAGTATTGGTATAGAAGCTTCAGCATGCTTGGCAATTGAAAAGAAAGCCTGAGCATCAACCTTTGGCCCTGTGCCTGCCCAATAGTGTGTGTGTGTGTGTGTGTGTATGTATGTGTGGGGGGCAGGGGGCAAGGGGTGAAGTGGTCTCAGCATATAGCTCAATTTACTCATACTGCCTTCTTCAAGGAGCTAGGAGCACATTTCTCTTGGATGGTTTTGTGTAGAGAGCCTTAAAGCTGAACTCCAGCCAAGCAGCTAAATGTACGACCCAATCGTGTATGTAGGAGCTGCTTTAACTGGGAGAATCCATCCATTTACACAGACCTACCAGAAAGCAGATCCAGGAAGTTAACCAACATTTTACATGCAGTTAAACAATACACCCAGCTAACCTACTTTCCCTTGAAGGAGCAGCAGCAGACCAAGGAGCTCATTCCTCTGTCCACTTTGGTTCTACTCCTATCAGTTATCACATGTGAACGATATCAGTTCAGATTGGCCCAGAATACTAATCCCTCCCTTTACCCAATCTGAGTCATGTTGCCTAAGAGCCCGATTCCTAGTAACATTCAGGTACTGACACTAGCTTCATTTTAGAATTACAGTACATTTAGTGATTTTTATTGGACACAACATTAAGTAGTGCTTTATATATGTCCAGAGTTCAGCTGGCTATAGACCCCTTAGGGCCACACTGTCAGTTAACTAGAGGCAAGTGGAAATGTATTTAGAATTTTCACTGCAGTTCCACTTTCAAGGAAATGTTCTAAACAAACTGGGATCCATTTGGGATCTATTTAATTTCAAATAACCTAATTCTAAATGGGATGGTGGGAGATTGGGGATTATCCAAAGTAGGGGATGGAACAGTGCAGGATACTATTCTCCTACGATATACTACTTCAGCCACTGTTCCCGTAATTGGTTTGGTACAAAGTGGTATTACATTTTAAATGTTCACAAATCTCTAGTTTCAGAGAGAAAGACAGGATTTTTGCTGGGGCAATTCCCTTAGTTATTTGACAGTGTTCATACACTGTACTAAAGTTTTTTCACGCAAAACTTTGGTAGAGTTTTTGAAAAAAATAACTTGTCAGAATTACAGTGGGTTGACAATCCACTTATCTTGTAAAGTACATTCACATTTCCTAGCTCAAAATATATCTTTAATTCTCTTATATGGCACTTATAAAGAAAAATTTATTGCAAAGTACATGCAAATTGTTTTTCAAACTAAAGCTTCTCGCAGTGCATTAATCACATTCTGATTGTAAATGAAATCCCATTCACGGCATGTATGAACAGCAAGGCAAATACATAAAACACCAAATAAATTACACAACTAAAAAATCTACTTATTTATGCTAGTTCTACAGCAGGACACATGGGAAAAAATACAGGAGCTACCCCCCTCCACCGCAACACACATATATCCTGTTATTATAATCTAGCCCTCTAAGTCCTAGAAACTCATAAGAAAAGATTTGCTGCAACTATGCTATTTTTTTTATAGAACAGTATTTTAACAACTTTAACAACCAACTCCTCCTGATGTTTTACCATATTATCAGTGAGTTCATTGGATTCGGACATTGTAAATATGTGTATAAGCATTGGTGAATTAATATTTAAACCCCACTCATTCCTCAACCTCAAACAACATAAGCTTCCACTGATATCTCTCAAGCCCAAGACCAGGCCGTTGAAACAGCTCCAAAAGTTCCTGAAGCGACTGTACTAGCAGAGCTCCTTTATTTATTTGTGGGTTATGCAAGCTAAAAAGGGGTACTATTATAGTACAGTAGATGCAGGAACATCCCATATGAAAAATGAATTCTGTGTTTCAGGAATTCTCTCTTGGTAGAAGCCCTAGATGTAAACAATGTCCAGATTTACACGAACCCCTCCCAGTGTCATGAAGCCCTGGGATCTACCTGCCTAAAAACTGTTCTTGCGTAAGTGCTCTTCAATAACTTTGCCCACCACTTCCTTTAAGCACACACATTATTTAGTCTCTGTGCAGATATGCAAAAAAAGTACCTTTTCAACTCATGGGGTTGATTAACTAAAACTGGAGAGTGAAAAATCTGGTGCAGCTGTGCATGGTAGCCAAGCAGCTTCTAACTGATTATTCAATTAAGCTTTAACAAAAAAAACTGGAAGCTGATTGGTTACTATGCAGAGCTGCACCAGATTTTTCACTCTCCAGTATTAGTACACCGACCCTTATGTTTTGATCTGGCTTCCTAGAAATTCTCTTAGCTAAAGTTTACCTGCATACACTATCTCATGGTTGGTTGTCTTTTTTTGGCACAGATGAACCAGGTGCACACACACACACGTACAACCTTTAATTTGCGGCTATGACACTATGACAATTCGGTCTAGTTTTCAAAGGAATTACTCTGTGTTGTGCTGATGAGCTGAGAATCTTAAGCCCCATACACATGGGCCGAATGCCAGCCGACAGCGGCCGGTTTAATAAAAACCGGCTGACATTTGGCCCGTGTGTATGCCAGCCGGTTCGACAGAAACAGGCTGGTTGGCCGGCTTCTGTTGAACGTGCATGCTGGAAAACCAGCAGCTGGCCAGCTCCAGATCAGCGCTCTCAGCCAATGACCGGAGTGTTCTGTCCCCCTGTCAGAACACAACAGCTCAGCGGGGAAAATCCGACTGGAGCCGACAGTGAAAAAGTTGAATAGTGTGTACCAGGCTTTAGTGTAAAGCCAAACGGAGTACATTGTTCTTGAGCTATGATAGGGGGATCATTACTTGGATCCTCCTCTGAGGTTGTGAAGTCTTAATCAATGTGCCTGCTCAGAAATCCTGTTAACTGTTTCATGACCCTGATAATGACAGAATTAACATTTTTTTGTTAAAGCTGTATTACAGTATTAGTGTTTGATATCAGAAAATCTTGATAAGCCAACCTGAGGGGCTGCAACTTTTACGTTGTGCAGTAATCTCCTTAGTGCTCAACCTGTGGTCCTTTGGTACTTACTGTGTACTGCTTGGGGACCCAGCACACATTTGTCTGTGATTTGATGCTTACCCAGGCCAGAGAAGGAAACATATTCTTTAGATTAGCTTTAAATATTTAAAGTGTATCTAACCCCCCCCCCCCAAAAAAAAAAAAAAAAAAATATATATATATATATATATATATATATTTACATTGCAGCTTACAAATCATTAGATATGATGGCTGCATTAGTTTTCTTCTTTCAGGCTGAGACGATTTTCAGCAAGTACAGTAAATACCCGTTGATCTTGCCAGAAATGGAGTGCCCTTGCTACTTCCTTTGAGAGATAAATACAGCAAAAACGATGTTATCTTTCAAGTGTATATTACTAATCAAATCAACTACCATGCAATATGCAATGGAGATAAACAAAGGCAGACACGTTTAGCCTGTGTGGCAAGCATTACTGCCTCCATAGATACTGCGGAGAAGTATATAAAGTGTCAGTTACCTGCAGGATTAAACATAAAGGGAAAATGTGTGAAAGAAGAAAACCAATGCAGCCACTACATCTAAGGACTGATAATTTGCAATATAATAAATTGTTGTTTTGGGGTTCAGATATTCTTTAAACTGTTTAGCTCACTTCTGGGCCTCTACATCAAGAAAGTTGCCTACTATTGCTATACCCACTTGTAGGGGTTGCAAGAAAAGACAAGATACTCTTTTGACTCTGTATCATTGAGTTCAACATATGCCAAATGCTAATGGACACAGGTGGTCTACTATAACCCATAAGAAGCAAAAGAAGTTTGGGGTGCATGGGTTCTGAACACAACTTTGCTAGGAAGCAAGTGAAGTGTGAGAAAAAAAAAAACTATGTTTAACACATTTTGTGCTCATTCATACAGCGCCTCTGTTAAAATGTTACTCATGTTAGTATACTATTATGTTATGTAGTTATCTTCTTTCTATTAGGAATCTACTATGTTGTGTCTAAACACCACTCAGACCTGAGCAGATGAATATTCTGGCACTGATGAGTATTTTTAACACATATCCTGATAAAAGAAAATCCAAAATTGTGAGACATGTGCTTGTGCTCAGCTGCCAAGTTTGACAGCCAAGATGACTCTTGTGGCAAGATGATGGCATTATAATGAACATAGTCTGACACTAATCACTAACTTATCCTACCCAGTCACATTAAAAAAAAGTGAGCCATTATTGGGCACACTTCATCACTTAGATCAAAGCTATAATATTACTAAGAAATATAAATGAAAGAATTGAAGGTTTCTTTTAGTTGACTGAATCAGCACAGCACAGGGGCCATATTGTCTTGTGCTCTTCTGTCTTTGTGAATTTAGGCCTGCCATACAAGTAGGTCCTCAATCATATACAGTAATAGACATTGAACCTGTCCAGTCTAAGCAAGAATGTATTTAGATACAATTGGCTACTGTATCCCTCCGGCTCATCTGCCCTCTGCCTATCCATTAAAATGCATGTGTTTCCACTGTGGAGACTCTTATGCCCCGTACACACGGTCGGACTTTGTTCGGACATTCCGACAACAAAATTCTAGGATTTTTTTCCGACGGATGTTGGCTCAAACTTGTCTTGCATACACACGGTCACACAAAGTTGTTGGAAAATCCGATCGTTTT
This sequence comes from Aquarana catesbeiana, assembly GCF_042186555.1. NCBI lineage: Eukaryota > Metazoa > Chordata > Amphibia > Anura > Ranidae > Aquarana > Aquarana catesbeiana. Next base: position 538,312,037 of record NC_133328.1, on the reverse strand, counting down.
AAACGCGGTGACGTAAAACATGTACGTCGGGACTATAAACGGGGCAGTGGCCAATAGCTTTCATCTCTTTATTTATTCTGAGCATGCGTGGCACTTTGTCCGTCGGATTTGTGTACACACGATCGGAATTTCCGACAACGGATTTTGTTGTCGGAAAATTTTATCTCCTGCTCTCCAACTTTGTGTGTCGGAAAATCCGATGGAAAATGTCCGATGGAGCCCACACACGGTCAGAATTTCTGACAACACGCTCCGATCGGACATTTTCCATCGGAAAATCCGACCGTGTGTACGGGGCATAAGAGTTAGAGTTAGGGACTACAGAAAACGGGGGTGCCTTGACGAGGCCTGTAGCTTAACGCATGTATTTGAAAATGTGTGCAGACTAAACCCGTTTTAACACATACTGTTATACAGGTCAATTCGGTTGGTTGCAAGCTTGTTGGTAAATTGAGCTTGGAAATTTCTTTGGTTTTCTGTATTAGTGAGGTCACTACTTAACACAAGCCCTCTTCATTTGCCATGACTGATCTACTGAAATTAAATTCTGATGATCCACAGAATACAGCAGTTTTTTTGTTTTTCAAACAAGACTATGAAAAAACCTGCAGAGAAGTAGGCATCAACAGCCTGTTTTTAAACTTTAAAGGGTCTTGTGATTCCACTCTGCAGCAGCTGCACCCCATGCCTCTTTACCCACATGTGCCCAAACAAGGAAAAATAAAAAAATGAATAATACTTTGGCAGTGCTTTCTCTTGCCATGTTACCCTAGGCTCTTGTTCACAAGTGATTCATGATAAATTCGGCCTTGGTCCTTATGTTTTTCAAATTGTTCTCCATCTAAAAACTAGATTTAATGAGCTCTTCAGAATATTTTATCATACTGGAAGAATACCATGACTAATGCTATAGGTTTTAATTGTTTCATTGTATGTGTTACAGTATTGCTCACTTGCTCATATACATCACTGAAGTATTAAAGATTGCAGAGAGTGACGCTGACCCTGTACCCCTTGTGACATTGCTAATCAAGAAGAGCTGATGTCAGATGTATAAGAAAAGACTTCAAAATTACTGGGGTTTATTTCCTAAAGGCAAATACATGGTCAAATTTGCGGAGAGTTGCACTTTGATTATTATGCATATCAATACCAATGTGCAAATATGAACAGTGAAAATCAGTAGATTACATTAGAAACAAAACAAATGAAAAGTGAAAACAAAGTTTATAAATATAAAGCTCTTTAAATTAGTTCATACTGTGCTCCAGTGCTCCCATTCACTCACTCACTAGAAAGTGTATAAGAGTCATATGTCCTAAGTCCCACAACAGTGTACCATACCAATGTTGACTTATCTCATAATGCATGTATATAAGAGATAATAGAGGAAATCTACATAGCGTAATTCCGTTTTTTTTATATAAAATAAAATCTGTTAAAATCAGTTACGCTCACATGTACATACAAAAATTGCAAGCAGAATGTTGAACCAGAAGTAACGCATTGGCGTGCATCTCACCAGCCGGGAATGACCTCACCAACAGCTGTTACTGATGCGTTTCGCCCCTCCTCCAGGGCGTTCTCATAGTGAATGAGATGAAGCTCTACTTGATTTCATCATCCAACCATATTTTCCTTTTTTTGTGACTGAGCTATTTTTGCAAAGTGAAATTTTACTATGTTTACTATGCTCTGGGAAAAATTCTCTAGCAAAGTGCAGCTTCCTTTGCAAAATGAACAACCTTAAGTAAAATCAACCACATTGCAACTACTCAGAGATCCCCTTTTGAGTCTGTACAGGAAGGATACTTTGTTTAGGTGTCTTATAATATGTGTGCAGAAAATGCAAAAATGTCTCTCTTCGTGAATAGGCTCAAGGGCACAAAATTAGTCTGATGCGCTTTGCATACCAGAGCTGCTTTTTTTTACCCCTTCTGGAAAGGAGAACTAAGGACTGGTCTGGGTGTTTAAATTCAAAAGTAGTAGGTTACTTTTGGATATTCTATATTTCTATATTTCAAAAAACAGACACTTTTTCAGTTGTTATCCCGTTGCCAAAAGATGTTTCTGCAGAACTGAAAAAGGCATTCAGCATGAGCTTGGGAGCTCTGAGTGTAGTCATGTTGTATTAAATCAGAATACATATAAGCTTATAAAGGCATAATTAGAAATATGCAATAATCAAACACAATATCATAAGATAGAAGGGGTGAGACACCATCCTAGGTGTAGGGACATAAGCCCACTAATAAGCTTGTCATTCATTTCAGAGATACATGCCACAAATAGTTGCCTGAGGGTTTATTTACAACTATTGAGGAGCAGGGATAGAGGGCTCAATCTGCCTGGCTCCAAATGGTGGGAGTTGTAAGTGTGAGGTGGGAGAAAATGGAGAAAGTAGAGGGGAAGACCAATAAAGAAGAAAAGCAGAGACAGCTAAGGAGGAATGAAAGAAGAACGAGAAAGGGGATTGAATGGCGGGTGGGGGGGGGTCTGTTTAAAGACAGAAAAGAGTAAAGATTTGTTCAAGCTAGAGAGGTGAGCTGGGGTTTCAGAGAAGATATGAGGTTTGCTTTGAGCTATGGGAATAATTGAGCTAGAGCTGCCAAATTGAGAGACATTTACAATGATAGTCTTCTAGTATACCGGTCAATATTTATTAATAAAAGGGCCCTGTATGAAGCTTTTGACTTCCAGAAATTGAGAGATGGAGATTGCCATGCATGGGCAATAGTCTGTTTGGTAGCTGTGACTATGTGTGTTATCAGTGTGCTACTACGATGAGGGATGTTGTCAAAAGGTTTGTGGAGGAAGGCTTCCCAAGGGTCCTTTCGAAGCTTGATCAGCAACTTCAGATGTTATGTCAAATGACTAAGTAAAGGTATCCACAGACAAGAGCTGCTCATTGCCCAATCTAGTAAAGGGCAGCTGTCTACAGGAAGGCTGATTTTTGGCTGGTAATAGTTAAACGGTAAGTCTAGAATTTTTTTAAAGCAGTCATCACTATTTCTCAGACGTAGGGCTGCCATGATGGGTGTCTTTTCCTCACCTGCTTAAACATTACCATGCATGCCACATTATCTGTGCATGAATCTAAGTGCGATTATCATTTCTGCACAAGTCTGGTGGCTGAATATCTGACTGTCTGCTATTGGTAACACTCATTAGGTAAATTATTCTAATGCAGTACAGGGGAACATTTGTGTAATGACATAGGAGTCCAGGGAATGTAATAATATCATACTGTATGTGGGGGGTTACAATGCTTGATTGCTTGATTTAGATCTAGACACTAATCAAACGTTAATTTTGAGAAGCTGTCTGACTCAATATGTCAATATATCAATGACATATTATTCACTTTTTTTTAATTTTTTTTATTTGCCTGTTTATGGAATTGTATTGAGTTAAACATCTAAAGAGTAAATGTCCATGAAATACAATCATATGTCTAAATAGACCAAACTGACAATTATGTTTAAGTAAAATCTGCACTGTATAGCTGTGTGCTATTTTGATAGATTTTTGTATAAATATCCTAAACCTGCCTTTGGACAATCTATTACCATTTATGTAATAAACACGGTCTGTAGGAACAATCATAACAATATAATACAAGATTTAAATAGTGCCAGTAAATATCCTTTGAGAGAAAGACTTGTCCTTTCCTTACGCTGGAGGACATCTTATGAATACCATGTGACATTCACAAGTATATTTGCATCCTTCCTCTGCTGTGACTGCTATGTGTTCTACCAGATCTATTTTTAGAGCAATGACTTATGATTACATAAGAACTCAATAGACGTTGTGTAATCAATATGTATGTGGAAGATGTGAAGGAATACATAATGTTCTGAAAATAAATCACTTGTTTATAGGTGAGGACGAGTAGCTGTATAAAGCACACAGATTACAACCACACAGTAAAAATTCACAATGGTCTAAGCAGATCATCATTCTTGTCCACTGAAAGCCGTTTCCCTCCCTACATTTTATATTTCTGTGTTTTATCATTTGCTGGTTTCAAATGACCTTGCTGTAAAGTAATTTTACCAGCGTGGGTTCTATAGATTTCCCTTGTTTCGCCATGTCCCAGAGGTATGCTTGTATCACTAACAGAAAGTAGTTAAACCTTTGGCTGCCAGAGGGACGGAATCCAGAGAAAAGGTTATAGAGCTCTTGTTTTACTTGGTTAAAAATAGCTCTAACCCGCTACTAACATTCGGGAATACAACAGTGCCTGAAGTTATAGCATTCTAATATTCTGTTACGCTTCCTGGGTCAATATATTTACTAATATTTCTCCAGTTTGGATTGGTTGAATATAGCAGTGGCATTTTTTTCAACCATAAGCAGTAAAATTAAACATTTCTGGGTGGATTTGGATTTGCACATGTTGGGTTACATCCTTGCACAGTAAAATATACAGGTAGACATGAGTTTGAAGTTCAGTTTACCCAAGGTTATAGATACGTTGGTTGACAAGATTTTCCTACCGCAGTTTACAAATCTGTTTTTGTCCCACTAATGCCGAGTACACACGATCGGACTTTACGGCATACTTGGTCCGGCGAGCCTGAGTCCGTCGGACAATTCGATCGTGTGTGGGCTCCAGCGGACTTTTTTTTCTCTAAAGTTTGACGGACTTAGATTTGAAACATGTTTCAAATCTGTCCGACGGACTCGAGTCCGGTCGAAAAGTCCGCTCATCTGTATGCTAGTCCGACGGACAAAAAACGACGCTAGGGCAGCTATTGGCTACTGGCTATGAACTTCCTTGTTTTAGTCCGGTCGTACGTCATCACGTACGAATCCGTCGGACTTTGGTTAATTGTGTGTAGGCAAGTCTGTTCATTCGGAAAGTCCGTCGTAAAGTCCGTCGAAAAGTCCGCCAGACAAAGTCTGCCGTAAAGTCCACTCGTGTGTACGCAGCATAACTTTCACATATTCCTCCACTTGCTCTGTTCTCCATAATATAAAATAAAAAATCCTAGTAACTAAAGCTCACAGATATCAACAGAAGAGATCAAGGATATATAAGCCATTGTCAGGTGGTGTACTAAAATATCAGTTATAGGTAGACTGACCTTTTCAAGTGTTAAAAATGTATTTTGAACATGTTCCCTTCATCATCTTCCACGTCTTCCAACATTGAAATCAAATGCATTAGCACAGTCTTAAGCTGTCCATACAAGCTGAACCGACTGAATTTAGATCCTTCTATGGAAGCTCCTGCTCACAAGAAATCAATCTATCGATTAACTTCTGGTGAATTGGCTTGTTGGAAAACTTTGCTTTGATCAGTGCATGCAGCCAATCAGCTGCAGCGCTGTTCAGTGAATTCTGATGACCGAGTAATCCCGCTCTCAGAAAACAATGACACAGCAGAAAGGATTCCTTCATCCACCTCGAATGTATGGGTGGGAAATTGGTTTTGTTTTTTTCCACTCTGACTGATGGCTGAACACAAAATGAAATCATGCATAGTTAGCTTAAACAAGATGATTGTAGCCATATTAGTTCTATTAAAACAACACAGTTGAGTACTGGCCATGATACTTGCGCCAACATTTAAATTTTCGGGGCAAGCTTTCAGGGGACTCCCTCCTTATTCTAAAGTCCAAAAAGGATTGATACACAAAAAGGTAAAGTATGGTTCTCAACATTTTGTTTAACGTCTGTGTATCAGTATTTCTTGGACATTAGAAGTAAAACCCCAAAAGCTTGTCAAGAAAATCTGATTGTTAGTACAATAAAAAAAAGGATCACAGGCAGTAGTCAACAGAGCCTTAGCAGAACTTCTAAATGGGCTTTCTGTGATTTAAAGTAGAACTAAAGTTATATTAAGATTGCTAGCAGGTAGTTTTTAATGGCAGAATAAACTCTGTATGTCATACCATAAAAGCTTGTTCCATGCCTTCTAGCAATTGTTTACCAAACTGTACACTGACAGCCATGCATGTGCAGTTCTGGCATTCATAAAAATGATGGGTGATGGTATGAAGTAATTCTTGTGAGCATGAGTAGGAGTTATCTGATATTGCTGGAGGAAGGCTCCCTCTAAGGTAAGTTTGCCATAAAGTGCAAGGATGTTGTATACTTGCGCTATATGGCAAGAGCTCTGGAAGACAAAAAAAAATGTTACCTCTATAAAGATATACTCCACCTAATACTGATCATTTTTGGTGCTAGGTTGAATTACCTGTTAACATCTTCAATGGTGAAAGTAGTTTATGTCTACCAATTATCTGTTCATTCAACTTAAAAACCTAACATAGACTACACAGACTAAAACAAAAAAATATATAATATATCACATATTCCATTTGCACACTAAAATAGTGATAAAACCACCAAAGGAAAAAAATGACATACTAAAAAAGTCTTTCCCTCAAAAAAGTTAATAAACGCAACCTTCACCATTTGTGACATATAGCTTCAATCATGGACAAAGCGTCCACCACCACAGATTACCTTCCAAACTCACCAGAACTTTATGATCTTATTTTATTTTGGGTCATATATGCTTTAATACAACTACAATCCCGCCAACAATTCTGTTACACGTCTGACCTTTAAATACACTCATCTCATGGTATCCAGGAATGTACATATAATGCTTGAAATAATGTTATACCATAAAACTTTCACTCCAGATACACTCAGCCTGCACTGATATGACAAGCCTTAATATGTACAATCTGCTTGTTCGCACTAAAGAATCTGCGTCGACCTCAGTATAACTTGCCCATCCTGTCAGTCAGATTCCCATTACGTGACGCATTTTATCACAGAGGACTTTTGTCATTCAACTTTATAGAGAATCCATAGCAAGAGTGTGCCTCAGTTATTATTATTATTATACATGATTTTTATAGCGCCAACAGTTTGCATAGTGCTTTACAACATAAGGGGAGACAGTGACAATACAATAAAGGAGGAATTAGAGGGCCCTGCTCGTTAGAGTGTACAATCTCAGTTATTTAACTTTCTCACATATAACAACCCTAAAGCTCTCACAATTTTCCAGTACTATCCCCACTACCATTGAATTTAGTGGCTATACCTGTCTATAGAGAAAATACATATATTCCTCATGTGGGTTCAGTGATATATAATTGTAATAATAAAAAGTCGGGACAGCTATAACTGATACTTCAGGTTGGGGTATTTGCTGGCTAGATGAACAAAATTATATTTTTTAGAAATAATGGCTTCTTCCAGCATGGATGTATCTCTATGTGGCATATTTCTCAAATTTACATTACAGGGAAATAAGGAGGAGTCTTACTCCATGGTAGGAAGCAGCAAGGCTAGGGAAATCTCACTGCTTTAGTCTTTAGAAATAAGCCATCGAGTGTTTGAACCAGTTGTCACCTATCTAAAACGGAAATGCATATTTTGAAAGAATTGTAATCTTTTAAAATGAACTGGAGTGATAAAAAAGCGTATATTTAGTAATGCTACGTATGTCACGTATGTAGGATAATGATAGTCATGATATGTTGTCATAATATACATATATCTCACGCAGAATAAATTCTGAAGTAGAACTGGTTTAGATGGCTGCCCAAACCCTTAGTAACGTGACAGCTGTTCTATTCTCCTCACCCACACCCCTGGTGGAAACTTGATATTTGCGAATAAAGAGTATGTAACATGATGGCTCATGATGGAGGATGTATAGCAGGTCACAGACCCCACTTCCCATATACTAAGTACATGCTTTGGGTGGAAGGCTTTGAGTAGCACACAGTTGCTGACTCTGCAGCTGCAATACTGGCATTTATGTTGTATGAGGAATTAACCTTTTTCTTTACATACACAACATGTTTAATTAACTATTTTTATAATTACAATGAAAATGAAATATATTTAATACCGTACTGATATTAGGAACAATGGAAATGTTAACAAACTAACAAATAAAATAGAGGTACCTGCCAAACTGTGATATTATTAAACCACAAAAATCTTTCATAAGAAAAAAAGAAAAATGTTAAAGTACATCAAAATAACCATCTGCATTGAAAATGCATGGCAAAGAATTAAGTACAGTATAGAGAAGCCATAGCTTGCACTGCTGAACTAATTGTAAAACAAATGCAAAGTTAATAGCATAAGAACATGCAGAAGCATTCTCTGCTGCAGAGGATATTGTATGTCTAGCGGCTTTCAGATGCTTCTCAGTGATCTATGTGCCTCTCGTCATGTGCACAAGATCAAACAATGATTCACCATTAGAGAGGCAAGGCTGGACGAATTCCAGAAGCCGTAAAGATCACGATTGTTGCAGTATATTGTTTCAGGATATTTCGAAATCTTTAAAATAACCAAATCGATTGTTACATGATACTGGATGTCATAGTTGGGGTTCATATAAATCATGCTGATAAAAGACATTCTGTTGTTGTTGCCAGCATGACCTTTAAGAGACATTTGCCTTCTAAATATACAACTAAAGTACAGGGTTAATGCTGTCCTTGTGCAGTATAAGCACTTGGATTGATGGAGTTTCCCTCTTATCTATCAATATGACTATAATATTCTTCATCTCAAAGATTAAAATAATGTAACAAGAGGAGGATCCTGCTGGCAAAATCTTGCAATATAAAGAAAATCTAAAAAAAAATCTTACTGTATGATAATCAGCCTGAAATAAAGAGATGATAGAATCAGAGACTGATTCATAGATAACTGTTGTGGTTGGGTACCATATGCCTTTTATTAAAGTAAAAAGGGGTTTTCAATCATAAGGCATCTTATATGACAACAGAATAAGACACATACCCATTAACTAATGATATAGAATTGGGGCTGGCTTACTAAAACTGGAGAGTGCAAAATCTGGTGCAGCTGTCCACGGTAGCCAATCAGATTCTTACTTCAGCTTGTTCAATTAAGCTTTGACAAAAGTACCTGGAAGTTTATTGGTTTCTATGCAGAGCTGCACCGGATTGTATACTCTTGAGTTTTAGTAAATTAACCCCAATGTGTTTATTTTTTGTTTTTTTTTAGTAAAGCTTGCCATAGATGGTTCATGTTTTTTTTTTTTTTTTTAAATGACCCGATTCCCTCATCTACACATTTGAAGTGGATGAGGGAATTCTCCCCGCTGCTTTATTGTATTCTGAAAGCGGGGACTCCCCCACCATCAGAATACAATGATAAACACTGCTGTGCTGATCAAAGCAAACTGCTTCAACAATTCTGTTCGAATGCAGTCAGTCCTTAGATCAAATGCTCTTGAACGAGAATGGCAATAGATGGATTGAAATCTGGCCAGTCCCTGCTGAACCGCCCAGATTTCAACCCATTTATGGCCATCTTAAGTTGTGTAGAATGAAGTGAGTGCCAGATGCAAAAGTTTTATTTTTCATGACAGTAAAAGCAGTAGCCAACATGTTTTAGAGGCTTAACTGATCCCCATTCATCATAGCTTGTGTAGGTGGGTTGGAAGAAATCTGGACTGAGGAGCTTTCACTAGAACTGGATGCTCATCCATACATCTTGTGCTTTTTTCACTCTACATAGCTTACTAACAATCCAGGGACCTGCTCTATGGATCCATCAGATCTTAGCGAGTAACCTCTTAACTAGAATATCAGCAGATCTAAATACCTAATTCTGATCCTCTGCTCCATGAACATATCTTTATTTTTTGTTTTGGGATAGACTCTTTAGTCTTAAGGTGGACCCGTGCTTTGCAAAGCAACACGTTAAATGTACCATTCTTTCACTGCCCGCCACCCTATTCAGCTGCTAGGTATGAAGGAAAGTCCTGTGAAAATTACAATCCAATGAAGTCTAATCTTCCTCATGACTATAGACTACCTATGTGATAGTGCTGCTTGGCCCACTGCTGTCACATGGGTTGACTCACATGCCCCTCCATACTAGAACTGGGTTTTCCTTTCTGCTTTTGGGTTGGAATAGAGCAGTGGAGGAGCAAATGAAAACTACGTATCTCCCTCAATCTCCTGTTATAATTAAGAACAAGTACTCATTTGTGAATCACCCTTGTCTTAGACACAGCTGTTGTTTACCACCACCAAAGAATGTGTACATTACTTAAAGTTATGCATGCTTACTTGTAATTCTAATCCTAGTAGTAGTTTTCCTTTCACTATGGTGCTTTAATATAGAAAATGCTCTAAATGCCAAGTTCCAAGAAATCTGGATGGTAAAACAAGCTGAATATCTAAATTTATTTTATGAACTTGAAGTCTACCCAAAACAATTACATCTGTGTATTATACGTACCACCATCGATTGGAGTCATGATACATCATGAATCCTATTTTTAGCATAATGCACCAATAATATATATATAATACAAAAGGTATCAACAAATTAAATTTGGCTGGGCTCCCAGAATGTCAGTACAGAAATAATAGCTGTGATTTTCATTGACTAATGTAAATGCAGTACACCAAGAACACATGAGCTAGAAATTGACACAAGCTGAATAACTGTGCACTGCAGTCATGACAAAAGGCTGTAAACAGTAAAATTAACACCCCTGAAAGATGAAATTTCTAACTGCTTTATTATTGGAGAGAACAGGCGCAGCACAGCTTAATGCACTTAACATGAGTTTTGTTGGGGAAAGGGCAGTGCCCTCTAGACCAACTGTGTATACTGCAAAAATTTTTTTTAGATTCATTGGAATAATCTATGAGATTATTAGATATTATAATATTTTTATTTTCTGATCTTTTGGACCACTTTTTTACCAGTTTACTATTATACCAGGTGAAGTGTATATTCACCCAGTGGAATATTGGGCTGCCATTATTTTCCATTGGATAGGCCACTCCAATACATTTACTGAAATGTTATGTCCCAAACCATTTCCTTCTTCCCTCTCTTGCTCTTGATTTTTCTGAAATATTTGTGGTTAAGGTGGATGCAATGATTTATTTTTTTTACAGTGCATTTTGATTTTTTATGAACTGTTTATGTATGAGCAAAAATAAAAATAAAAAATATTAAATGCCCCATATCCAATGCTACAAGTTTCTACTCTTTAAACTTTAGCTCCTGGAGAAGTAAGCTATAAAAAAATATTTTATGTAGTTGTGCAAATAAAATGTTTTAATGTAGTACTATTAAAATCCCAATTTGGAGTTATGGGTTTTTGACATGTACCGTGGCTCTGGGGATGTAGATATTGGCCAGTTCAAGCTACCTTTCTTTATATTATTTTTGACTGCAAATGTCACATACATTAAGATTCAGTAAACTGACCTGATTTTACTACGGTTATTCTAGGTATGCATGTTTCCCACAAAAGATGGAGTCACCAGCACCAGTTAAGCTGGCCATACCGTGGAAGATTTTTGAATGATTGCTCATACAAAAACATTTTGGACCATTCCTACAAAAATTCTCAATACATTTGATGATTTGACAAATGTCATTCAAAGGGCTTGAATGGGCTTTCCTGATCGAAAAAACACACATACTGATATACTAATAGAAATTAGTTCCTTCAAAATAAAAGTCCATCCTACTCCTTCAAATATACTCATCTCTGTGGTTGAAAACAAATGTCAGTTTGACAGCACAACAATTAGAGAATCAAACAAACCTTCTTAAAAATTTCAAATCAAATTCTACTATATGGCTAGCTATAGCCTCATGATTTTGCTGCAGATAGCATATCCCATGCACTGGCCACTCTGAATTTGATCTCAAGTTCTGTATACACTGGGAGAGGCTGGAAAACAACGATAGAAGCTGGGGGGGGGGGGGGGATTTTTGGAAAACTCTGATTATAAATTGAATAATGTGAATGATTTTGATTGTTTCCTAAATAATTTCTAGGTGCATTCCATTTAATTGTTAATGCAAGTACTTTTTTTTCCTGTGTTTTTTTTTTTATTTTGGCAAAATGTTTATTCACTTACATTTTATATTTAAAATGTAATGGATATTTACCTACTCTAATGTCTTCCAAATTTGCATAATGCATCACTTAGGTTAAAGCTATTTCATGGTAGAATTCAACTGCATGTATTTATGGATCTCACACAGCATCAACAGGATTTAGGTTTACTTTAAGCAATGTCTATTATTTTTTATGTACTCATTAGTCCTCTGGAAAGTCTTTGGCACTAGTTTGAAAATGAGTGCAGCCGTGCCAAACTCTTAAGCAAAGAGAAGTGCACAAAGTGCAGTAACCCATAGCAACCAATTAAACGTCGTCATTTTCAGGCCCGACTAGAGTAAACTATAATCCAATAGTCATCATGGTTTATTGCACTTTGCAAAGCATCACTGCCCTTTGAATTGCCTTATTAAACAAGGGAACAGCTCTTGGAATTAAATATAAATGCCATGCTAACAGTTGATATTTTAGCTAAAAGACATTTGTGCATCACTGCTTATAGTGCACAGGATTTATTTTGCGAAAGTGAAGATTGTCTCCAAGAGCATGAATCATAGTAAGAGTGAACTAATTAATCTTCCAACACAAATAGTGACATCATTATTATTCATTGATATTGACGAAAGATTGATCTAGTATGCATGAATGTGTTTTTTGTGCTCCCCTATTACCAATATTATTAATAGGGTAGCATCTAAAACACACACACACATATATAATATTTAAAGTATCGATCTATCTATCTATCTATAAATATAAATATATATATATATATATATATATATATATATATATATATATATATATATTCATTGGTTTACTGGTTTTATGAGCAGTTTTTCTCTTATTACAACATTGGAGCTTGTCATATCACTATAGACAACCCTCCTACTCAATACTCAGAAATAATAAACAGTTGCAAGTATGAAGAGACGAAACCTGTGCTTTAATACAAATGACAGCAGGTAGAACTGCAAGGACGTTTGCTAAACTCATTTTAGTGCATGACACTTCATGTTCTACCTATACATTCTATAAAATGTGTATCGGTAACATTTACAGGTTCTTATTGCATCTCACACAGATCACAGTACTCCCTCTAATATAGCCTTCCTTTTCTTTTCTCTTCAAAAGGACAGCACCAGCTTTGTCAAGGTTTCATCCAAGGCCAGAATCTTCTTCCTGGACGGAGATGCTGGCTCAAAGATGACACATCAGTCGTGTCTGTTCAGTTCTTGGCTGTGTTCAGCAATGTCTGACACATATCAGCTGCTTCTGCAGCCTCTTCCCTTGTAGCTTGCTAGCTACAACGTAACAAAAAAGTTACAATGTTGCAGTCCAGTCACTGTGGTAGAGGGGAAATGCTTCCCCCTACAACAGATTGATGACATCTAAGCCAAGTCACCTGATTAGTGCCAACAGACTGATGTTTAGGGCTTATTCACACTATAGTGGGAATTCAATAAAGTTGCTATGTCACTTTTCTGGTGGTAAAGCGTTAGTAAACACTGCTTGCTCCCTTGTACCTACAGTTAAGCTTATAATATAGCTTACCTGTAGGTACAAGGAATATCTCCTAAACGTGCACCATTTAGGAGATATTCACTACTTCTGCAGGCTGTGACGTCACTGGCGCATGAGTATTGCACTTTGAAGAACGGCATGCTATCCTTTCAGAGAGCTGTGCCGCGGCCGTGGCTCCCGTGCAATTGTGTGGGAGTGACATCATTGCAGCTCAGCCATTCACATAGTCCGCGAACCCGTATAGAAGAGACAGAAACCATGTCAGTGGTGAAGGATGTCTCTGGAGGGCTTTGTTTTAAGGTAAGTCTTTCATAGTGTGCTAGTATGGGATAAATACAGTGTCTTGAAAAATTATTCATACCCCTTGAAATTTTCCACATTTTGTCATGTTACCATCAAAAAGAAGAGTCCGCCCGTGTGTACACGGCATAACGCACTGCATCCCAATGCACCACTCTGCTGTGCGTAGACATGAATGAAATGCCAATATGTGACACTTCAAATAAAGGTAACAAGCAAACAGTGCAGTTCTCTGAAACATGCAATGCCCACCTCTCCGCAGCACACTGCAGGGCAAAACTGACAGCTGCCACTCTCTAAAACAGAGTGTTTTATCATACAGGTAGTGTGAAATAGCCCTTATTAATAAAAAGTAGATATTTTTTGGAAAATTATACTGTTGCTCTGTATTGTGATTTGTCAGAAATATATTTATTCTGACTTGTAAAATTACTGAAGCGACCATACATGACCTACTGCACTCTCTCCATTACCAGCAAACGTTTTTCAGGAATATTTACAATGCAAATATAGGCAAAATTATTTTTCCACGAAAAAAAAAACACAGGGAAACATGCATATCTGGGAGTGTTTGGTAGAAAAGAGCATGACTTCTGTGCTGATGAAAATATATGTGTTTCATGTATACATTTATGGAGAACATTACAGTCAGTTTAACATTGTCTGCTATTTTTTTGTCTGGTATGGACAATAGTTAAATTCCAATGGATTATATTACACATCTAACCATACCAAAGATTAGGTTATCCCAGCTGAGGTCCCACCCTATAGATTGCACACTGCTGTCATAACATCATCCAACAACTCTTTCAATCTTATATTTTAGTTGCATTCCATGTCTCCTACGTATATAGATAGGGGATCATAATCTGAACACTTGCTCTGAGTTTAGAGAACCAATAAAAAAGTAGATAAATTATAAGGCCTTATAATATCGTATCTAGCTATTTCACAGAAATTGTGAACTGGACATCTGCCAGTTCCGAACTGGACTTTACAATTGGCTTTGACATGCTGTAGGCACTCATTTGAGGTTTGCACATGTCCACTGATGTAGAAAATTGCATTGTCACTTCATACACATATTAGTGGATGCCTCAGGTGGTTCTGGATAGATAAGAGGATGACTTATTGAGGTTGTTTCACTGTGTACTTTGTATTGTAAAGCGCTGCATACACTGCTGGCACTATATAATTCCTGTATAATAAATAATAATAATATGTGCATTTTTGAGTAGGTTTTTGGAGTATTTTAAAGCTGCTAGACTTGTGGAAGGAACAGTCTATTAGATATAACTTGAATATAATGTAAAAAAATAACATATGGTTGACATATTTAAAGAAACAAAACAAAAATCATTATATCATCATGTACAGGTGCATCTCATAATATTAGAATATCATCAAAAAGTTAATTAATTTCAGTAATTTAATTCAAAAAGTGAAACTCATATATTTTATATAGATGCGTTACACAGCGAGTGATATATTTTAAGCATTTCTTTCTTTTAATTTTGATGATTATGGTTTACAGCTAGTGAAAACCCAAAATTCAGTATCTCAGAAAATTTGAATATTACATAAGACTAATAAAAAAAAAGGATTTTTAATACAGAAATGTTGGCTTACTGAAAAGTATGTCCATGTACAGTATAGTATGCACTCAATACTTGGTCAGTATTGAGCAGCAGGACTTGGCACCTGCCCACACTGCCAAAAGTGCCAATTCCTGGTTTAATGATCATGGCATCACTGTGCTTGATTGGCAGCAAACTCGCCTGACCTAAACTCCATAGAGAATCTGTGGAGTTTTGTCAAGAGGAAGATGAGAGATACCAGACCCAACAATGCAGACGAGCTGAAGGCCGCTATCAAAGCAACCTGGGCTTCTATAACACCTCAGCAGTGCCACAGGCTGATCACCTCCATGCCACACCGCATTGATGCCGTAATTCATGCAAAAGGAGCCCCGACCGAGTGTATACTATACTGTACATGGACATACTTTATACCAAGCCAACATTTCTGTATTAAAAATACTTTTTTTTTATTGGTCTTATGTAATATTCTAATTTTCTGAGATACCGAACTTTGAGTTTTCACTAGCTATAAGCCATAATCATCTAAATTAAAAGAAAGAAATGCTTGAAATATATCACTCTGTGTGTAACATATCGTTATAAAATATATGAGTTTCACTTTTTGAATCAAATTACTGAAATAAATTAACTTTCTGATGATATTCAAATTTTACGAGATGCACCTGTATATGTTTTTGTTAAAAACTTGAAAGATAAATCAGATAGTTACATAGTTATATAGTAGGTGAGGTTGAAAAAAGACACAAGTCCATCAAGTCAGCTCTAAGGAGCAGGGCCCTCTGATTCCTACTGTATCAAAGTGTATTGTATTTGTACTGTCTACCCTCAAGTTGTAAAGCGCTACGTAAACTGTTGGCGCTATATAAATCCTGTATAATAATCAAGTCTAACCTATGTGTGTGATTATATGTCAGTATTACATTGTATATTCCCGTATGCTGCAGTCGTTCAGGTGCTTATCTAATAGTTTTTTTCTCCCCGCTGAAAACACCACCTGTGTAAGGGAATTCCACATCCTTGCCGCACTTATAGTAAAGAACCCTCTATGCAGTTAAAGCTTAAACCACTTTTCTTCTAATTTTAGTGAGTGTCCACGTGTCTTATTAAACTCCCTTCTGCGAAAAAGTTTTATCCCTATTGTGGGGTCACCAGTATGGTATTTGTAAATTGAAATCATATCCACTCTCAAGCGTCTCTTCTCCAGAGAGACTAAGTTCAGTGCTCACAACCTTTTTTAAGGTTACTAATGTCCTCCAGACCCTTTATTAGCTTTGTTGCCCTTCTTTGTACTCGCTCCATTTCCAGTACATCCTTCCTGGGGACTGGTGCCCAGAACTGGACAGCATACTCTAGGTGCGGCCAGACCAGAGTCTTGTAGAGTGGGAGAATTATTGTTTTATCTCTGGAGTTGATCCCCTTTTTAATACATGCCAATATTCTGTTTACTTTGTTAGCAGCAGCTTGGCATTGCATGCCATTGCTGAGCCTTTTCCATCCTAGATTCACCCAGAGGTTCTCTCCCTAGTGAATAGACTGCATTCATATTTTTACCACCCAAATGCGTTATTTTACATTTCTCTATATTAAACCTCATTTGCCATGTAGTTGCCCACCCCATTAATTTGTTCAGATCTTTTTGCAAGGTTTCCACATCCTGCGGAGAAATTAGTACCCTGCTCAGCTTAGTGCCGTCCATAAATACAGAGATTGAACTGTTTATCCCATCCTCCAGGTCGTTTAAGAACAAATTAAACAGGATTGGTTCCATCACAGAACCCTGCGCGACCCCTGACCATTTTGAGTACTCCCCTTTTATCACCACCCTCTGAACTCGCCCTTGTAGCCAGTTTTCAATCCATGTACTCACCCTATGGTCCATGCTGACAGACCTTACTTTGTACAGTAAACGTTTATGGGGAACTGTATCAAATGCCTTTGCAAAATCCAGATACACCACGTCTACGGGCCTTCCTTTATCTAGATGGCAGCTCACCTCCTCAGATGAAATGTACTTAAAGCAAATTACTTAGCTGACAAAAATAATTAATTAATAAAAAGATATTGTACCTGTAATGTTTTGTGCGTATATAAGAAGGCTGTTGAAATCGGGCTTGAAAATTAAACTGTAGATATTCTCAGATCAAAAGCGGGATGGCGAGGGGACCATTGCTTCTGTATTGGCTCTGTTTATTATGGCTATTGCTAACATTAAAAAATAATTCATTATAATATTACTTCTAACTCTATCCTTGGGGCTCCTCACCTACATATGCATACAATACCCTACATACTCATTATTTGTGCCCTCAAGAGGGAGGAAGGACAGTTTGTGCATAATCTAGATAATGAGGAAAACAATGCTAGTATCCAGAAAACTGGAGGTGACCTAGACTTAGGGCAATCTTATAAGGGCAGCCTCATCCTTCAGACATGTCAGTGATGAATGATAAAGAACTTGCAGTAGGTATACTGCAGCTGTTATTTTTTCCCCTGTGGAACAGTTCTTCCTATTCCTAGACCCCACCTCCTGATGACACCATCAATGTAAATTAGTAATCAGAAATTGGCATGATAGGTTTATCAAATTACCAATAGGCACCTATAAGACTACTAAAAGAGAGTGTACCTAGGCACTGCCACATGTGAGGAAGTGCTCTGATGATTCTAATTTTGGATTATGTTCTAAAGGTACATAGTTTACTCATTAAATGTACTAATTCATTCTTGATAGCCACACTCTGGGTTTTTTTTTAAATGATTAAATTTACTACATTCTAAGCTTTTTGCCGTTTTAAAAAAAGCTTAGGTCTCAAGAGTTACAATTTTAACTGTTATATTAAAGCGGAGTTCCACCCAAAAATGGAACTTCCACTTTAAGTGCAAGTGACCCCCTAACATGCCACATTTGGCATGTCATTTTTTGGGGGGAAGAGGGGGTACACTGTTTTTACAGGCACCCAGCTCTCTCTTCCTCCCCCGGCTCTGCGGCGCTGGAAGGAAGATCACCACTCCCTCCTCCCTCCAATCTTCTGGGACACGTCACACAGGTCCCAGAAGACTGCACATGGCTGGACTGTGGGACCTTGAGTGTCTGATTATTAAGAGTCAGCAGCTACACTTTTTGTAGCTGCTGACTTTTAAATGGGTGGAACTCCACTTTAAATGGGATTGTATTTACACAGGTCCCACGGAGGAATCATTGTCACTTGTAGCCCCTGAGCTCTTGGGAAACAAATCTGATTTGTGAAGATGATCTATGAAGCTCATTCATGAATCCATTATTACTGTTTGGATTTACTTTAATCAGCTAAGAAAACTAGAAAGTGGCATTCTGTTGACAAGGGACATATACAGAGGGGTCAAAACATGAAGTGTAGGATGAGACATGGAAATTCCCTTGGGTAGAGGAATACTGATAGCCAAAAACCTCCCTGCCCTTGAAATGCAGCCCTTCCTTATTTCATCCCATTCCTCTCTAGCTTATTGTTGAAAGGAATATATCACTGAAACAATATAATTACATGTGCTATGGCAGCTCCACCTCCACAGACTTCAGTCTCTATCCCTGTCAGCTGCAGAAGAATTCTTTCACTAAGCAATGCAATTAACTTGTAATAAGAGGTCAGCAGCATTTCACCTTCCATCACTTTATCATCTAATTCTACATCTACACTATGAAGGGTTCTCATGCAGCTGGTTGGGATAGTGACTGTAAGTTTGTGGGCAGCACTGCTCATACACAATGTGTGATCAGAGAGTTCACAAACATTTAAACCTGAGTACAGACAGGAAATCGAGAATGTAGAGGGGAAATGCATTCATGCACACACAACACCATAGCTCCCAACTGTCCTTGATTTTGAGGGACTGTCCCTGATTTGGAGCAATGTCCCTCTGTCCCTCTTTCCTCCTCATTTGTCCCTCATTTTGGTCTGATCTATATAGTTGTATATAAAATGCACTTTTCATCTATCAAAAAGTGTTTTCCAGCGCTAAACCTTTCATCTGATTTCTAAATTGCTGCATTTGTAAATTCCAAAAGCCAATATAAAGGAAAAGTAGTGGTAAAAAAAAAGCACTTGTGTGTTTAACCAATCTTGTTTTTTTGTACAATTCTCCTTTAAGGGGGCATGGCAAGGGGTGTGTCCTATGCCTGCATACTTTTGCTGATAGGTGTCCCTCATTCCCATCTCAAAAAGTTGGGAGGTATGAGAACACTGCGGAGAAGCAAGCTAGGAATGGAGCTGGGATCTGTCAGATAGAAGGCATACTTCATTCAGGAAGGATTTGGTGTAGCTCAGTTATAAACTTGAGAGTACTCTACTGGCTCCACTCTTCCCATTGGCTTCTGCTTTGAAAATGTAAAAGTTTCCCAGGGTAGCACTGGGTTAGGTGATCATTTGCCCCCCCTGGGCCACTCTTAATACGATATGTTGGATTGAACAGCATCAGTGAAAATACTTCACGGCTCAAACTCTGATCAGACTGGGTACTGCAATTAGTGACGTGCTAAAAATTATAAAAGTACAGGGGGTCCCCTACTTACAAACATCCGACTTACAAACGACTCCTACTTACAAACGGAAGGAGACAACAGGAAGTGAGAGGAAATCTACCCCTAGGAAGGGAAATTCACTCCTGTAAGAGTTAAAATGGGAAAAAGGTGTCTCCACTGATGCTTTATCACCAATCCTTATTTCCCTAATAACCCCAAATTTTCAAAATCCAATTGTCATTGGGACAGAAAGTGCGGTGAAATCTTCTGAACAGGGGCACAGACAGCAAAACAAATGTTACAGGGGTGATAACCCTTCCCTATGCTATCTACAAAACTTAAAAATAGATTTTTTGGCTGGAGCTACACTTAAAAAATGTACCTGTTCCGACTTACAAACAGATTCAACTTAAGAACAAACCTAAAGTCCCTATCTTGTTTGTAACCCGGGGACCCCCTGTACCTGCTTCCCATTCAGACCTGTCATCACAGTGCCTGGCAGAGGGACATCTTCCAGAATCGACCTCCTTTACAGCTCTTGGATGTCATATGACCAAATGCTAAGGGCTGCAAAGAAAGATGATGCCGAAAGATGTGAATCTATACCTACCATAAAAGGGCCACTTGGTTATTTTTAGCCCACCACGCCAAAGGTTTTCAGTTCACCTCTAACTCATCTCCCCCACTGTAAACTGTGGTTTTCATTAGGAAGTAAGAGTGAGTATTCAGTATGTTGTAAATGCTGCCAAACTCTAATATCTGGAATAGACTTATTAAAATAGACAGACTGGTGCACAGAAAAAAAAGAATTTAAATATATTCCTCAATATCCAGAAAGAATGTAAATCCAGTTAGTGTACACCTAATGCCCAGAGATTTATTGTATAGGTAGAGGTGACACCATTACGGTACTGTACATAGTGTATGAAGAGAGCAGAGCTGTGGGTGGGGCTCAGCAGGTTCACCAGTCAAGGGCTGCTTGTAGAAAACGACAGGGGGGGGCAAATAATGATCAGTCATCTTAGACAAGGAGAAAGAGTAGCAGTGACTGGTCTTTACTACAGGACACTCTTGCACACAGGCAAAGTTTTATCCTATGCTGAATTACTGCACGGATTTGCTAGAATTACACAAAGCAAACCAAGATTTAAGTAAAAATACACATGCCTCTCGCATTTAGACAGTATTTGTTTAGCTAAGAGTATAACTTTAAAAGAGAAGTTTGGGAATTGGAAGACACACATACTCACCTAGGTGAATGCAGCATTAGTCCGATGCTGTATCTGTTCCCTGCCACCTCTAAGGCTGAGAACTGAGCAATCAAAAACTGCTGATTGCTCAGTTCTTGGTCTTCAGTGAACTGACAGTCACTGGCTCTCTGCTCTACCCCTCCAGCACTCACCAGAGTGCCAGGCTGTGAAAGGAGACTGAGTCGGGATCGATCCAAAGCCTGGACCAGTTGAGTGATGTCAGCCTACACTGGACTTTAGCCCACTGTTGGCTAAAAACGGGTCACAGGAGTACAGAACGAAGTGCATTTCCAAACACAACAGGCTTCTTACTGTCTCTCAACTTGATGTAAAAAAATTGTCAATACCGAGAAGTTTCTTAAATCACCAGAGTTCAAACTGTCAGAATGTGATTAATTATCAAGGACAGAGGGAGTGAATTAGAGTTATACTGACCAAGCTTCCAGAAATACACTCCCAATGACTCTGTGAAAAGCTTCCTGTATTCTGCTTGCAGTGGATTATAGAGAACTAAGATTAAGGTAAACTGAGTAAAGTAACGGAGTCTCTGATATTACAAAAACTGCAGTATTTGCTGAATAGTACCAGTAGCTTGTGAATTGGTTTCATGTTTTGCCTGGAATCGCTATTTCTGTAGTGTACAGACATTATGCTGTATGTCTATTTTTTGGCGTTAAACTACAATTATATTTTATACTAATATAATCGTTCATATCGGCATTTATTACAGTCCAATCCATATCTCCCACCTTTGTAAACTTCAAAGATCTGACATGATAAACATAGAGTAATAACTTTTTTTTTTTACAGTGGGCTAAGTACATTTCTGACTATTTGAGTACTACATGTAATCTATTTCTGCTGTATTAGATTTTCAATTTTTAATACATCTGAAAGTATAGGAACATTGCACTAAAGAGTAGAGTTAGAACCCCCCTGTTAAAATCCTGCGTTTGCCCCTAGTGCTCTCTTTTCTATTTGTAAAAAAGGCTTCTGAGATAACAGAAGGAAACAAACAACAGACAGTGGCCTCATCTGCTTTTCTAGGATGATACATGACTATGATAAATTAATAGGAACAGTCTGACATTACAATTAAAGTGTTCTGACAGAGTAACCTATATGAACCTATCCCCTAATGGTGCATAATCTCGATAATACCAAAATGCTCTTGCGTGAGTACAAATTCATTACTTCAAAAAGTCAGCAGCCACTTAGCAGCCCTGATAAATTGTTCCTGTCATCAGGCTCGTGGTGTCTCCCTTGCTTCCTGGTGATAACATCTGCAATCTGGATTGTGTTTTCTTGTGTACTACATTAAGCACACAATGTGCTGTTCTGTAGAAAACATCGGCTTTTCAGAAATCATAAAATCAAGACAGGGGCTAACCATAAAAGTGCAACTGTCAAATGCACATATCTACTGCCTGCATTTTGAGGCCGTATTTTTGGATAGTGTGGCTTGGTCCTTTAGCCGAACAAAGCATTTCTCAGCCAGTGCCTTGCTTCTGTATAGAACGAGTAACATACAATGCAAAAGGTAGCCTTTAGAGCTTCACACGTCTTTATGATTGGTACAGAAGGTGAAAGGTGTTCTAGCTGAGGTCATGTGGGTGGCCTCTGGGTTTTTACCCCTAACCACCCACTTACAAAAGGACATGACATCACTCAGGTCCGTCCACATTGTCACAGCCATGATGCTTCATGGTGCAGCAAATTTAACTCAACATATCACATCTGACAGGAAGTGCCTTTTGTCAAAAGCAACCACTGAAGTCAACAGGATGACGCTGTAATTGTGTGCCAACTGCTTTGGGCATGATTGCGGCATGGTGTTGCAATGCAAGATACCCAGCGCTTAGAACCACTGCATGTGTGAATGAGGCCTAAAGAAGGATTCTGCTTCACTTTCCCAACAGAAAAAGGGAACATCGCTTGAGCATAAAAATATAATACCAAAGATTTTAATCCTTTCCTATACTATTCCAAACTAAAAAGTACCAGGTATCTTCCTTGTGTGGCCTTGCCTGGTACCGCAAATGCATTTCTCTCAAAAACTTTCCACCATAGTCTCCTTCACTCCTATGGATGGGCTGAATTATTCAGGAAAACTTTAATTTTGCTTCTGTACATATTGTCAATGGTGGAGGGACTGAGCTAATACCAGCCACAACTGTGACTGGGCCCTACGCCATAAGAACTGGTTTAAGGCAATAACTTCACCAACTGGCTAACTTATAATGGAAGAAGTAATAGGAAATGCTATATGAAGGGTTTGTAGAAGGCCACAAAAATACTTTTGGGAAGTCTCAATGATGCCACCTCTGGTGTCAGTTCTGGCCCTTGTTTATCAATCTGAAATGTCACTAAGCAGAGCAGACCAAGCAGAAAAAGCAGTTTCTCCAGATCAGAGCTCATTGCAGTAATGAGACACACTCTATGCATCCCCTGCACTCGACATAAGAAAGCTTCACTGCAGTGTGCTCAGATCTGATATGGATCTCAGGGGATGCATGAGAAATGTACCTGTAAAGCTGCATCATGGAGGATCTACTTATTGCAGTGCCTCTTCACCTCTATGTAATACTATATGACAATGTGTAAACAGGGAGCCATGTACAGTGACAGAAAGTACTAAAGAGGTGGGGGCGGTGGTGGGCTGCAGATAAGGGGAGCATCAAAAGGAGTACACAGATATAATGCATACTGTAAAAAAATAAAAGCTTAAACACCAAAATAAAAATGTAAAGTGGAACTAAACTTATTGGTTGAACTGTTTTCAAAAACAGTTACATTTAAGACATGGTGTGAATGATAACTGCTACAGTTGCTTGTGCTCTCAAACGTATTGTCAAGCTGTCATAACTAATCACATGTGCAGTGCCATGGCAACTACAGATCAATCAGAGGCTAAGATGGCAGCTTCCTTGGCTGTAGAGAATAGGAGTGTTTAGTTCTGATTTAATATATCACAGCTTATCAGTTCTTAGATGTGACAGCTGCATCAGTTTCCATTTTAAGTCTTGTTTCCTTTATTTTCATCTTGTGATTCTGGCAGTAACACACTTTCTGTCCTAGGATGACAACACTCGCTGTACTGCATCTATGAAGGAGCAGTACTGTGATCCTAGGCCTTGGACTACAAACACCTCCCCTCTCCTCATACCCATGACATAGGGAGAAGGGGTTCTAAAGTTCACAGAAGAAGACTTGGAAAACTGATAACACTGTTGAGCCTTTAGCTTAGAACACAGGACGTTACAAGGATACTGGATTTCGAACAGAATCAACATGTAAACTAATATAAAATAAACTAAAATGAAATGAAAATAAAGGATAAAGTGCAGCAGATTGGACTTTCTAAGAAACTAATATAAACGAATACAGCCACCACATCCAAGATCTGCCCTGCTGAAATCTATCATATTTTTGTTCCAGTTTCAATATACTTTAGTATATTTTTAGAAACTGCCTGCATCAGAAACTATATATGGGATCTAACTTAAAACAACAGCTTCTGATAGAAATAATGAATGGCATGCAAAAGTTAGCAAGTTTATACATAAAAGAAAACTTGCTTACAAAGCACAATTCTGTTGCTTATATTAAAAAGCAAGCTTCAAATTAAACACAGTAAGATGTGAATAAAATGGACTTTTAGTTATAGACTAACATGGCAGAACTAATAAAAGACTTGGCCTAACAAAATATAATTCTAGTAGGAATGCTTTAAAATGAGTAAACAGCTTAGCATCATATAGGTCTACATTCACTTAATTAAATCATCCTGTTTCTTAAGCAACAAGGGAACAGAAATTCAAAGTACAAATAAACAGTTTAATTTTTCCTTGAATGCCTAGAAACCAGAAGACATGTCTACCTACCACTATATATATATATACACCTCCTTATAGTTTAACATACAAAATAGAAACACACTCTGATCTACAAGACCCTTGCTCATAACTGACCACCTATCATGTAAAGCCACACCCATTTTACAAGAAGCACCTTCCCCTGAGGAATTTATCACTTCCACTTGCTTTGGGTAGAGGCTAGGAAACAACAAAATGAAAAACAATCCAGTAGTACAATAAACAAAATAATAATCAATAATCAAAATAATAATAATAACCACCGAGCTCTACAAAAGGCTTTTGACCATGATTGCCATTTAGTGCCCTGGGAAAACCAGTTTTGACCTGTAGCTTATAGCTTATTATTGAGAGTAAATTCTAAATAATACTGTGGGTTGAAAGTTCAAAGTGTACTTGCAGTACACTTCATTTATCACCCTCCCCATAACAGTTAAATAAGAACTCTGCTAGGAATTATTATATGTATACCAATACCATAACAGTGACATTCAGAAAAAGGAAAAACCCATTTTGTTACAAAACAATCTCTTACTATGTGGCTGTGCCAGTTAGCATGTTACTCTATTACCCAGTAAAACATGTTAACCACAGTAGACACCATGTGTGAGAAAACCCACCTTGTGCTGAGCTTCTCACACTTGCCAAGTGATAATGACCCATTAACAACACTTTAACACTTAGAGTAGATCTGAACTGAACACTAAAATCACATAGAAGCCCTAAGATGTGAATATCATTTCAATACTTGTTTCAGTTGTTTTAATATGCAGCTTTCATTAGGAGAATTCCTTGTGATTCTGCCATGAAGGTCTTTATTCAGGAACTTCCTGTTATGTAGTGACAACTGTCTCTGGAGCTGTCTGCTGACCCTCAATCGAGCCCAGACAAGAAGTGTTGAAACATGCAGGAGGAAATCAGCAGCACTGAGATACAAGAAAAGATGAAAAAAGGGTGAAAACAATATTTTATGAAAAAAAAAGAAGAGAAATATGTAAATTGCTTATGGTGCACAGTGCTTTAGAAAACTTGAAATCACCCAGTTATTAGGGGTTAGATCTGCTTTAATTAACATTTTACTTTGGTGATTTGTCTTATGTTGGGACTTTTTTAAAAGTAATGAAAGTAAATGAGAAAATGGCAACTAGTATTCAGCAGCTCTTACACAATGACATTCAGGCAGTATCATCTACATTGCTCTCCCAGCTTTATAAAGCGTTTGTTAATCTAACACTTCATATTACTGATATGTGCCTTCTGTATAATGTACTTGTATAAGAAAGTATCCTGATCTCTTTGTATTGCTTCCTTTATGTGAAATCCCCAGTGTTCCTGCCAGTCCCCTTGCTTTCTTATTTAAAACTGACCACACTAAGCAGAAGAGCACACCGTGGTCAGTTCGCTAGCTATGCTGGGAACTCAGTGTACTCTCCTCCAATGATCAGACTTGTTCTGACACGCCCCCCCGGCTGCACAGCCATTCACTGGGAAGCTTGGTGTGCTGCAGCTTCTCCTCCCCCCAGCTCATATGCAGCTGAGAACAGAGGGAATGTGATCATCACTTATAAAAAAGGGAAAAAAAGGTATTTATTTATTTTTTATATCTATACAAAAATGTTTTGCCTTTCATTTTTATTTTAAACTGAATGTTTTTTTTTTTACCAGGTGATCCTTTACAATCACTTTACCTCATTGAAATGAATATGTAAAAAAAAAAAGATACCTATGCTTTGGATCGAAGTATAGCATTTCAGTGCCCAGAGTTACTAGTCTAATGGTCACGCTATATGTGATGTCAGCTATTTCCCTATTCCCAAGCCCTGGTCGCAATGAATATTGCATAAAAAAAAACCTGACAGCTTAGGAGGAACCGCTGTACTAACTATCCAGCATTAGTACAGCAATCTCCCCTGGTGTTCTATTGTTTTCTGACAGGTGGACAAGCGTCCAGCTATATTTGCTCATTGCATACACAGACTCTACTTTCTGCTTCACAATATTACACAGTGGTTGTACTATTTTCTCACCAGATTCACACAGCTTTCACCCAGGATTTACTGTTTTCTAATTGAGTTTTATGTGAAAAATGTGTGAATCCTAGGTGAAAACATTGATGAATAAACCCTTGTTGAGTAGGAAGTAGACTGATGTCACTGAGAGCTCCATCTATTGGCAGATCTACAAATATCTACATTTACTGCAATAAGGAAAATATGGAAGAGCTAGCATGTACAAAATTTGAATGTTACAACAAAAATTTACTTAAGAAAAACACTGCAATAATAATTTAAAACGCGTGCTTACTGAAAATGTACTATACTTTACCATTAAGCTGAACTTCTTAGGCATTGTTACAGTTATTGTTTATGTGATCATATTGAAATGCACTTCTAATGGATTTCTAACCGTTTTAAAAATAAAGAATACACACGTAGTTTGTACTTTTCCTGAAAACAACTTACAGATTGTACCGTTACAAGTAAGAGCTCAATGTCTCCAGAACAGCCAGACTCTCTTAGCGCAGCTGAGAATAATATAAATATTTATTTACACGGCTCTGGGCAAAGTACATTTCTGAAAAGCTTGCAAAAGAATATTCCTATTAGACAAATAAAGTAGGTGCTGAAAATCAGATATGGAGAGAAATTCATCAAGAAAATAAGCTCTATTTGGCACTCAGCTGACACAAACCCATCAGTGATCCAACAAGCTGATAAAAGACAGACTCGGTACAGACCCGGTTATTTACAACATAGTAGACTAGTATGTCAAAGCCGTATATTTGTGAAATGATTAACAAGCTATGCTTAGAGAGTAAATTCATGTAAATTACTACAGTTAGTTATGTATTGGTTGTACAGTTAATACTTGAACTAAGCTCAATTCATCTTTCCTAATTTTAAAGTCAGACCATAGAGTGAATTTGAAAGGTAAAAAACTGCAGGAAGACTTCAATGCAAGGCACATGAAGATGTCTGTATGTATGTTCATATTCTGGGGCCCTTGGTAGCCCTGGAGCCAAGGGGGGGATCCAGTATACATATAGCAAATTTGATCCTGAAACTGATCTTGGCTCTACTCTTCCCCACCTTTGCACCTCTCTATCGATCAATGAAGCCACCTGACCTGACACCTTAATGGAACAATTATGAGGAACTGGAGGTGTCAGAAACAGAAGTCTCTATTTGCATATAAGAGCACCCTAGATTTTGGAGCTTCTAAGAAAATCTATGGTTTCGTAAAAAATAAAAATGCAGCTTCCTCTCTGCTGTCCATCACCACTCCTGCTTTAAGATGCCGCTGTCCTCCTGATTGAATAACCCTCAACATAAGGTCAGGGTGTCATAGACCTACCTTCTGAAAGGGCATTACATTAGCACCCAGCTGTCACTTACATTGATGCAGAGTGGGAGGCTGACAGTATCACATGACTGCACTTCTGAAAACAGTTAATAACAAAAAAAAAAAAAAAAAAGCAAAAAAATAAAATAAAATAAAATACACAGTCGGGGGGGGGGGGGGGGCAACTGGGAGGAAAAGCCTGGATTTAGGATTGGCATATAATAAAGATATACACCTTTCAAATGTTTTTCTTTCCTACGTATATCATTTAGATTATCAGGATTACTTCTCTTCCCATTGAGAGGCTGCAAATAGGAACTTCAACAACCAATACCCTGAGAAGTGTTATGTTTGGTACCACTGTCAGTTTATCATTACGTTAAAGAAAAATGATCACTAATTAGTACTACATGTACTTTGTCCCATCATCCTAGGTGCCCTGTAGCATTACCTACGATGTTGGACAGGGCACCCACCTTTAGAGCACAGTCGCCCAACACCACAGCTAGAAAGGAGACAGGTGCTTTGATAGCAAGCCCCTGTCTCTGGCTTCCAGCACTTGCCCGAGGCCAGCACAGACTAGAAGAATGCAGAGGGAGGTGAATTGTGTTCTCTGAAAACTGCTAGGAGCTGGAGACAGGTGCCCGTTATCAAAGCAGCTGCTGCAGTGTCAGGCAACTGTGTGCCAAGGGGGATGCCCTGTATAACATCACAGCCTGTGTATAAGGGTCCTTTCACATGGGCATCATCAGTTCAATCACTAGGAAAAAAAATAGTTTGCACATCTGTTTTCAGTTCAGTTTATATCAGTTTGCACTTCAGTTTAGTTCAGTTTACATCAATCTACATCTGTTTTTTCATCCATTTTTTTTATTTAGTTGTTGAAGAAACCAATCATAGGTGACAAAAGTATAAACAAAAAATATGTTCCTTGCCTAAAAATGGACGTAGTTGGAACTAACATAAATGGATGACATCCGTTTATATCTCTTCAGATCCGTCTAAACAAAAATAGGATGCAGCCTTTTTTGTTTAAAAAACAGATCTGAACAGACACAGATGTAGGTGGACGCAAACTGATGATGATCCATTTGCATCAGGCCACCTGTAGGCATACATTGTAGTTCAGTCTGGATCCATTTGAAAAACTAGGGCCCCTAGCAGATTAAGTCCACCTGTATTTTTTTCTGGCTGGACCCAATTGGACCCTGCTTCTCCTCTATGGGAAGTTGGATGTAAACGGACTTAAGTCCACTTATACCCAGCTACCTCTGGCAAAAACAAATGGAAGGGGAACTGTTCCGTCTGGCCGGATTGGAATTGAGGGCAGTCAGGTGTAAACGGACAGCCAGTCGATTTACATGTGATTGCCCATAGTGCAGAGTGGACTCTGATCCCCTGCTGAGAAAAGCCGGAACCAGCCCATGTGAAAGGAGCCTAAAAGACAGACCTAGCCTGCGCATCCATGTGAAAGGGCCCCACGATGTGACAAAGTACTTCTACTACCTTGTCCCATCAAGAACTCAATATTGTACACAAAATAGTAATATTAGTAATAATGTAAAAAATTTAGATCTTTCTTTTGGCATTAAAAAGGTGCTTCAGGTATAACATTTTGGATACATAACTGGCTGGCATTCAGCTGTGACAGGAGGCTGTTACAGGTAAATGAAAGCTCTATGTTCCTGCACTTTATATGTGCAACAGTCTTGGAATTGTTGGAAAGCTGTAGTTTGTAGCTACTGATATTTAATAGGCGCTCTGTGAGTCGTTACTGAATCCCAAAATAATTAGCAATTATGGCTAGTATTAGCAGGAGTAATAACTTAAATCTAGTACACACGGGCCGTTCGTCCGGCCTCTGTCTCTGTTAAAGAGTCATGACCGAAAAAAATCTACTGGCTGGCTCCCGATCAGCGCTCTCAGCCAATGGCTGACCAGAGCGTTCTGGTGGTGGGTCCACCCCCCTGTCAGAACACAATAGCACAGCAGGGGAGATCGCTGTACTAACTTTTTATTAGTACAGCGGCTCCGACCTGAGCGGTCAGTTTTTTTTCCGTTAAATCCGCTGGCTTGAATGAAAAAAAAAACTAGTAGTGTACGACGCTTTAGTAACATATTTATAAAGCAGTGAATCTGACATTCAACAATCTTCAAGGTGCATGTGGTTTTACATAACAGTGGTTGGTCCACCACAAGTCAATGTTTGGTGAAAGTCACATTCACTGCTTAAGTCTATATTCACTCGTGCAGAATCATACAGTGTACATGGTCCTATAATGTACCTAAGTGATTAGCTAAGGTATTTAGACAAGCGGGTATTGCTTTTGCTCAGTGAAACTTGCTGACTATGAAAACAAAAATACAGCAGGGAATTTTTCCTTTAAATAGCATTACCCATTTATAAAGTTCTCAATAATGACCTGAATGTCTCCTTTATTAAACACTTTGGGGTTGATTTACTAAAGGCAAATTCTCTCTGCACTAAAAGTGCACTGCAAGTGCACTTGGAAGTGCAGTCTCTGTAGATCCGAGGTGAAGTTCTGAAATGAGGGGAAGCTCTGCTGAGTTTATCATCCAATCATGTACAAGCAAAAATGCTGTTTTTATTTTCCTTGCATGACCCCCTCGGATCTACAGGGACTGCACTTCCAAGTGCACTTGTAGTGCAATGTGTATTTCCCTTTAGTAAATTAACCCCTTTATATATATTGAGTAGGTTTGTTTGTGGGCGTAGCATTTCTGAGAATGTATTATGATGTTATGTGGTCAGTTCAGATTTCAATGGTGTTTTGTGAGTTTTTCATTACTAAAATAAAACAAAGAATATTGAAAGATGCAGAAACAGAGTACCCAATCAGATTTCATTTTACAACAGAAGAACGCAGTAATAACAAATTAAAGATAATCACTTGCAATGCATTAGGGCACCTCACATGCTGCTCTTTAATAAAGGGGGCCTGCATTCTTCATTTCTGAATTCTGACTATAGAACATACTAAAATACCTGTGTTTCTCCTTGAATCCCCCAAATTTGACCTTCCCTTTGGTGCTAGTCATGTGACTAATGCATTATTCACATGGGCCTTATCAAAGTAAAGGATACGTGTTCAAGCAGAGCTACTGACTGCAACATTCTTCCTGAACATAAGAGATCACATAATCAATACCTCTGCACTGGTCACATGACTATCATTCAATGGAAAAATTATTCTGCTATCTCGAGGAGACATGTATGTATTTCAGTACTCTCTATAGCAGCCATACTCAACCAGGGTACCATGGAACTCTTGGGTACCTCCAGAGGTTCCTAGGGGTTCCTTGAACTGTGGCTGAATCACCTCCCATTTGATGGTGCCTGCACAGATGTAATGTCATGACACCAATTATGACATTTTGACCACCTCTGTAAGGGGTTTGTTTGTCATTGACCCCCCAATGAATTGGTTTTATTGAGGGTTCCCTGATATCTGAAATTTTAGGGGTTCCTCTAGGAGCACTTCTAGTAATGGTTTACCCCAACTAAAGTTGCCTGGCTCTGATGCTTTCAATACTTTCTAGGGCTTCACTGAGCTGAAAAGGTTTTAAGATCAGCAGAGTCAGAGAAAACTCAGAGGACTCTATTACTGTGTCACTGATTCTAATAAACCAAGGCAGATATGAACTTAAATATTCTGCCCTCTATGTCCTATTCTTTGAGATTTGGCCTCAAACACTAGAGCAGGGATATGAAATTGCAATTCCTTTTTATATTATTCCATCATCCAAATATGAGGCTGGTCTAGGTTCTGTTTGATAGGAGTTACATCAATTAGGGCATCTTGTGATACCTTTACATGTTTATGCTTCTAAAACTTGATAATGTGTGGTTGGCAGCGTTCATATGGGATGTTCTCAGCACAGTACTACAAAGATCCCTGTTTTCTGCAGCTGTTCGCTGTGTTTATGGACCTTTCCTTAGACTGAACTAAAGGCATTTGCTGCATGGAAATCATCGTCTCATGACTCCTGGCATTAAAGACAGAATGAACCAGATAAGAATAGAAACATAATGTTTTGTTCTATTTTTAACACAAAAGTACACTTATCCTTTTAACTTTGTTGTTCTTATATAGCTAGAGCTGGGTAGATGGGACAAAGGGAGGGAAAATCAAGTATATGTATTTGAAACACATTGGTGCAATATTCCACACAAATCTAGCAAGCCAAACCAAAATGTCCTTTGGCAGTGGTATATCAACAACATACACAACAAAAAGCAACACGCAGAGATCAAGACTGATCAGTCCAAAGGCTTACTATAGTGGTGGGGTACTGCCCATTTTGAGACTTTTCTAGAATAAGATTAGATTAGCCCCGTGGATTAAGATGGGTCTTAAAGAAGAATAAATATTTTCTATTGTTTCTAATGCTACGGTAGCAGATTAAGATAACTATAACCTATTAACAAAGTGGTCAAAAGTTGACAATAGTAGATGTTCGAACCAATGTTTATACAAATATTTGTATGAAAATTCTCATCGGTACATTTGATAACTTGACGAATGTCATTTGAAAGTACTTTGTTTCTAACCTTTGATTTTGGAATGAATGTACTTTCTCAAACAAAAACACATTCACTGTTAGAAATTTGTTCATTTCAGAAAAAAAAATTTCATCCTGCTCCTTCTAATTGTCTCTTCACTGCAATCTAAAAGGGACGTCACTTTGACCCCCACTAAAGCCTGGTACACACGGATTTGAATACAGTCCGGTACCGGCCAGTTCAATAGAAAAAGGTTGACATTCGGCCCGTGTGTACACCAGTCTTCCAAACAGCCAACTTCTGTCAAAAGAGCTTGCTGGAAAACCGATCGGCATCTGATCAGTGCTGGCAGGTAATGGCTGCAAGCACTGACCAGTGTGTTCTGGCAGGGGCAGTCCCCCTGTCAGAGCACAATAGCTCGGTGGAGATATCGCTGCACTAACTTTAGATAGTGAAAGACAGCAAGCTCCTCCCGAGTGTCTTTGTTTTTTCAGTTCAGTTGGCTGGGTTAAATGACAAAAAATCTGATAGTGTTTACCAGGCTTTACAATTATAAAATTGAAGGAACGTGCTTAAAACAAACATTTCAAATGAAATTCTACTAGTGTATAGCCAGTGTTAGTTTCTGAAGCTGCACAAGCTGTCTATATGCTATTAAACTGATATCATAAATCACACATTGTGTCTGCCTTTCTTGTGATCATTTGAAGTTAGTTGCAGTGTATTTCTCTGTTTCAACAGTCTTAAAATTCTACATGTATGACAATTAGAATCATTAAGACCCCTATGAATCATATTTTTCCAGAGAAAGGATTGCTTTTTTTTTGACCCGTGCCATTCCTCTTGCTATCTCATTGAGAAACATCTGTGCATAGGGGCTGTTATAAGCTCTTTATTGCTTCCTCTATCTTATATCACAGCTCTTTAGCAATAGATATAGATAACATCTGTGAAAACCAGGTGTAAAATAGACTTTACCTTCATGACAAGGCTGATGAAGGTGAAGCCCTCCCCAAAACATGTTTCTGCATTACTGTGACATCACCACTGGGGGAAGAGTACTCGTGAGCGGGTCTTGGATGGTGAATCACCTGAATATCTGAGCCACTCTTTCTTCTATCCTGAGGCTGCCTGGGTGCACTGATTCTACCCATGACCAGGGCTAGGGGTCCTTTGCTATGATCCAGGATCCTCTTAGCTGCTGCTGCTCTGCCACTCTGTGCTCTAAGCTTGTAAGTGAGATTTTTTAGGTTATTGTATTAACAAATACTCTGAATTACTACACTATGAGTCTTTTTGTGCTGATCTTTTACTTTGTGGTTTTACCTTCATTGCAATACCTGTGTATAAAAAGGTGGTCCACAGATCACAAAGTAAGAGAGAACCCAGGATAGCAGTAAAACTTACAATAGATAAAATAAGTGCAGCGCAAAGAAATGATCACAGAGTAATAAATAATCTAATTAAACTTTTAGAGATAAAAAAGTCCTTAAGTAATAGAGAAATGGTAAAATGGCAGGTAGCTCTCTTCTGGGGAAACTCATAAAAGGCTCTAATCCAAGCGGTAAATGTGGAAAGAGATTGTGCTTACCAGATCCAGTTGACCCCTTGATTATAGGGGGTCCAAAACAGCATGAATGGATCCGTGGCAGACTGCTGGGCTAGCTGTCATCTGCAGGGATCTCCTCAGGTCTGTAGTATGAAGCTGATGTACCGCTGAATACTCTTTCTCTCAATATGGCAATATCCTTGGGAGATGGGGGGAGGTCCGTGTGGAGATGCCGGGCAGAGAGGTAGAGATCCCCAGGGAGAATGAATGACATAAAGAATAAAAATATCTAAGAGCGATCCGTAGGTAACTAATGGTCCAAGTTTATTAGGTCACTTTAAAATGGGAGAGGACGCTAGCAGAGCGCCAATGAATACAAGCACTTGCGGCAGTGTTATATGATGGGACAGACTGTTCGTGTCTGAACAGCTGTCAGCAAGAGAAGGCTGCGGGTGGCGGCGGTCAAACAGTACCGCCCTCGTACGCGGCGTTACGTCAGAAAGACTTCGTCAGCTGACGAAGTCTTTCTGACGTAACGCCGCGTACGAGGGCGGTACTGTTTGACCGCCGCCACCCGCAGCCTTCTCTTGCTGACAGCTGTTCAGACACGAACAGTCTGTCCCATCATATAACACTGCCGCAAGTGCTTGTATTCATTGGCGCTCTGCTAGCGTCCTCTCCCATTTTAAAGTGACCTAATAAACTTGGACCATTAGTTACCTACGGATCGCTCTTAGATATTTTTATTCTTTATGTCATTCATTCTCCCTGGGGATCTCTACCTCTCTGCCCGGCATCTCCACACGGACCTCCCCCCATCTCCCAAGGATATTGCCATATTGAGAGAAAGAGTATTCAGCGGTACATCAGCTTCATACTACAGACCTGAGGAGATCCCTGCAGATGACAGCTAGCCCAGCAGTCTGCCACGGATCCATTCATGCTGTTTTGGACCCCCTATAATCAAGGGGTCAACTGGATCTGGTAAGCACAATCTCTTTCCACATTTACCGCTTGGATTAGAGCCTTTTATGAGTTTCCCCAGAAGAGAGCTACCTGCCATTTTACCATTTCTCTATTACTTAAGGACTTTTTTATCTCTAAAAGTTTAATTAGATTATTTATTACTCTGTGATCATTTCTTTGCGCTGCACTTATTTTATCTATTGTATGTCACTGAGGTTGGTGTTATCCTCCTAGTGTTCAGCCTGCATATTTTATCTTTTTATTTGGTTTGCGCTGATTGTCTTTTATTTCATCTTAGCAGTAAAACTTGACAGGAGTTTTAAACCTTCCCCACTTTATCCAAAAGTAAAAAAAAAATGTTTTGGCTATAGATATGATTTGAGTTTTCAGATTGTTTTGGTGCTATAGCAATTAAAAAATAACATAGCAATAAAATAGCAAATAAAAAAATAATATTGCATATACAATTGCGACACATGTCATACTGTAATTGCATGTTATTAAAAAGACCTTTCCTTTTCAATCTGCAGCTCTGTAATTTTCTGTAAAATGCAATGCAATATGGCTACCTGGAGGTGTTCTGTACACAGAATGTCTACAGAACGCCCCCCCGAGAAACATAATTTCCTGCTTGTGTGATTGGCTCACTGATTTTCCCAGAAGTCTGCACTAAGATACAAGTCAGATATCAGGCATCCCCTACAACAAAAATGTCATTTTTGGTAAGATACTCCCAATAGGAGCACTTCTAAAGGAATGCAGACCCAGCAATTTTCCTCATTAGAACCCTGCAGGTGCACAGCTGATTGACAATTATGAAACCATTCCCATTAGACTCAGCACAGAGAAACACATAGTGATTTCTTTAGAATAACAAAAGGTAAGAATCTGCAACAAAGTTAGTTAAAATCCTTGCAATGTACACAGATCACACAGAGGGGAATGTTTTTTTCTCAACAAAAGTTCTTTTTACAATTCCCAATTTCTTAATAAAAAAGTTTTAAAAGATACAAAGGTTTTAACAATTATTTATCCTACTTAAGTGCTGCTAAGTTATTTTAAATAAGGGAATAATGATGCATTTACTTTATGTGTTTACACCATGAACTAGTTTGGTAACAATCTCTTATGCTTGTCAATACATAGCCTTTCTCCAAGAAAAAATGAATTTACTTTCTCTGACTCACAATTTAGACCCCTTTCACACTGGGGTGGTGCAGGCATTAGCTGGAGCGGTGTGGGCTAGTTTTAGCGGCGCTTTACCGCTGTTTTAAAATGCCTGAAAAGCGCCCCAGTGTAAAAGGGGTCTTAGAGCTGAGTTGCTTCCCTCAGTAGCTGTGTGAAGCCTGAGTGTGACTCTGAAAGCAGTCCCGAAAAGTATTGCCATATACTGTAAATTTACAGTTATTTGCTCTGGTATGCCAAAGACCTTTGCTGGATTAGGCCTGTAATGCCAACATGTGTCAATGATTCCTGTCTAGTAAAAAGTCCGGAAGTTGTTAACCTTTAAGAATTTATAGTCCATGCAAACACAGTTTTAGCTATGTTGCAGGCTGCACGGGTTGCTTTTGAGTTTTGACCCGAGGATGGAACATCACAAAATACTATTTATTTCAATAATGCACATTACCTTTGCAGCTACTGATGAATTTGGCTTTTCCAGTAAGTCCCAGAGTTTTTTCCGTTTGTCTGGGCAGCATGTATTATCAAACTCTTCCCCTTCCCTCTCTCTTAGGGTCTCAGCTTCTCTTCTAAGCTCCTCATTCATCTGTTCTTTCTTTTGGTGATATCTGGCCTGACAGCATGATTCCAAATAGATTTCATCAATCCCCCAGTAATCAAGCTCTTGGCCAAATGACAATGCACACATCTCCTCCATCATGTGCAATTTCCCCGTCCTATAGAAATTTAAAATGGAAGTAAAAGCTCCTGGATGGCGGTCAAAAAAATATTCATTCTCATTGAGGTTATAGTCATCACAAACTTCTAGGAGAGCTTCATGAGTGTTGCAGTCTCTCAGTTTTCCTAGTCTAGTCCTTGGTAGACGGTCTAAAGTCCTCCATAACACCTCATGATTTAGGCCTCCTACGTTAATTTTCACTCTACGGGAACATGCTTTGCTTCTGATTATCTCCACAGGTTCTGGTGGAAGAGAAAGTGTTGATCTTGAAGACTTTCGGTTCAGCCCAGGCGGAGCTTTTTCTGCCATGTTGTGTAAAACACAGAACTTAGTCAAACTTCTTGAAATAAATAATCATGGGAGATATTGATGAATTTTCATAAACTACAGGAAGGTTTTCAGCAAGATCGTGACCCACTTCAATCTGTAATATACAGAAAATCAGATTAATCTGACAATGCATCAAGTGAACGAACCAAAAAAGAATAGGTTTCGGGCATTGTATATTTTATATTGTATATTTTCAAAAATTTGAAAAACAGTTGTAGGTGTTGCAAGTTTAACAAAACCAATATTCTTGTACACACTCACGAACCATTGCTTTTGGAAATAAATATCTATTTTTCTATTTAGCACTTTCTTGGATTAGCAGAATGGAACCTGCTAGTGGATTGCACTTGATTGTCTATGGCTTCAGAATCCTATATATATATATATATATATATATATATATATATATATATATATATATATACACATATATATATCACAGACAACTTTAGTAAAGATTCCAGAAAAAAAGCTAGCAATGGATAGTGATTAGACTTATCAACAAGAAACCACACAGAAAGTATCTTTAATTACCAGATTAAAAGTGAAATGTGATTAGTTGCTGAGGGTACCGTGTCATCATTGCAGTTTGCAAAGCCTTGTTAAATAAGTCCTTGTGTACACAGTTATATGACCTGTGGCCATCACTACCTAAGCAATAGCATTGAAGCTCCAACAGCATCAGTGATTCAGATTTTCCTTTACAGAAATACAGACAGAAATACAGATTATATCAAACATACTAAAGTTTAACTCCATGCAGATATACCAGTAAAATACACAAATTAATGCCATTCTATTTTTTTGTAAATACATCATGAAACGTACTTTTTAAATGCAAGCAGTGTAGGTACTTGAATTTGATCTAGAATCAGCCTCTTGCAGTCCTTGTACAGCAGAACCCAGACGGGGGGGAGGGAGAATGTTATGTGATAATAAGTGTATGCTGATAGGAGGGGAAAGCAGAGCAACAGAGAGTTGATTTCATCAGTTTGCTTCTTCTCCTTTTACTGTCCACTTACATGCCGGGGGCAAAGGGAAGACCTTTGAGTGCTACTAAACTGCAGTAGAGGAAGAGACAGGTCTCCTGACCTGCCAGATAGGACTATGCTATGTGGTAAGGGGGTGAAAATCTCAGGACTAGAAGTGAAGAAATAAATCCTTTTGACAGAAATATGTATTTCATCTGCATAGTAAGCTGTTTGCTTGGCGTTCTCCTTTAAAGTGGTTCTAAACTCAAAAGCTTTTTTATACTGATGCATTCTCTGCATTTAGGTTACAAAACAACCTACTACCGGTTCTACCCTACCCCTCATCCCTAAACACTTATCTGGCACCTCTCATGATCCAGCACTGCCCCGACTGTAGCACTGTTCCCTCACATCCTGGACTGACAGGAGACACTGAGAGCAGCGGGGGCCTTAGGCATGGCTTGTGTGTGTCTATGGATGCACACAGCCCGGTTCGCCAGCATGCGTGCACTGGTGCCCCCTTAGCACCGGGCTTGCTGAGGAGGCCCCCTTTCGAGGAGAAACGGGTGGCACCAGCGGGCACTGCCAAAGATGAGGTAAGGAACTGCTCTGTACAATATTGTTGCACTGAGCAAGTAAGTGTAACATCTTTTTTAATTTAAGATGAAAAAAAATTGATCCTTCAATATCACTTTAAACTGGACTTGTATTATGGCTCATTACTGTCTGCATTGTACTATACTGTAGTATGGCTCATATCCATCTGCTAGGTTGTGAACATGCATTGTTAGCATTTGATAAAAATGCATTGGGATGCTTGTTACTATTAGAACACGATTACACTGAATGTAATTATGCTGATAACAGAAGCGGAAGATTACAGTGTTCTTTGATTCATCATGATATTTCTGATATTTTGTTGCCATAACGTATCTGTTATTTGTAAAATACAATTTTTATGTGTTGCCTAAAAAAAGCAGTATAATAATAAATAAAGAAAAAGCACAGCTTTAAAATGTGTTATCCTAAATGCATTTGCTTGTGGTTATCTAAATAACTAAAAACTATCATAATGGATTTTTTAAAAATGACCTACTGATATCCTTCCTCATCTATCTGCAGCAGTTGGTGATTATGTCTGTTTGTATGACATCAGCTAATCCGATATTCAGGAGAATACAGCCTCTAGTAATTGACTAGTTACATCAAAGAGGAACAATAAGCTGAAACAATAGTCATGAGACAAACCTTTTCCTTAGTGGCATAATATATAATATTCATATATTAGTCATGCTTGTGCTGGAGTGATAAGATGGTTTTCTATGAGCTGGTAAACAATGGTAAGAAGTACTGGTTCATTATGAAAAATGATGGCTTCTAGAGAAAAATAATCTTTTAAATGGCCTTCTGTTATTTTTAGCAAACACTTCAAAAACATATTATTCCCTTCCCTCTGGGTGGGTCTTAACACCAATCTGCCAAACATATACGTCCATAGGGGTCTGAGATTCTTTGCTGCACCCTCCCAGCACTCTGACCAAGCTGTCACCAACAGCTCTTGGTTTCTGTTTGTGATTGGTAGCCAGCTGGATGACCTCCCAATCATGTGATCATTATGAGAGCCAGTCGCATCAATCATCTCCATCTCCTGGCATTAACACCCTCTTAAAGGCCTCCAGAAGGAGGCCGGAAGGGGATGTGTATCGCTCACCAGAGCCAACCAATTAGATATTTATATTATTTTTTAACTAGTTCTAGTAGTGTTTTCTGTGACAATGTATTAATTTCCAGTTTTTCCATGAAGCTATGACATTGCATACATGGACAGCATAGTCCTTCATTATTTAGCACTGTTGACCCACATCACTGAGGTCCTGCTTTATATTATTACCAGGTATCTTATCTGCATGAAGTTGCTGCCTGCATGTATGTAGCTCACCATGCTGTATTGCAGAACTGAAAGCTAAAAGTAGACCTAAAACCAAACTAGATAATATTTAAATTCCTAAAGCAGTATGTACAATAAACGGTTGCCATTTAAAAAGAGTAAAATACTGTTTTCACTTTACTTATTTATTGCATTTTAGGACTGCCAATCTCCTGCAGCTTTTTTTTTCTGCCAAATTCTGTATACATGCACTCTCTCCAGTGTTGGTTGCACATCCTTGGTTTGGACCAAATTTCTGAGCATGACCATGAAGGAACATGCCTGCTTAATGTTTGTAGGCACAGCCACTCGTGGTCTCAACCAGGGGTATGGATGACAGGGTGACAACGTAGGAGCACAGTTGGGAGACAGTTGTCACCCTCTTTACATGGATGGCCTAAACAAGGACCTTCATGGTATGATTACCAGGTTTTTCTTAATAAAATCTGAATAATTGGAAAGATTGAATGTATTTTTGAAATTACATCAACATGTGAAAACGTTTATGATATTTTAGGGATTCGTTTTAGCAAAGCTTCCAACTGTCCCTGATTTTCGAGGGACTGTCCCTGATTTGATTTCTTCTCCTCATTTGTCTAATAGGTGTCCTTTGTTTGCATCTCAAAAAGTTTGGAGGGATGAATTTGGGACTCATACATGAGCCTAGTACTTTATGAGTAATCTGCAATGTCAGAAAAAGAAATATATTATTGTATATGTGGAAGATAAGATAGGTTTTTGGGGTTATCTGTCATTTGTGACTACTAGAAGGTAATCAAAGTCTACTGTATATCAGTTACATTTTATAAGGTTTTGTAGCTCATGTATGTTTTCATTACCAGCTCAGAAGCAACATATTTGCTAATGCATAAATATTTCAGCATTTTACATTGATTCTTAGGGAAGTATATATAGATTATCAATAAACTTCTTCAAACTGAACTACAGCTAAAAATAGCAATGTTCTATTGAATATTTTGATGTACATAAATGTACCCACACCAGTAAAAAAAATTGAGACATTTTGTTATTCTATTATTTTGTTTTAACTGAGATAGGCAACACAAAAACAGTTACTAGTCTGCTGCAGTTTCTTCCCATCTGGTAAACTGAAGACATGCTTGTTTGGCACCTCTGCAATTCAGAGAACGTCTTGTATTTTTTTACTTAATAAATAAATAAATGTTCTCTGATTGGATAAGATAGAGGGAAGGGGTGGATGACATCATGTTCTACCCTCATAGAACTTGCATTTATTGAAAAAAATACAACACATTTTATTAATGGCAGAGGTGCCGAATGAGACACTCCCTATCTTTAGTGTACCTGACAGAAAGTCATTGCAGCAGCATCCGCAACAGGACAGTGCTTACTGTATGTAGCAAAGACTACTATGCTGAATTTGGGAATTCCCAGCAGCCCTCTGGATTTGAAATATCCATAATTACATGTAACCAAGATGGGCCAATGAAGGTTTTAAAAATAGATTAAAAAAAAAGGATTTTATGGTAAGTCAAAATTCCTATTTTCGTAAATGTTTGTTAAGAGAAGAAATTCAAAGACAATCAGGACATCACAGAGCAGTCCAACTGAGGGGTGGGCAGCACAGCTAATAAAATGCTAACAAACCCACAAAAAACAACAGGCTGGAAAACTAGGGGTAAAACATTGCCTGAAGGATCTTAGGCTCAAAGATGAAGCCTGAACCCTCACCTGTAAATGTGAGAACAAAAGTCAAGGTGGCAACCTTGCAAATCTGGGAAACAGTTGCCTGATGTTGAAAATACCAAGAAAAACTCAAACAGCTTGCATCACATCCAAAGAATGGTGGGATATCTCCTTGAGATGTATCAGAGCAAGACAGAAAGATGAAAGTATGATGAACAACCCAAACAGTACGCAGGTCATGCTTAACTCCACATGGCATTTATAATGGTATCATCAGACAAGGCTCTTAATATGCATTTGTAGCATTTGTGACTCTTTTGCTCCTCTATGTGTAGAAGGTCTAAACTAAAGACAATTTTAATTGTATGCTACTGAGAGAACTCACCACTTCTTGGCAACTGCCCCATTTAGAGCACATTACCCCCCAGTTAACAATTGAGCTAATTGTCAACCAGGGGTTAAATCACTGAACAGCATGCGATTAAAATCAACAGTTTAGTTTAGCCCTTAAGTCTTTTGAAGTATCCCTATGTCCAATAAGAAATAAATAAAAATCTGACATCTGCCATGGGGCTATATCTCCATCTGGAGTTATCTATACTTAAAGGATAAATGCTTGTTTAGTTAAAAAATAAATCAATATTGACCTATCCCACATAGCCTCTCCAGCAATATCTAAATAGGGAACAGTACATATATTCTGCAGAACACCATTATTGCACTGCCCTGCCCAATGTTCTCCAGCTTCGGTGCTTTGTAGGTCTAATACAGTGTTTCTCAACTCCAGTCCTTAAGGCGCCCCAACAGGTCATGTTTTCAGGCTTTCCATTATTTTGCATAGGTGATTTGATCAAATTCACTGCCTTAGTAATTGCCACAGCTGTTTCATCTGAGGGAAATCCTGAAAACATGACCTGTGGGGATGCCTTGAGGACTGGAGTTGAGAAACACTGGTCTAATAGGAGCTGGGAGCCTATGCTAAAGATAGTCAGGTCTGGAGTCTGGATCACTGAGGACAAATGGCGTTTCTGTCCAGCAGGGCTGCTGTTTGAAATCATGGGGCCCTGTACAGCCCCCCTACCTTCCCAAAATATCAAAACAATATTTTCACTAAAAATACACTTAGGGCTAGTTTATACTTGCTTCAAAACAGGGCTTCGGACACGCTTTGTTAAAGCTCTCTGAACGCCAGTTAAAGCTCCTGTCACTAAATAAAATGGTTAACTTACAGTC
Organism: Aquarana catesbeiana; assembly: GCF_042186555.1. Classification (NCBI taxonomy): domain Eukaryota; kingdom Metazoa; phylum Chordata; class Amphibia; order Anura; family Ranidae; genus Aquarana; species Aquarana catesbeiana. The sequence goes on along the minus strand of NC_133328.1, from coordinate 538,268,682 downwards.
CTGTTTCCACCTTGCTTTTGCTTGGTGCTTCAATGAGGCTTTGGTGGAAATTTGATGGGGCTTCGATGAGCCTTCGGTGGGGTTTCGATGAGGCTCCAGTGGGGCTTCAAGTGAGCTTTGCCACAGACTTCTATGGAGGCTTTGAAGACGCTTTGAAGCACCACTAAGGGCTCATTTACACTTGCTTTGGCTTTAACACACATTAACGGCTAGTTTACACTTGCTTTAAAACATGGCTTCGGACAGGCTTTGTTAAAGCTCTCTGAACGCTATCACTATATAAAATGGTTAGCTTACAGTCTTGTTTATACCTGCTTTTGCTTTGTTTTGCTTCGACTTTGCTTTAAACATTATACCCCATGTAGCTGAAGTGGTGCTTTAAAGCGTCTTCAATGCCTCCATAGAAGTCTATGGCAAATCTCGCTTGAAGCCCCACCGAAGCCTCATCGAAGCCCCACCAAAGCCTCACCGAAGCCCCATGAAGCCTCACCAAAGCCTCACCGAAGCCCCACGAAGCCTCACCGAAGCCTCACCAAAGCCTCACTGAAGCCCCATCAAAGCTCCACCAAAGCCTCATCGAAGCCCCACCAAAGCCTCATCGAAGCCCCACTAAAGCCTCATTGAAGCCACATCGAAGCACCAAGCAAAAGTAGGTGTAAACAGGACTGCAAGCTAACCCTTTTATTTAGTGACAGGAGCTTTAACATAGCCTGTCTGAAGCCTTGTTTTGAAACAAGTGTAAACTAGCCATTAATGTGTGTTGAAGCCGAAGCAAGTGTAAATGAGCCCCAAAATTATTATTAGCGGACAAAAACACAATGTAACTTACAAAATTCCTGCTAAAGCTTAAAGATAAAACTGTATTGACTTAATAAATAGCTCTATGTGTGATTGGGTGTTGGGCGCTGTGGACTGTACAGTATGAATCTTGTTTTTTATTTTTTTTTGTGGCTGGAGCTGTGTGCAGGCAGCTTAGGGTATGCTATGGGGACACAGCAGCTATATGAACACAGCTACAGTTCCTTATTTGACAGGCGTGTGGATGCAGGTGTATGGCACAGAACACAGACAGTGTGCATTTGGGCCACTCACCTTCCCCTGCACAGCTGTCAAATTAGGACCCGCAGCTGTGTTCCTACAGCCGATGCATTCTCATACAGTAACAGGCAGCGCCAGACATATGGACAAATGCTCATTCACACTGTATGGGCCAGAGAAGCATGTAAATGAGAGGCTCCTGTTCATTCACCAACCGAAGCAAAGTAAATGCAGTTGGCTAAACTTCAGTTATGAATCAACACATCGAGTGATTGCTACCAATCACTCAGTGTGTCCATTCAGCATAGGAACTGGCCAGTAAATATGACATTTTTACCACCCCCCTGCTCTTAATCCTAAAATAATCCCCCTTTGTGCCTGCTGCAGCTGGCGGGAGGGAGCAGAGAGGAAGCTGGCAGCGTTGGGGGGGCTCACAGTAGGGGAACAGGCAGCAGGGAGAATCATATGTGGTCAGGGAAGGGTAATGGTATGGCAGAAGAGCAATTACAGGAACTGATCCCCTCTGTGTGAACCGAGCCACACTGATCACCCTCTCTGCCAATATCTGATTCATAATGCTGGCAAAGACCCATACAGGAGGACCGGTGGTACCCCCTTATCATCGGCCCCGCTGCCCAGGCCCATCTTAAGCTCATTTTGTACACCAGTCTTCAATGAAAAAGATACAGAGTGCCAACGCTATTAATAACCATGAAGTATCCGTTAAGTAAAGAATGCTTGTTGTACACACCTAATTTCTTGTGTCTAATCCTCATATGGCGACAAATAAAGTTTTTGTCATTTCCTACTAGTTACAACTGGTATTTACACCTTAAATCTGAACGTCAGAAAGATATAAAAGACAAAAATGTATTTAGCTTCACATTTTCAATAAATCTGTAAGGGAGATCTATGGTCACAACATACACTTTTGTTTTAGAACACCAGCATTGTAAGAGCAATACAAGCAATAGTTATTTTTGATAACCAGATAAAAGCCTACTTGAAAAATCTTCAGAGTTTCGCCTGTCTGCTGGCCATCTCTTTCCACAACTCCCTGCATGCTTTGCAGCTTCTCTTCTTCTGTATACTTTCAATTTCTAAGGACTACATATCCCATGGTACCTTTCTTTACTGAGTCCTTCTCCTGAAACTCTCCTGCTCATCACCTCTGTAGTCAAGAAGAACCCAAACCTAACCCTTTCTTTACAAAGTTTATAAACGTCAATATTGTTAAGATTAATGGGAGTAGACAGGAAAATCTATGACTGGAAATTGTGACTATGAAGAACCTTTAAATACATGTTTAAAGGTGACATATGGCAAAGCTTATTTGGCTATATTTCTCCTACACATCACAGGAGTGCAGTCCGTTCTGCACTCCTGTGACTCGTTTTCAGCTAACAGTGGGCTAAAGCCAACTGTCGGTTTAGGTCACTCAGTTGGTCCAGGCTGGGGAAAGATCCAGACTTTACAGTCAGAGTCCACCCAGATGCCTGGACAGGCAGCTGGCTCAGCCTTTCAGCTGCGCTGCTGAGAGACTGAACCAGCTGCTCCTTCCCCTCCTCAGCCCAGTGTCCAGTGAGCACTGGAGGGGCAGAGCACAGAGCTGGTGAATGACATTCACTGCTCTGTGCTCAGAGCGGAGTGAAGAACTAAGTGATCTGAGTTTTTGATTGCTCAGTTGTCAGTGCAGAGGTGGCGGGGGACAGAGGCAGCATCAGATCAATGCTGCATCCATCTAGGTTAGTATAAGGTTTTTTTTTCGGAAACCCTATACATCTCTTTTTATTTCATGCAGTATAAGTACCTGAATTTGATTTATCAGACTCATGCAGTACATCAGAGACTAGACTTGGGGAAGGAAAATGAGCCAAAAAGTTGTACTGTAATACAAGCTGCATGTTGATAGGAGAGAGCAAAATGACAAACAAGCTCACTGGTCTGCTGCTTTTTCTTTCCACTATCCATAGATATCATTTAAAAAGTTGATTTTGATGCTTTGCTTCAAAACTGATAAAAAAAAAGTTCAGATAGGTATAAACACATTTGTACTTCCAGTTTTACCTATATAGCTTTACTGGTGATACAACAGCAAATAAATAGAGTAATCGCAGCATGTATTGACTGGGACCACATGTCTGCAAGAGAAGCTCAAACTGAATTAAGCAGATCTTAGTTGTATTACACATACACCAAACACACTGAAAACGAATGGTACTACTAGCAATGAACATATTAGGAGTACAGTAAAACAAACTTCAACATGTTGTGTTTGCAGAGGGATTTTAATTACTCAGACATCCATTTTTTATTTATTTTTTGCTTTGAGCTGTTATATATTTCACAGACATTTGCATCATAATATTTAATACTCTTCTCCATTCTGTACTTAAGAACATCAGCAGCGCTAATTATCTGTTTGTATATATTTGTGACTGAATTACATTTGCACTGCAGCATCCTAGAATGGCGCACTTTACCGCTAATGACTAAACCTTTGGCTAAAAGCAATTGCATCCTTGGATGGCAAGAGTCAAGTGTTAATTTTCACTGCATACTTTTTAATCATCATGTGTGGCTAACATCTACATAGTATCCAAAAGACATTTGTGGGCAGATACAAGATGGTTCCAGTACAAACTGAAAAACCCAAATTATGTAAATAGATTTAAATTGTCTTTTTAGAAATGCCAAGAGAGGGCCTTGAGACTGAAGGCTGAACAGATTATAAACTCGTTAGTGTATCATCGTGCATTTCTTCTGACAGTTGATCAATTCTTGGCAGGCATGACTTCAAGCTGAACTGAGACTAATAATGATGCAACCCCCTTGTCTTGCCTTGCTACACTTGTTCTGGATGGCTCTGTAACTTGAGGCTCTTGGATTCACTTTCTATTAAATAAAAGCAAAAGTGTGCCCGTTCCAGAATAGGCAAGTTTGGAAATGTTACAAACAATGCTAAAGAAGTGTCTTATCGGAAAGTGCGTACAAGAGAAAAGTGTAAAGATTATGACAGCGGGAAATGTGTGCAGAATAATGTGACAGGTATGACGGCAGGCAGTATGCATAGGAGAGGAGTATGGGGCATATGTTAGTACACAGTTTGGAGTGTGCAGGGTTTAACAGCAGGCAGTATGTGCAGGAGAGGAGTGTGAAAGGTATGAAGGTTGCTGTGTGTGCAGAAATGTAGCGGAGAGAGGTATGATGACTGGCATCATGTACAAGGGAGAAGTGCAAAGGGTATAACGACTGGCAGAATGTTCAGTGTTGAGGGCATAATGGTGGCCAGCATGCACAGGAGAGGAGTGCAGAGGGAATTAGAGCTGGTAATATGGGCAGGAAAGGAGTGCCAAGAATGTTGCAGCACCTGGTATGTGTGGAACTAGGCATTGAGGGGTTAACGCACATGTGTTGGGAACTAAGCATTGAGGAATCAATGCACATGTGCAGGGAATTGGGTGTTCAGGTGTTAACATGCATGTGCTTGAGAATGGGTTGAGAGGTTAATGCATATACACTTGAGAATGGACCCTGAGCGGTTAAGGCAAACATTCTGTGGACTGGGCCCTATGTGTTAAGGCAGTGGTTCTCAATCTCAGTCCTCAAGTACCCCCAACAGGCCATGTTTTGGGAATTTCTCTTAGATAAAATAGCTGTCCAAAATACCAAGCCATTGACTCTGAATTAAAGAACCTGTGCAAGATTTATGCCCCGTACACACGAGCGGAATTTCCGTCAGAAAAATCTTGGATGGTTTTTCCAACGGAATTCCGCTCAAGCTTGCCTTGCATACACACGGTCACACAAAAGTTCTCTGAACTTTCGACCATCAAGAACGCGGTGTCGTACAACACTACGACGAGCCGAGAAAATGAAGTTCAATGCTTCCGAGCATTCGTCGAATTGTTTCCGAGCATGCGTGTTTTTTTGTGCGTCAGAATTGCATACAGACTAACAGAATTTCCGATAGGAACTTTTTCCAACGGAAAAATAGAGAACCTGCTCTCAAAATTTTGCTGGCGGAAACAGCTGGTCTAAAAACTGGCCACTTAGCTCTAGGCACTCACTGCTTAGATACAGGGATGTGAGGTGTGAGCGCTGGTGTTAGGAAACAACCAATGTGGGTTCTGGAGGTGGAAAACACGTGCAAGACTGATGTGTGTGTGCTGGGGACTGTTTGCTGGGGGACAGGATACAGTTGAGAGATCAATGTTTGCTGTGGACAGGATAAAGGGGGGATAAGAGAGAGGAAAGACCTATGTGTGTGTGCTGGTAGAAAAACACATCTGTAAGCTAGATGGGAGAGGTCAGAGTGATTGTCCTGAGCGTTGGACAGAGGGGAGACTAATATGAGTACTGAGGTTGAGATCTCACTGGTGGATCAAGATCTGTTCAGCTAAATTCAGTGTAGCACCCTTTAGTGTGTGCCACTAGAAGAGTAGTGTAGGTAAAAGCATGTGCCTGGCTCTAGGATTAAAACCTGAGTCACTGAATCTGGATCAGATTTATTAAAGGCCAGGGCTGGATGACTCATCAAGCTGATCGAGAGTCGGTCGGATGCTGGTTTTCCAGCATTCACGTCCGACAGAAGCCGTACAGACCAACATACACACAGGCAGAATGTCAGCTGTTTTTTTTTTTTGAACCACCAAATGTCTCCCAACATTCTGCCCGTGTGTACGGGTCTTTAATCATTGCCCTGGGGAATCTCCATGGAAGTGTGCCAGTCAGGAAGGACTGGGAAAATGTGCCAGTCAGGGAGGACTGGGGAAGCAAGCAGCCAGGTAAGCCGGTATCTTCTGCAGCAGTAGAACTGGGCTCAGGGTCTACAAGGCAAAAGGACATGCTGTTCACTCCATATTGTGCTGCTTTATCCACAAAGGAGAGGATGTTCCCAGCCTGTAATGGGCAGTTACTGAATTAACACTAAAGACTGTTAGCTCCCTTGGAGTGATCAGCAGGAGCTGTACATATGAACCAAATTTGTACAGGAGGAAGGAAAAAGAGGATCTTGCGTAAATAAGGAGGGAGTTGTCCCCTTGTTCATACTGTAGTTCTGGACATTTTTCATGGTGGGCATCTCATAAATTCCCTACCCCATCCAAGTTATCAACCCCTAATGAAGCAACAAAAACAAGGACTGATTTCTGTGTTGGAATGCATGAAGGAAATGCTGTGAGTCTGGCCGTGTAGCAGTGGGGATTCCTAACTCAGCAGCTCCTACGTGGGGTGTGCTACATCAGAAATGAAGAAAGAATCTTACATGAGAAAGTAGAAGTAACACTATAGTATATAGCCCAGCAAAGGGTAGGATAGGACAGGATTTCACAAAATATCACTTTTGCTAGTCCATGTTAAAGCTAATCTCTATGCAGATATAAAGTACACAATTTAATGCAACACTTTATTCATTAATACATCATTAAATGCAAGCTGTGCAGGTACCTCAGTTTAACACGGCATCGGCCTCTTGAAGTTCCTTTACAGCAGACTGGGGGTGAAGAATTAACACAAGGAGCCAGTCATTTGTGCTGCAGTGTTCATGTGCTAATAAGCAACATGCTGTCAGGAGGAGAGACAGCACACTGACAAAGCTAAAAGGAAATCTCCTAGATAAGATTTAGACAGAAAAAAAAAAAAACTGACAGGGGTCTTAAACATTTCCTACTTTATCCAAAACTAAAAATACGTTTTGGCTTTATATCCCCTTTAACCACTTACAGACCGGAAGATTTCCCCCCCTTAATGACCAGGCCATTTTTTGCGATACGGCACTGTGTCGCTTTAACTGACAATTGCGCGTTGTACCCAAACAAATTTGACGTATTTTTTTCCCCCCACAAATAGAGTTTTCTTTTGGTGGTATTTGATCACCTCTGTGGTTTTTATTTTTTGCTCTATAAACAAAAAAAGAGCAACAATTTTGAAAAAAAAAACAATATTTTTTACTTTTTGCTATAATAAATATCCAAAAAAATATAATTTCTTCATACGTTTAGACTAATATGTATTCTTCTACATATTTCTGATGAAAAAACAAAAAATCACAATAAGCGTATATTGATTGGTTTGCACAAAAGTTATAGAGTCTACAAAATAGGGGATTCGTTTATGGCATTTTTATTAGTTATTTTTTTTACTAGTAATAGCGGCGATCTGCGATTTTTAGCGGGACTGCGACATTGAGGCCGGCAGATCGGACACTTTTGACACTTTTTTGGGACCATTGACATTTATACAGTAATATTGATTGGTTTGCGCAAAAGTTATAGCGTCTACAAAATAGGGGATATATTTATGGCATTTTTATTATTATTATTTTTTTTACTAGTAATGGCGGTGATCAGCGATTTTTAGCGGGACTGCGACATTGCGCCAGGCAGATCGGACACCAGTGACATTTATACAGCGATCGGTGCTAAAAAAAGTACTAATTACTGTATAAATGACACTGGCAGGGAAGGGGTTAACACTAGGCGATCAAGGGGTTAAATGTGTTCTCTGTGAGGTGTTTTCTAACTGTGGGGGAGGGGACTGACTGGGAGTACAGAGAGATCACTGTTCCTAATCACTAGGAACAGACGATCACTCAGCACTCCCCTGACAGAACGGGGATCTCTTTGTTTACATTGACAGATCCCCGTTCTGGCTCTCTGTGGAGCGATTGCGGGTGGCTGGAGGACATCGCGGCCACTGGCCATGCGCATCAGCTCCCCCGCCGTGCAGTGGGCTCGCACACTTGCTATGGCTGTTAAAGGGGCCGCCATACTGGTATGGCGATTCGTGGGATCGAGCCGACCTGCCACAGTATAATGACAGCGGCTGGTCTGCAAACGGTAAAGCATATGTGGAAGAGTACCTATAATAATGATTAAAAAAATCCATCCTGGTCCTCTCTATTAATTTAGAGGAATCAATACTCATTTCACAACACTGAAGCTGTAAAACACAACGTGGAAAGTCAGCGATCAGGTTTCCATAGCAACAAATGTGTTAAGACATCCTTTTCGATTTTGCACATTCACTCTATAGCCCCACAATTACAGCCTATAGGGGGCGCAGGTACATGTGCAAAGTAAACCCATTGCATGGAGATGTGAATTCTGCATTCTGAATTCTATGGAATCCTAGCACCTTCTGCATTGGAAGGTGAGTATTCTTTATTCTAAAATGCTAGAGAGGGCCAGGGTGGGGCATATTTATTTTAAGTAATCTTGCACCTTAAATAACAAAAGCCACCATGAGAAATACAAATTCAGTTTTGCTTTCTTAGTGATCATTTAATGAAGAGAATTTCTACATGTTATTGACAATGAGACAGTGAGAAAGAGGTATTTGGATAGCCCACAGAGTTTACGGTTGAGTCAGGTGCAGACCATGAAGAAAAAGGTAATACAATCCTAAGACTAAAAGAACAAATGAGACACTGGAATAGCCTGCTTCAATCAGACAACTGATTAAATATTTTTTATCTGTAATTTATTTTTAAAGATCCCTCCCTTCATTAATTTTGACCTTTTCATTTGTCTCTGAACTTCTGCTCAGTCCAACCTCATTTCTGTCCTAATTAATCATGAGAGTAAAAGGCACAGTTGGGCTGTCTTTATCCCATGAGTCACTGTCATGGAAATGATTTAAAAAAAAAATACAGAATATCCACCAAGATATAGCTCCGAATATAATAAAGATTACCGAAAAGGTGTGTGGTGATACTCGGTGTAAGCCAAGGGTCTGCCTTTGACATTTTTAAAGTTTTTCTAGAGATACTGATCAGTTTTTCGGGACAAAAAGTTTGCACTTACTTGGAAGAAGTAAAAAGGAGGAAGGTTTTTAGAACGATTAGAACAGCCAATGCAAAAAACAATCTGGTATCTATAAAAAGGGTTGGAAATACGCTTTCCTAATTTACTTGTAACATTTCAATAACTAAGCAAAATGAAGGTAATATAGAAGAGTTGTAATACACCCGAGTAATTGAATTAAAAAACACTGTCACCTGGAAATGAAAAAAAATAAGATTTCATGCACACTGGGCATGAAAAACTGTGCTCTTTAACCTCCCTGGTGGTGTGATTATTTCAGATTTTGCTGAAAGCGGTACAATTATTTTGCATAGAAATTTGGCGTTTTATATTGTAGGCCTGTAATTCTTAGGAATAACTCACTTAAATCTGTCCAAACAAGAGTCTAGTAGACATCCCAGGTATGATAAAGTTTGAAACACAAAATCATAAATTATAATATAATAAATAACTATAAATAATTATAACAAATAGTAATATAATAAAAATTATTCAATAATGTAATCAAATCAAAAACACTAAAATTTGCTCAGTTGCAGAATTGTCGCTGTCATTACTTTCAGTGTTTGATGACGAATTTCCCCACAAATCACTATCGCTCAATTCTGCAAGTGATTCTAATTTATTATAGTTGTTTTTTAGCTGGTCTAAAAGCACTTTTGATGTAAAGGGATGGTTTTGGTTGCTATGGACAATCTCCAGTTTCCAGGCAGAAAGAACAGTATTTATAATATAAAACTGCATGCAGAGCACTGGACAAACCACTAGTGACAAAAGGGATGTGAAATTAATTGATACAGTAATATAATCTGTAAGATTACAGTGTACTGTATATGTATTGTGTGTTTTACTTTTTGAATTTGGCGCCGTTCTCCGTCCCCGTATGTCGCAACGCTCGCAGGAAATGGAGCTCGGCGCTGTGATGAATCGAGCGGAGGACACAGCTCACACACAGAGCGGGGAGGACATTGCAGGATCCTGGGGACAAGGTAAGTTTGCTGTACCAGGATCCTGCGATGCAATCCCGAGTGTGGCTCGGGTTTACCGCTTTTGGTGCTGAAAATCCACCCCGAGCCACACTCGGGAATACCGTCAGGGAGGTTAAGGGTGTTTGCCTTTTCTCTGCCTCTATACGCCCGTCTATGTTATCCTAGGTGTCCATGTGCACATAGGACCCTTTCACACGGGCTTTCCGATCAGGTCCATCTCTCAGTTTTTTAGGTGGACCTGATCGGACACTCCATTCACCCCTATGGGGCAGCGGAAATCAGCGGTTACATGTCCGCTGACACCCGATGCTATCCGACCTGATCCTGTCTGCCAAATCCAGACGCATGGTGGTCCTATTTTCCATCCGTCTGGCGGATCAGATCAGACGGGATCGGATGAATATGGACAGACGGGACTCTGACAGATCCACCTCAGCACAGAGAGCGGACACGGACCTGTCATCCGCATCCTCAGCGGGGATCAGTGGAGTCTATCAAACTGATCCGCCCAGTGTGAAAGGACCCTGTTAACAAGCGATTGGAGTCGATCAGGAGCTTTTAAGGACATTTGACTTTTTTTCTGCCTCTATACGCCCCTCTATGTTAGCCTTTGTGTCCTGCACACTTAGGTGTTTACAGGTGATTAGAGGTAGGAAAAAAAATCACTTGCACAGGAGAGAAGTGTTTCGGCAGAAAAAACACCCACAGTGCCTAAGAGGAACGGGCGAACGGTTCGGCCCGAGCATGAGCTTCCCTGTTACTAAGCTAAGCAGGGCAATAACTTCTCCGCAGGATGTTGAGACCTTGCAAGAAGATCTGAACAAATTAATGGGGTGGGCAACTACATGGCAAATGAGGTTTAATGTAGAAAAATGGAAAATAATGCATTTGGGTGGCAAAAATATGAATGCAATCTATACACTGGGGGGAGAACCTCTGGGGGAATCTAGGATGGAAAAGGACCTGGGGGTCCTAGTAGATGATAAGGTCAGCAATGGCATGCAACTGCCAAGCTGCTGCTAACAAAGCAAACATACAGGGATATACAATGTAATACTGACACATAATCACACATAGGTTGGACTTGATGGACTTGTGTCTTTTTTCAACCTCACCTACTATGTAACTATGTAACAGCTCTTATATAGGCAAGGGCGGGGCCACCCAGCTCTCACCCATCTCAACACAAATTTCAGGCTGCTTTTATCTTCTGTGTCGGAGAACTTGTCAGAAGTTATCATGCTGATAAAAGAAGAACTGAGCAGCAGAAAGACACAAGACTTAGGGCTTTGGAGAGAGATAAGAAAACACTGCAGATATACCGTATGTGCTAAGGTCAAATTTTATGAATCAGGTTTCAGGGTGGATTTGGTTTAAATCACTAAAAGGGTTTGATTTAAATCAACTTGATTTAAATCATAATTTTTAAAGAGTAGCTGTCATCTCTGTCTTGCAACAGCTCCTCCTTTGACCCACTGTTGACTCACCGACAGTCCCATTCACTTTAATGGGATGGCTGGTGATGCGGCAGTGATACAACAAGGTGAGAGACGTGGCGGCAGCAGGTGGGTGGATGCCCGCTAACAGGCACTGCCATGATGGATCTGAAATGACAGGTGCTCTTTAAATGTAAGGACTTATTCTTACTGGTAGTTGGAATCTTTAATATTTGCAAACAAAATGAAGGTTTCCTATTTAGAATAATAAGCGGTCAGGTTAGTAAAACAGCGATATCAGAACCGATTCAATGATACAGTTTGTAGTGTACATAGATTTGCAAAACAATGAGCTAAAGGAATATTCCTGAACTTTGTTTTATCTCATGGTTATTGTGAAATTGTGTGAATGCATCAATACAGTGCATGTTATCTCAGCTTGCGAACTTGGATTCATTGAGTTTACCAAAAATGTAAATATTGCAGAATATACAGCCTCATAAGCTACGTTTCATGCTGAATAAACTAAATTATTATTGTATTTTAAATAGAAAACTATCTTATTTTTACCCCAAAAGCATTTTATTAAAATAAATTTGATAAAAAAAAAAATCGATCTAAATAAAAAAAAAAAATCTGATTTAAAATCATAATTTTTTTTTTTAAAATAAAATCATTGATTTATATCCACCCTGTCAGGTTTACATCCACTTTAATTAATATTATGGCCAATGGCTTGAATGAACACCCAAATACTTGACACGCCTAAGAAAAACGCCAGTGTACATGAGGCCTTTGAGAACTATATTATGAAACAAATATTATAGTCCAATTTAACTTTTAGTTTAAATCAGCTAAATGAATTCCAGGAGCATCAAAATAAAATGTTTGCAAAGCTTTGTTTCCATTACAGAAAAGCCACAGCTTGGGTAACCTATTTCCACACAGAAACAGTCCTTCTTTGCAGCATGCTGGCAGGGGACAGGCTTTTCTACTGTTTTGATTGGTTTTGCTTTGTAAAGAAAATAAACTGTAATGCCCCGTACACACGGTCGGACTTTGTTCGGACATTCCGACAACAAAATCCATGGATTTTTCCGACGGATGTTGGCTCAAACTTGTCTTGCATACACACGGTCACACAAAGTTGTCGGAAAATCCGATTGTTCTAAACGCGGTGACGTAAAACACGTACGTCGGGACTATAAACGGGGCAGTGGCCAATAGCTTTCATCTCTTTATTTATTCTGAGCATGCGTGGCACTTTGTCAGTCGGATTTGTGTACACACGATCGGAATTTCCGACAACGGATTTTGTTGTCGGAAAATTTTATCTCCTGCTCTCCAACTTTGTGTGTCGGAAAATCCGATGGAAAATGTCTTGTCCGATGGAGCCCACACACAGTCGGAATTTCCGACAACACGCTCCGGTCGGACATTTTCCATCGGAAAATCCGACCGTGTGTACGGGGCATAAGGCTTCATGTACACTAGCTTACATTTACTTTGGCAAAACGTAAAACGTGCTGCGATTTCAGTGCGTTATTGCAGCATTTTGTGTTTTCTTGCGGCCTGCAGTCAAATCGGTCCTATCCTGTACACGATTCTTCCGCGTTCAGGAGAGGGAGTTTGAAGCTCAGCTAAACGCGGCAGCTCCTAAACACTGCTAAAAGCCTGTGTGTACATTGACACACAGGCTTTTATGGAGTTGAGTTTAGGAGCTTTGGCAAAAACAAAATGCCGAAATCTCCTAAACTCCTAAGTTTAGGAGCTGCCAGTGTAGACTAGTGTACATGAAGCCTAATGCCCCGTACACACGGTCGGATTTTCCGATGGAAAATGTTCGATGGGAGCTCTTTGTTGGAAATTCCGACTGTGTGTAGGCTCCATCGGACATTTTCCATTGGAATTTCCGTCACACAAAATTTGAGAGCTGTCTCTCAAATTTTCTGACAACAAAATCCGTTGTCGTAAATTCCGATCGTGTGTACACAATTCCGACGCACAAAGTTCCACGCATGCTCGGAATCAAGCAGAAGAGCCGCACTGGCTATTGAACTTCATTTTTCTCGGCTCATTGTACACGATGTACATCACCGCGCTCTTGACGTTCGCAATTTCCGAACAACTTTGTGTGACCGTGTGTATGCAAGACAAGTCTGAGCCAACATCCGTCGGGAAAAAAAACATGGTTTTTGTTGTCGGTATGTCTGATCAATGTCCGATCATGTGTACGTGGCATAAGACTTTGCACACTTTTTGTTTTGATGCACGTGGAATGTATTTAGATTATTTAAATTGAAAGTTCAGCCATTTAGCTTTCATTAAACTGATTCTGTTACTAAAAATAAAATACTGAATTAAAGCTGTCCCTGAAGGAAGGAAAGGAAATAAACGAAATTGTCACCTAAAGTCTCACGAGAAACCAGCACTTCTGAAAGTGTCAGATTCTTGGTACCCTGCTATGCTCAGTGGTTCCTCCTGCTGACCCCTACATTACTAGTATATCTTGTATTGATGTAGGGTGAGTGGGAGGAACCATTAAACCCAACAGGGGACCAGGACATTGACACCCCCAGAAATGCTGGTTTTTGAAGAGACTTCAGCTTGATGCATTAGAGTAGCACAGGCAGTAGGAGAGGAAAGTATTTATTTTCTTCTTTGCAGGGACAGCTTTTGACTTAATTTAAAGCCAAAACTTTCATGTTTTTTTTTAACAATCAGGTTTACTTTATTGAAAGATAAAACACAGAACGCAGAACATGTGGCTGAACCAGCCCAACATGACATGACATAGTATCATCAAACATTCATATATTCATCAAGTAACAGTTTAGGGTTCCAAACAGAGTGAAGATAAACGGTGATAGACATGACCGGTGCATTATTAGGGGTGAATGAGGTAATAGAGACCTAGAAATTAAATACACAGCCTCCTTACTATACACTACAAGGGGTGACTGGTGTATATGGGGGGGGAGAACAAACCAGGAGCCGTACCCGGGAGGAAGCATCACTAGGGGCGGGTGGGTCCCCCCCATCTACAGCAAAGTCCACACCTGCCACACCTTTTCAAACTTCCAGGGGCATCCGCGACTGATGTAGGTTAATTTGTACAGTGGCAATGCAGCGTCAATCATAGATAGCCAAGAGGACACTGTAGGGATAGCAGTGGAGGACCATTTACAGATGATCATTTTTTTGGTGTAATACAATAAATACAAAATCAGCAGTTTACTGTGATGAGACCTTTGATCATGATCAGGGATTCCTAGGAGGGCCAGCTCTGGTGACATGGGGAGCGACAAGTCTAGTTTAATGTTGATGATGTCAAACACCTCCCGCCAGAAGACCCGTATCTTGGGGCAGTCCCAGAGCATATGAAGGAAAGTACCCATATGGACTAAACATTGCGGGCAATAGGGGTCCCTAATGCCGCGTACACACGGTCGGACTTTTCGTCTACAAAAGTCCGACAGCCTGTCCGACAGACTTCCGACGTACCTTCGGCGGACTTGCGGCAGACTTTCTTACGAACGGACTTGCCTACACACGACCACACAAAAGTCCGACGGATTCGTACGTGATGACGTACACCGGACTAAAATAAGGAAGTTCATAGCCAGTAGCCAATAGCTGCCCTAGCATGGGTTTTTGTCCGTCGGACTAGCACACAGACGAGCGGATTTCGGGGTCCGTCGTACTTACGACGTAAAGATTTGAAGCATGTTTCAAATCTAAAGTCCGTCGGATTTGAGGCTAAAAAAGTCCGTTGAAAGTCCGGAGAAGCCCACACACGATCGGATTACCAGCCAGCTTTAGTCCGTCAGCGTCCGTTGGACTTTTGTAGACGAAAAGTCCGACCGTGTGTACGCGGCATAATTGGATAGATTTTGTGGAGCCTGGCTGGTGTGTAATGTACCCTGTGTAATAGCTTCACTTGAATCAACTTGTCCCGTGATGAGATAACCAACTTAGGGCACTGCTCTAAAGAGTCCTCCCAGTCCTCCCTGTCCAGGGAAGGAATATCGGCCTTCCAGAGGTCCCACAGCTTGTCAATCTTGGGGGAATCAGTCCTAAGTAGGGTCCTATATAATACAGAGAGCGGCTTCCGGAGTCCCAAAACTTTCATGTTTAATTCAGTTTTTGATAAAGTGTGGGAGATCTGAACAGCTACCTCCAAACTGCAGTCCGGGGAACAGATTCAGGCCTTTGCTTGCCTTTATCCGGCCCTTGGGCCACTACTTCATCCACTGACACAAACGATGGGGCGCTGTTCCTCCCACTGACACCATTGATGGGGCACTGTTCCTCCCACTGACACCAACGATGGGGCACTGTTCCTCCCACTGACACCAACGATGGGGCACAGTTCCTCCCACTGACACCAATGATGGGGCACTATTCCTCCCACTGACACAAGCAATGGGGAACTGTTCCTCCCACTGACACCAACGATGTTGCACTGTTCCTCCCACTGACACCAATGATGGGGCACTATTCCTCCCACTGACACCAACGATTGGGCACTGGCACTGTTCCTTCCACTGATACCAACGATGGGGCGATGTTCCTCCCACTGACACCAACGATGGGCACTGTTCCTCCCACTGACACCAATGATGGGGCACTGTTCCTCCCACTGACACCAACGATGGGCACTGTTCCTCCCACTGACACCAATGATGGGGCGATGTTCCTCCCACTGACACCAACGATGGGGCGCTGTTCCTTCCACTGACACCAACGATGGGGCACAGTTCCTCCCACTGACACCAACGATGGGGCACGGTTCCTCCCACTTACACCAACGATGGGGCACGGTTCCTCCCACTGATACAAATGATGGGGCACTGTTTCTCCCACTGACACCAACAATAGGGCACAGTTCCTCCCACTGACACCAACGATGGGGCACTGTTCCTCCCACTGATACCAACGATGGGGCACAGTTCCTCCCACTGACACCAACGATGGGGCACTGTTCCTCCCACTGATACAAATGATGGGGCACTGTTCCTCCCACTGACACCAACAATGGGGCACTGTTCCTCCCACTGACACCAACGATGGGGCACAGTTCCTCCCACTGACACCAACGATGGGGCACAGTTCCTCCCACTGACACCAACGATGGGGCACTGTTCCTCCCACTGATACAAATGATGGGGCACTGTTCCTCCCACTGACACCAACAATGGGGCACAGTTCCTCCCACTGACACCAACGATGGGGCACTGTTCCTCCCACTGATACCAACGATGGGGCACAGTTCCTCCCACTGACACCAACGATGGGGCACTGTTCCTCCCACTGACACCAATGATGGGGCACTATTCCTCCCACTGACACAAGCAATGGGGAACTGTTCCTCCCACTGATACCAATGATGGGGCACTGTTCCTCCCACTGACACAAACAATGGGGCACTGTTCCTCCCACTGACACCAATGATGGGGCACTATTCCTCCCACTGACACAAACAATGGGGAACTGTTCCTCCCACTGATACCAATGAGGGGGCACTGTTTCTCCCACTGACACCAACAATAGGGCACAGTTCCTCCCACTGACACCAACGATGGGGCACTGTTCCTCCCACTGATACCAACGATGGGGCACAGTTCCTCCCACTGACACCAACGATGGGGCACTGTTCCTCCCACTGATACAAATGATGGGGCACTGTTCCTCCCACTGACACCAACAATGGGGCACTGTTCCTCCCACTGACACCAACGATGGGGCACAGTTCCTCCCACTGACACCAACGATGGGGCACAGTTCCTCCCACTGACACCAACGATGGGGCACTGTTCCTCCCACTGATACAAATGATGGGGCACTGTTCCTCCCACTGACACCAACAATGGGGCACAGTTCCTCCCACTGATACCAACGATGGGGCACAGTTCCTCCCACTGACACCAACGATGGGGCACTGTTCCTCCCACTGACACCAATGATGGGGCACTATTCCTCCCACTGACACAAGCAATGGGGAACTGTTCCTCCCACTGATACCAATGATGGGGCACTGTTCCTCCCACTGACACAAACAATGGGGCACTGTTCCTCCCACTGACACCAATGATGGGGCACTATTCCTCCCACTGACACAAACAATGGGGAACTGTTCCTCCCACTGATACCAATGAGGGGGCACTGTTTCTCCCACTGACACCAACAATAGGGCACAGTTCCTCCCACTGACACCAACGATGGGGCACTGTTCCTCCCACTGATACCAACGATGGGGCACAGTTCCTCCCACTGACACCAACGATGGGGCACTGTTCCTCCCACTGATACAAATGATGGGGCACTGTTCCTCCCACTGACACCAACAATGGGGCACTGTTCCTCCCACTGACACCAACGATGGGGCACAGTTCCTCCCACTGACACCAACGATGGGGCACAGTTCCTCCCACTGACACCAACGATGGGGCACTGTTCCTCCCACTGATACAAATGATGGGGCACTGTTCCTCCCACTGACACCAACAATGGGGCACAGTTCCTCCCACTGACACCAACGATGGGGCACTGTTCCTCCCACTGATACCAACGATGGGGCACAGTTCCTCCCACTGACACCAACGATGGGGCACTGTTCCTCCCACTGACACCAATGATGGGGCACTATTCCTCCCACTGACACAAGCAATGGGGAACTGTTCCTCCCACTGATACCAATGATGGGGCACTGTTCCTCCCACTGACACAAACAATGGAGCACTGTTCCTCCCACTGATACCAATGATAGGGCACTGTTTCTGCCACTGACACCAACGATGGGGCACTGTTCCTCCCACTGATACCAGTGATAGAACACTATTCCCCTCACTAAGACCAACAATGGGGCACTATACCATTCCCCAATACCAAAGATGGGACATTGTTTACTCCCACTGATGCCAGAACATTTCTACTCCCACTGGTCACAGTCCAAACCCACTAAATTCTGAAGGACTGTAAACTGGCTCTTTGTTTAGAAAGACTGGAGAGCTGGTTTAGAACCCATGTCAAATTTTTACAGCATTCTAAGTCTTCAGTATGAAGGCATTGACAAGCCTGAAATGTTAAATATTATTAAAAATAATAATAATTATAATGATAATATATAAAATAAAATTTGGCACCTTCAATTCACAAGACTCACCTTGTGCAAACGAGTCATTCCCATTTTTTATTTTCCTTGAATGTTGTTGGTTCCTGACATTATTTAAGCCATTTGTAAATGTGCACAATTATTTTAATTCAACTTGAAATGTTAAATAAAAAAGTACACTTTTTGTTCACAATTAGATAAGTGCTATGTGTGCAAATAACAGTCACCAATAGCTTCAGTCATATCAACAACACATAGCACACTAGCAAGTGTTATTTATTTTTGGAACTAGACCTTTTTTGCATTGGTGACTATTACCAACATCATCATCCCCAATATTACCAGACACAACAACCTACAATACAGATATATATTTATACGAGAAAACCTTACAGATATGATTTTTTAAAGCTGAACTAAAGAAGGAGGCAAAGGTTGCTGTCAGTGGTCACAGGACGTTTGCATAACTCAAGACAAAATGGGTTGGTCTTCACTTTGGAATGGAATTTTTACTTAGTTTAGTGAATGAGGTAAAGCTCTGCTGACTACCATCATCCAATCACTTGCAAGAAAAAATACTGTTTATTACATTTCCTTGCACATGATTGGGTATTATTTGCAACTTGAATGTTCACCGCATTCACTAAGCTAAGGAAATTCCCTTGCAAAGTGAACAGCCTATTGCCTTTAGTAAATCAATCCCAAAGACTAGTAAGCCCCTCCACAAGTCTATAGTGCTGTCCAATGCTGGCTAGAAAAAGAACAAATAACATGATGCTTCTAAAAGTGCATTCAGTCTGTCTATGTGCTCAGTACTAATCCTGTAATCTGACTGGTGACATAAATAGTGACAAAAGATGAAAAAGCATCATCCTTCATGTTTGCCTAGAATAGCATGATCTTCAGATACAGTCCTGGCAAGATTACTTCCATTATTAAAACTGCTGGATACCAGCCAGGTTTATGAAGTCTTTGCCCAATGTTCCAGGAGGTCCAAGAGTAATGTAAAACTCTTGTTGGCAATCACTAATTTAGGAATGCTGGACACAGAAAACAGGCTGGCTGGCCATACATTTATTGCTGTTACAAAGGACTTGAAAACAAACTTGTTAAAGTGTTACTAAACCCACAACAGTAAAATCAGTCTGCATATGCAGTAAAGCATGCTTGTTATACTCACTGAGGAACCTAAGGAGTTAATCCTCTGCATTGTGTAAAAAGGCTGCTCGATCCTGTTTTCTCTGATCCTCCCCTTCTTTCACAGTCCCCCAACCATCTCCTGATAGAACAAAGCCTTGGGGAACTCTGCACATACTCTGTTAGGTGTGTATTGCTGGAGAGTTTTTTTTCTTGGGAGAGTGCATATGATCAGCACAGGGCCAATCAGCACTATCTAGACAGAGGGTCAGCAGTCATAGGACAGTAAGAGGAGAATGAACACTCCTTCTACAAGTTTTAACCAGTGCTCACCCGGACACTGATAGAAGTCACAAGACTGCTATACGTATACTGCTGATGAGAAAAGGTATTTAGCAGTTTAGATTTACTAAAATGAAGGCTTTTTTTTCAGCAGGAATGCGGGGGAACATAGTTCCTGAACCTACAGCACTGAATGTATGTAATAGCAAGGGTTGCTGGGGTGTGCTGGATGGTCTATCAATGCTGGCTGCTGGGGGATCTATTGTTGCTGGAGGGGATATATTTTTGTGTGGCGGTCTATTGTTGTGCTACTGGGAGGTGGGTAGGGGGTGGAACCAAGAAATGGTACTCAGGGGTGGAGACAAGAAGTGACTCAGAAGAGGGGAAGTTCCTGCACCTATTCTATGAGAAAAAAAAACCCTGACTAAAATAATTGCATTTCCGTGTTCTGTGTACTGTGGGAGACCAGATATACTGAATTCAGGGTCCTGGGTTTAGTAAAATACTATAGCTAAAACTTGACAAACAAGATAATGAGCTGAACTCTCTATATACAGAATCGGCTGCAGACAAATACAAATGGTGGTTATTGGTTTAAATGGCTTTCTAACTTTTGATTAAATCCCAAGGTCTAGGGGACACAAAAAAGAAGAAGATTTACTTACCCGATCCTCCGCTCTTCTTGACTGCTAGACTGATCCGCACAATTTCTTCAATGACTCCCCCATGCTCCAGTGGTCTAGGGTCCTGACATTATCAAGATCAGTGCACAGTCGATAACTCTGCTTTGGACATGACGATGCCAAGGGGCACAGGGGAGTGCCATCTGCTGGGGGAGCAGAGGTTCAGGTAAGTAAAAGTGCTTCTCCTCTCTTCTAGACAAAGCGAACAGTAAATCTTTGCAGTGCAGGCACAGCCTCACTGTAAGACCCCTTTCACACTGAGGCAGTTTTCAGGCATTTTAGCGCTAGAAATAGCACCTGTAAAGCGCCTTAAAACTGCCTCCCATGCTGCCCGAATGTGAAAGCCACAGTGCTTTCACACTGGGGCGGTGCACTTGCGGGACGTTAGAAAAAGTCCTGCAAGCAGCATCTTTGGGGCGGTTTGGGAGCGCTGTATATAGCGGTCCCAAAACGCCTCTGCCTATTGCAGTGAATGGGCAGCGCTTCCGTAGCGCCTGAAAAGCGATTAGGAAGCACGGCAAGATTGGCGTTTTTAACCCATTCTTTGGCCACTGCTATCAGGGGTTAAAAACACCGCTTAAACAGCAGTAAAGTGCTGCTAAAACGAGTGATACTTTCTTTTCCGCTAACGCACGGGCGGCCCAGTGTGGAAGGGGTCCTAGGGATACATTTCAAGTTTCCTGTAGTTCGGCTTTATGGTCATTGTTTTTGAGAAATCTCATCAATACAAATAATTGTTGAAGAGTATGTCAACTCCTGTTGGGTTTTTACTGCTATTTGGGGCTCCATTAGAGATTTACATTCACTCTTTGTCCTGTTGATGACAGATTCATCATAAATCAGCCAACATTTGGAGCATTGACATAGACAACATTAAAGTGGTTCTAAAGTCAAACGTATAGGAATGCAAAAATAGGTAGTACATGCTACCCTCATAACTGCATTGCATTTTTTTCTTTCTTTCCCTTTAGTTTTTTTAGTCTTTTGAAGGTCCCAGAAACAGCCTCTAATGGTTCTTTCTCAGTTCATACGTTTCCAGGGGGTGGATACATCTCCACAATCCAGCCCCTCCTTCACTCCCTCCCTCTGGAGGACATGTGGGTGTGTTTGGTGAAGAAGTGCACATCCAAGCTGCTATCTAGAACGAGCACATTCTTCACATGCCTGTTTCCATGGCAACTGGTCCCCAGCTAAAACCCAGAAGCAGAGACAGTGTGATACAAGTGAAGTCTCCTCACCTTTCACTGGCTGTTATCTGCAAGCTCTCCTCTGAGAGACTCCAACTGCTCTCTCCTGGGCTTTGATGTTCCTGTGTCCTCCGAATTCCCTCTCCCCTCACTCATTCAAAGTCTGTATCAGCGTCTCCTACAGCCGATGGGGGGAGGGGGGAGAGTCACTAAGTTCTCATGTCCAGAAATGAACACAGGTAAGTTCTCTACACATAGAACTGTGTATATCAGAAGAGGAGACATTCTGAGGAGCATAGTGACCTGTGCCTTGTGTCTGTTCTCTGAAATGAACACAGTGCTAGTGTACAGTACATAGGAGAGGGAGACTGACAAACTCCCCCACATCTAAAGTGACCCCCCGATATGTCCCCAGAGTCTCCTTAATTGTACATACAAATCATCCCTTTCATCACTGATCCCATCCCCCCCACCACCATCCCTTTGCCACTGATGCCATCCCTATCCCTTCATCCCCTGTACTCCTATACAATCCCCCATCATCCCTATCCCCTGTACTCCTATACAGTCCCCTCATCCCCATCCCCTGTACTCCTATACAGTCCCCTCATCCCCATCCCCTGTATTCATATACAGTCCCATCATCCCCTGTACTCCTATACAGTCCCGTCATTCCCATCCCCTGTACTCCTATACAATCCTATCATCGCCATCTCCAGTACTCCTTTACAGTCCTGTCATCCCCATCCCCTGTACTCCCATACAGTCCTATCATCACCATCCCCTGTACTTCTATACAGTCCTATAATCCCCACTCCCCTGTACTCCTATACAGTCCTGTCATCCCCATCCCATGTACTCCTATACAGTCCCCTCATCCCCATCTCCTATACTCCTATACAGTCCCCTCATCCCCATCCCCTGTACTCCTATACAGTCCTCTCATCCCCATCCCCTGTACTACTATACAGTCCCCTCATTGCCACCACCTGTACCCCTATACAGTCCTATCATCCCCATTCCCCGTACTCCTATACAGTCCCCTCATCGCCATCCCCTGTACTCCTATACAGTCCTATCATCCCCATTCCCTGTACTCCTACACAGTCCCCTCATCCCCATCCCCTGTACTCCTATTCCGTCATCCCCATCCCCTGTACTCCTATACAGTCCCATCATCCCCTGTACTCCTATACAGTCCCACCATCCCCATCCCCTGTACTCCTATACAGTCCCATCATCCCCATCCCCTATATTCCTATACAGTCCCATTATCCCCTGTACAGTACTGTCATCCCCATCCCCTGTACTCCTAGCAGTGTGAAACCAACATATGTAAATGGAAGGCTACATGACCTCAATCACATAGAAAAATATGAATTGCCAGTAAAAAACAAGAAAAAAAAGCCAGCGTTGTTTTACTTAAAAAAAATATTATTTGCATTATAATTTTAGCAGGAAAGTAGAATATGATACATTGTACAGAGCACTATCACTGACTTCTACACTCTCTAATGCCTGCTGCTTTCCTGAATGTGTGCTGAGGTCATTATGTCTGCAAAGGGGGGGGGGGGGGGAGGGAGGGAGCAGCTCTGTGTGTTGTATGAAGCCTCGGGAATAAACAGAGAGCCCAGAGCCAACATCAATCAAGCAAGATGACAGGAAGGGGGGTGGATCCAGACTCCAGAGCCAGACCATAGTCGGTATGACGGTGCATGAAAGTCTGTAGACCCTCCCTCAGGTAATTAACTCTATTTGAACAGAAACGGGGCACATCTCAGAGGGCAGAAAAGATTTGTAGATACTAGCAGCTCATAAGGATTATGATTAAGCAAACAAAAGGAAACCTATACTTCTCTTTTAACGCACTCCCTGTATTAAGGTAAAAAACTTGCCACTAGTTACCCTTCCCTCCCCTTTCCCATACTCTAACCCAGGGGTCTCAAACTGGCGGCCCTCCAGCTGTTGCCAATCTACAAGTCCCATGAGGCATTGCAAGGCTGACAGTTACAAGCCTGACTGCCACAGGCAGAGGCATGATGGGACTTGTAGTTTCGCAACAGCTGGAGGGCCGCCAGTTTGAGACTCCTGCTCTAACCTGTCACCTTGCTCGATCCAGTGCTGTGCCTGTCTGCAGCAGCACTGGTCTCTCTATCTGCTGTCACAGGACATTGGCTGCTGTCAGTCAAATCTTGGCAGGAGGGAGCAAGACCATGCCTGAGCTGCACTGTATGTGTCTATGGATGCACACAGCCCAGCTCAAGAGCATGCCCACACATGTGCCCTCATAGCACACGCCTTGCTATGGGTGCACACACAGGAGAGGAGGAGTGAACAGCGCCAGCATGGAACTCCATAAGATTAGGTAACGAGCTGCTTTGTGCAATGTCCTTGCACAGAGAAGTGGCTGTAAGTATAATATATTTCTTGATTTCAGGGAAAAAATATGAGCCTTTAATATCACAGGGGTTCTACTCTTCCCATTCATTAAAGAAAAGTTTTTTTTAATTCTGTTTGTGTTGCTGTTGGAGAATTACCCTCTTTTCCTGTCTGATAAAAACGTTGTAAGTACAGTAGGACAGGACATGAGGGTAAATTTCTAATGGAGCCAATTATGAAGTAAAAACTCGACAGGGGATCTAACTCATGTCCACCTTATCCAAAACTACGGAAATATGTATGGCTAGACATGCACCTTTAGGGCTTGTTCACACCATGTTCACATGTAGGGTGTGAATAGGGATATGTGCCCTGTTCACATGTGCACTGATGTGCAGAACAACACAGCTTAAAGTGTTACTAAACCCGGGACCCTGCATTCACTATATCTGGTCTCCCACAGTACATGGAAATGCAATTGTTTTAGTAAATATAAACTGCTAAATACCTTTTCTCATCGGCAGACTATAGCAGTCTTGTGACTTCTATCAGTGTTCGGCCGAGCACTGGTTAAAGCTTGTAAGAGGAGTTTTCATTCTCCTCTGATTGTCCTATGAGGCTGCATGACCCCTGACCCTCTGTCTGGACAGTGCTGATTGCCCCTGTGCTGATCACATGCACCCTCCCCAAGAAAAAAAAACTCTAGCAATACACACCAAACTGAGAATGTTCAGGGTGCCCCCAAGGCTCTGTACTATCAGGAGATGGATTGGGGACTGTGTACAAAGGGAGGAGAGATCAGAGAAGACAGGATCGCATATCCTTTTTATACAATGTGGAGGATTAACCCCTTCGGTTCCACAATGAGTATAGCAAGCATGCTTTACTGCATATACAGACTTATTTTACTGTTGTGGGTTTAGTAACACTTTAATGTATATGGTGTGAACAAGCCCTAGGAGTACACAGCAATTAAAATCAATTTCTTAGGGCAATAAAAATTAAAAAGATATCAGTTAGGTTGGCCATAGACGGTTCAAAAGGAACCGCCGAGATTTGAACTGTGTACAGGCAGGCTGAATGTACCAAGCTGATCAATCAACTTGGGTACAACCAGCCTGCCGGATTTACTTGCGATTATCTCTAGTGGCTGGTATACCCGTTAGCAATAATCACTGTCTTCTCCTGGCGGGGACTGCTTCCCCTGCCCTCCCTCCCGCCAGGAGAATGACGATGTCTTGGCAGGAGGGATTCCCCTGTAAGCACTATCGATGTTGATGGGGGAATCGTGCAAATTTCTTTCCTGCAACTCATGGTTGCAGAAAAGAAATTTGCACCGTGTATGGCCAGCCTTACTCTGTAAAGTGAAAATATCTCAATCACGTTACTGATTGTGTTGTTGTTCAGCATGACATTGGTGTCAAAAAGCTGAGGTTCATTTACTAAAGGCAAATTAGCTTATCACTTTGCAAGTAAATTTGCATTTTGCAAGGGAATTTGCACAAGAGCTTAGTAAATGAGGTGAAGCTTGCTGACCTCCATCATCTAATCATCAGGAAGCAAAAATACAGTTTTTTATTTTTTACTTTATTTATTGGGTATTTGCAAAGTGAAATTTACCAAATGCACTAAGCTCTGAGGCGAATTCTCTTGCAAAGTGAATAGTTGTTTTGCCTTTAGTAAACCAGCCCCTTTTGAGTCGAGTGTTCTGTGACAACCCTGCAGACAGGCCTACAGAAAAAAATCTTGATGATGTGCAAATTTTAGGATCCCAGGTAATCAGGAACCATATCTTAACCAGTTGACTCCTGTGTTAACATACGCTATGTTACCAAAAGTATTGGGACACCTGCCTTTACACGCATATTAACTTTAATGGTATCCCAGTCTTAGTCCGTAGGGTTCAATATTGAGTTGGTCCACCCTTTGCTGCTATAACAGCTTCAACTCTTCTGGTAAGGCTGTCCACAAGGTCTAGCAGTGTGTCTATGGGAATGTTTGACCATTCTTCCAGAAGCGCATTTGTGAGGTCAGGCACTGATGGAAGAGAAGGCCTGGCTCGCAGTCTCCACTCTAATTCATCCCAAAGGTGTTCTATTGGGTTGAGGTCAGGACTCTGTGCTGGCCAGTCAAGTTCCTCCACCTCAAACTCGCTCATCCATGTCTTTATGGAGCTTGCTTTGTGCACTGGTCCAAATCATTTGATGGAGGGGGGATTATGGTGTGGCGTTGTTTTTCAGGGGTTGGGCTTGGCCCCTTAGTTCCAGTGAAGGGAACTCAAGGCGTCAGCATACCAAGACATTTTGGACTATTTTCAAGTCCATCAAGTCCAACCTATGTGTGTGATTATATGTCAGTATTACATTGTATTTCCCTGTATGTTGTGGTCGTTCAGGTGCTTATCTAATAGTTTTTTTTTAAACTATCGATGCTCCCCGCTGAGACCACCGCCTGTGGAAGGGAATTCCACATCCTTGCCGCTCTTACAGTAAAGAACCTTCTACGTAGTTTAAGGATAAACCTCTTTTCTTCTAATTTTAATGAGTGGCCACATGTCTTGTTAAACTCCCTTAAACAAAGTTTTATCCCCATTGTGGGGTCACCAGTACAGTATTTATAAATTGAAATCATATCCCCTCTCAAGCGTCTCTTCTCCAGAGAGAATAAGTTCTTGCAGTTCTTGCAAACTTTCTTCATAACTAATATCCTCCAGACCCTTTATTAGATTTGTTGCCCTTCTTTGTACTCGCTCCATTTCCAGTACATCCTTCCTGAGGACTGGTGCCCAGAACTGGACAGCATACTCCAGGTGTGGCCAGACCAGAGTCTTGTAGAGTGGGAGAATTATCGTTTTATCTCTGGAGTTAATCCCCTTTTTAATGCATGCCAATATTCTGTTTGCTTTGTTAGCAGCAGCTTGGCATTACATGCCATTGTTGAGCCTGTCATCTTGTAGGACCCCCAGGTCCTTTTCCATCCTAGATTCCCCCAGTCGTTCTCCCCACAGTGTATAGATTGCATTATATTTTTTTAATAGAGCACCTTTAGAGTGGAGACTGCGAGTCAGGCCTTCTTGTCCACATCACTGCCTGACCTCACATATGCATTTCTGGAAGAATGGTCAAACATTCTCATAGACACACTCCTAAACCATGTGGACAGCCTTCCCAGAAGAGTTGAAGCTGTTATAGCTGCAAAGGGTGGGCCAACTCAATAGTGAACCCTACGGACTAAGACCATTAAAATTCATGTGTGTGTAAAGGCAGGCTTCCCAATACTTCTGGTAATATAGTGAGGTGGCAAAGGAGTGGGCTTTAACATTCAAATGGTACACATATCCGTCATTGGATGGCTGATGATTCTGTGTTGAGAGTGCATTCACTGTGCGCTCCCAGGACACAGACAGAGCTGTCAAAGAGGCTCTCGATCCCCGCTAAAGATCGCGACTGGCGGGACCGGCTCCCAAAAAAATCGAACTACTGCGACAGTTAATCACAGTGATCACATGATCTCTGATCTTTCTAGCCCCCCGGGCGTACAGACTCTATTAAAGGGATGCTGGGGCTGGGCGAAAAGGAGTTAAATGACCTGAGCTCAGTAAACTAAAATCTGACTGTTGTCTGTGCATTTGCTTATTCTGATTTCTTTTGCACCTCTCAGTGCCTCAGTTATTGGTTTGCCTACTGAAGGGCCTTCTTGTTATAACTGCTTGGAAGAAGTTCCTAGACATATGTCCATCAATAGGAGTGCTCCAATGTTTCACATTATGCCGACACACAAGTTTTCTGCTTCACTCAGCCAAGCTGGAAGACAAATTTGTGCGCAATATTTCCACCAGAGGAATTAGAGGAAAGGGACTCTAAAAAAATCAAAGGAAAGGGACTCTAAAAAAATATTTATAGTAACTGTATATTGTACGGAACAACTTACAATTATAACAGCTATACTGTTATAATTGTAAGTTGTTCTGTACAATATACAGTTACTAAAAATATTTTTTCATATATAGAAATATTCAAGCTCCTGAAGAAGCGACGGATCGAGTTGCGAAACATGTAGAGCAGAACTGTTTTTAATCTACTGTATTACTGGAAAAGTGGAACCCCAACTAAGAGGAAACCCCTGTGTGGATGCACCTTCAGTATTGTCACACAGTAAAACAATATCCAGTTTGTACATTAGGGGAACCACTAGTAGTCCAACTTTTATGTTCGACGCTATATATGTACTGTAATATTGTGATATATATGTATATTAATAAATCTATTTTGCTTAAAAATGTATATACGTGCCCTTAAAGTGCATCTTTTCAAACATTGCAAACTTTACATACCCTACAGGACGTGACACATTTTTATTGTTTTAGGTGCCTTTTTGCCACCTATAGACACCAACCAACCAAATTTCCATAACAAAATTAAAGCGAAGTCCAGCTAACACTTTATAATCATAAGACTAAATGTTAAATGTACTAGCACACGTAAAGTGGTAGTAAAGTTTTTTTTTAAAATTTATACCTTACCTACAGGTAAGCCCATAATAAGGCTTACCTGTAGGTACAGTAAATATCTCCTAAACATGCATAGTTTAGGAGATATTTACTTTTGCAGTGCTGGTGGTGTCACCAGCGCATGCATACTACGTTCTCAATGGACGACGTGCCGTCCATAGAGAGAGCCGTGCCACGGCCATGACGTCATCGTGGCTCGGCCAATCAAACGGCGGCTGCCCGCGAACCCAGAAGGAAGACAGGGTGAAGATGGAAGTGCCTACAGAGGTGACAGTGTGCAGCTCGAGGGCTTCGTTTTCAGGTAAGTCTTTTTATAATTTGCTAGTATGCAATGCATACTAGCACATCATGACATTCGTTTGCAGGAAGAAGATTTTTTTTTGCTCTTTTACTACTGCTTTAAATATACAAACAAATTGAAGCCAACTCCAGCTCACACTTTGCAATCAGTTACAGCAAACAGTTTTTTTTTCATTTTGAGATAAAGAGTTTACATACATTAATAAAAGCTGATCATTGTAAGCAGCCCTATAAGTGGTAAATGGCTTATTTCAACCCTCTAACTGCCTCTTTTGCTGGGCAGCTTGGTCTGCTAAAGTAAGTTGAAAAATAACAGACTTACTGGCTGGATCACCAGGGCAAAATAAAGGAAAAAAAGCCTAAAAAAGAAAGCTAACACAGCCACGACATCTAAGAAATGGTAAGCTGCTATATGATAACATTTTTATTTTTGGGTTTAATACCGCTTTAACTGTTATGTTGACAATAGCCTATGAGCTTTTTTGTGGAACCAGACCGATGTGAATGGGTTAGCGTTCTGCGTTCTCTGTATAGTGCTATGGATAAAGTGCGATGTAAATGAGTAAAAGGAAGCTAGACATCTTCCAGTTGGGCTGTGTAATTCAGAGCCTCATACAGTGTTGTGTTTATTAATAATCCCCCCCATGGATGTGCACTAAATTACCTAAACGTGACGCCTGCCTTTACACACACATATGAACTTTAATGGCATCATAGTCTTAGTCCGTAAGGTTCAATAGTGAGTTGGCCCACCCTTTGCAGCTATAACAGCTTTGACTCTTCTGGGAGGGTTTTCTACAAGGTTTAGGAGTGTGTCTTTGAGAATGTTTGACCATTCTTCCAGGCCTGGCTCACATTCTCCCATCTAGTTCATCCCAAAAGGTGTTCCATTGGGTTGAGGTCAGAACTCTGTGCAGCCCAGTCAAGTTCCTCCACCCCAAACTTGCTCATCCATGTCTTTATAGACCTTGCTTTGTGCACTCGTCCAAATCATTTGGTGGAGGGGGGATTATGGTGTGGGGTTGATTTTCAGGGGTTCGGCTTGGCTCCTTGGTCCCAGTGAAGGGAACTCTTAAGGCGTCAGCATACCAACATATTTTGGACAATTTCATGCTCCCAACATTGTGGGAACAGTTTGGGGATGGCCCCTTCCTGTTCCAACATGACCGTGCACCAGTGCACAAAGCAAGGTCCATAAAGACATGGATGAGCGAGTTTTGGGGTGGAGGAACTTGACTGGCCTCCACAGAGTCCTGACCTCAATCTCATAGAACACTTTTGGAATGAATTAGAGCGGAGACTGCTAGCCAGGCCTTCTCGTCCAACATCAGTGCCTGACCTCACAAATATGCTTTTGGAAGAATAGTCAAACATTCCCTAGACACACTCCTAAACCTTGTGGACAGCCTTCCCAGAAGAGTTGGAGCGGCAAAGGGAGGGCCAACCCAATATTGAATCCTACAGACGAAGACTGGGATGCCATTAAAGTTCATGTATGTGTCCCAACACTTTTGGTAATTTAGTGCACATCCATGAGGGGGGGGGGGGATATTAATAAACACAACACTGTATGAGGCTCTGAATAACACAGCCCAACTGGAAGATGTCTAGGCTATTGGTGTCCATGGTTATATAAAAAGGTCCATCTGAACAAGTATTGGCTACTTGGGCTTTTAGAGAAGCAGCTACTTACATCAACATAGGCACGGATTTCTGATATATCAAAACTATATGATATACCTGACCCCTACCATCCTGCTAAATGAGCCTAATAGAAGCTAAATCACAGATTTTAACCTAGTCCAGTCCTTATTACATATGACAGTTCCCATTATGTATTGGTTTCAGGCTCTTCATCCTTTCCCTGTAAGACTGAATGCATCACCCAACAGGCTTTCTCTTGCTGGTCTTGTAAATGACCTAGAAAAAAATCATTACCAGCAGTAAACATAGATGACAGAAAGGCATTTAGACACCATATCTGACCCGACCAACCACATGGTGACCTGCAAAAGACCTGACTAAGGACAAGTGAAATACAAGTGTTTTGTAACAATAAAGCCAAGCATGAGTGTCACCTAATAACACTGCATTCTAGTAGCTAGTAGCATAAAACTGTTTTCCCTAATAGGAAACTGGCAACTAATATTAATCCTAGATCGAGGGGTGATGGTATTTCTTAATCTCTAAAAACAAACCTAATATCATTAATATGCTCTAGAAATTCAATTTTCCACTTTGCCCTTCAATGTCATTGCACCAGCCACCGCTGTGACACACCATTGCACCTGTCATTGCACCTTTTCTGCATAACACTCATGTCATGAGCAAGATTTCCAGCTACTAAAGGCTTTCCTCTTCTCAATGTAAGGCAGAGTCTAACAGGACAATACTTATTTTATAATTAGGCACTCTTTTTTTATTTTTTTTTATTTATTTTTTTTTAAGGCAAATTTACCAACATAACCAAAAGAATCAATAAATATCTCTAGATAATATAGTTTGGGTTCCATTTTATTACAACACCACTTGAAGCAACTTGCTTGAAAGTGAGAATTTCAAAAACTCTCTGACGCCTTTAAAAATAACACGGGGGGGGGGGGGGTGTTATTTACTAAACTAAAACTGGGGAGCGCAAACTTTGGTGCAACTCTTCATAGAAACTTTCCACCTTATACAATCAGAGAACATTTAGATTATTCAGTGAAAAAATGCAAGATGTTCTCTGAATGGCAGAGTTGCCAAGCAAGCAACTCCATGGGATTGATTTACTAAAAGTGGAGGGTTCAATATCTGGTGCAGCTGTGCATAGAAACCAACCAGCTTCCAGGTTTTATTGCCAAAGCTTAAATTAGCAAGCGGAAGTTAGAAGCCGATTGGCCGCTGTGCACAACTGCAGCCGTTTTGGTAAATCTCCCCCACTGGGGGTTATTTACTTAAACTGGAGAGAGCAAAATTTGGTGCAATTCTTCATAGAAACCAATCAGCTTCCAGTTTCTGTTTTTTTTTTTTTTTTTAACTGAACAAACTGAAGTTAGAAGTGAATTGGCTCCCATGCACAGCTGCATCAGTTTTGGAGTGCACCAGTTATTGTAAATCTCCCCCTGGGGGGTTATTTACTAAAACTGAAGAGTGCAACATTTCGTGCAACTCTTCATAGAAACCAATCAGATCCAGGTTTTATTGCCAAAGCTTAACTGAATAAGCTGAAGTCAGAAGCTGATTGGCTACCATGCACAGCTGTACCAGATACTTAGTACACCAGTTTTAGTAAATCTCACCCACTATTCTTACATTGCCACAACAGGGCCCACTAAAATAAACTGCATAACCTAATGAGATCAAGGTTTGTCTGTGTTTGTCTCTCTCTCTCTCTCTCAGATATATATATATATATATATATATATATATATATATATATATATATATATGTATATATATATATATATATATATATATATATATATATATATATATGTATATATATATATATCTATCTATCTATCTAGATATAGAGGGAGAGATATTCACACACACAATTAAAAAAGCAATGTCTGCACACCTTTCTCCATGCAGTCTGCGGTTTATTTTACAACATTTTCAGTCTATCCAGGACTAGACATCTTAGTGCTCACATCTTGTATACTGATACTGGTCACTGACCACAATTGCTCCTGGCACCTTGTGCCAATGTGGGTGATGAATTTCTACTCTAACAGCATATACATTTCTCTCTCATATTCTGAAGGCTGTGTTGTTACTAGCATGGTTTATGAAGAATAAATGGCTCTCCTAGTCAGGGCCATCTTTAATAGTGATTGGACCCTGGGCAAACATTTTCTTGGGTCCTACTGAATCCACTTGTCAACTATTTTCAGGCAGTGTAGGCACAAGGGGCAACTGCTTCAGGCCCCACAAAAATAACTGGAGCAGCTGCCCCTTTTGCCCTGCCTTAAAGATGGCCCTGCTCCTAGTAAATGTTTGGTGTGGCCCAAATGCAATCATCAGCGATATGTAAAGAGCACCTCCCGTTGAAGGTCATAGCCCAACCATGACCATAGGAGCTCATTCACTAGACCTTCACGTGGCACAGGTAAAAGCCTTAAAGGCCTTCAAAAGATTACCAGGCAAGGTAGGCCCATTGTTCCCTGCGAGAAATGGTAGACTCCACCACTAACTTACACAAAGCCACACACTTGTTAAACTTTTTTATAAAAAGGTACATTCTGTGCTGTCTTTTAGTTATTTATTTATTTATTTTTTTAGCCAAGCTCTGCCAGCTCCTTAGCAGCACAGGATAGGATTATTATCGATTGGAAATCATCTCTCATTTAGCCTTCTTTTTTCGTCTTACATTTTAGTATTGAACTTTCATTAAATGGTTATTATCGGCTAAGGATCTACCCAGTCACTTAAGTCTCAGCATCATAAAAGAGAAGGAAGCAGCCAAAGAACCTTTCGTTGTGTAACCTCAACAAAAAAAAAAAGACACATTCTTCAAGATTAAAACATTACATAACTTGATTTGCCTGGATTAAAGCAGCAGTAGGTACGTAAAACCCTGTATGTTGATTGCTTCATACAAGTATTTATAGATGATGCTACGCTACGGAACATTGTTTCATCATGGTGTCATTAAGTAAAACAAATACTTTTGTGTGTCACCTACTCGGAGATGGGTTTAATCTTGGTTCAGATGACAGATAAAGGGATCTAATTCTATAGTCCTGAGCAGGGGATTCAGCTCTCTTGACTTGCAAGTTGCAACTAAACACATTTGTACATTTCATGGAGGACTGTTTGTGTACAGAAGTCACAGTGCATGCATAATAATATAAAAAATAAATAAATAAGCAATAATCTCCCTTCATAGATAATAGACTGGGTTCAGGCATGCTTGTTTACAATAGCTAGTACTTATGACAGTGACAAATACACTCCATCCTTTCAGCACACTTTTGGAAAAACCACAGGAGCTGCACTTGAACACAACATGGTCGTCATGAACATGATGAGCTTTGACTGCCCTTTAAGTCTTTTAACTTGGCCCCTTTTTCCTGGCCAGCCTCCTTAAGATCTAAGAGCATTGAGCAATACAGGGGGATCCCCCTTGTCTACTTACCTTGCTTAAAGTGGATGAAAGAGAAGCTGGGAACCCCCCAGGAGCCTTGGGTTCATCTCCAATCCAGAGGTAGCTAGATGTTCTGCAGAAGACACTTCCCACACAGCTGGAGCAGATGTTCTTGTCCCATGTCTTGCTGGCTCTACAAGTCTGGAGGAGGGCAGAGGGGTGCCATGGACCTTCTACTTGGTCTTCTTCTTCTTCTCCATGGGAGGAGGAGGATGAGGATGGGGGCTTGCTGTGTGCTGCGGCTGGATTGTGGGATGGGAGAGCAAGACAGCAGCTCAGCCCAGCTTGGAGAGACTGAACTGCAGAGAAGAAGACATGGTCACACATTCACACACACACACAAGACTGACAGATACACCGGGGCTGGAGCTCCACAATCTGGCTCAGAGGATCTAGAGGTGAAAGCTAATTGGATTGAGCTCTGCATCACCAAGGACAGCAGCAACAGATCGGCAAGTGTGCTCCTCACCAAAGCCAAGAAATCCCGAGGAGGAGAAGAAGAGGGAGGAGAGGAGAGCAGAGGAGAGGAGAGGGGGCCGGGGGAATCCTATTCTCAGAACACATTTAACCCTTCCATCCCCGGCTCAGCTGTCAATCCCACAGCACGCTTCAAAGGCTGCCATTCCCCTCCCTCCTCCCAGCCAGGTGTACGGCTAATGATGGGTTAACCCCGACCTGATGGCACAACTGTGTGATGGTGAGGAGGAGGAGGAGGAGGAGGACAAGGCACGGCCAGCTGTACAGGGGTTCTGCCTTGTCCGGTCCGTGTGAGTGATCAGAGCCGCCTGTTCTTCTAGGAATAAGAGACTTCTGTAATACAATCCTCTAATGGCACACAGTCCTCCCATAACAAATACTACTGACTATACACCATACAATCTGATCAGATCTCTCCTTCCACCACACATGCTCCAATGGGATTGTACAATCCCCCTTTAGGGCTCATTTAGGGTATATTCACACTGCAACACATGCGTTAACGCACCTGCGTTGCATTTTTTGTAAATGTATTTATTATTATATATTTCAGGTACTTATATAGCGCTGTCAATTTACACACATATATATTGTACATTCACATCATTCCCTGCCCTCTAGGAGCTTACAATCTAAGGCAAAGCATTATATTGTGTTGGTGTGCTTTTTAACCACTTGCCTGCCAGGCACTTAGGCTGGACTCACACCTATGCAGTTTTAGTGCTTTTTACATTTTGCAGATTTGCACTACAGTCCATTTAACATGGTTTCCTATGGAACACGTTCTGTAGTGCAAATCTGCAAAATGTAAAAAGCACTAAAAATGCATAGGTGTGAATCCAGCCTTACACCCCCTTCCTGCCCAGGCCATTTTTCAGCTTTCAGCGCTGTCGCACTTTGAATGACAATTGCGCGGTCGTGCTACACTGTACCCAAACAAATTTTTTATTATTTTCTTCACACAAATAGAGCTTTCTTTTGGAGGTATTTAATCACTGCTGAGTTTTTTATTTTTTACAAAAAAAAGGACCAAAGATTTAGAAAAAAATGTTTTTTACTTTTTTTCTGTCAGTAAATTTTGTAACTTTACAATTT
Source organism: Aquarana catesbeiana (assembly GCF_042186555.1). Classification (NCBI taxonomy): domain Eukaryota; kingdom Metazoa; phylum Chordata; class Amphibia; order Anura; family Ranidae; genus Aquarana; species Aquarana catesbeiana. Next base: position 538,233,119 of record NC_133328.1, on the reverse strand, counting down.
GTAATTTTTCGCCTTCACTGATGTGCGCTGATAGGCGGTACTGATGGGCACTGATGGGCATTGATGGGTGGCACTGATAGGTGACACTGATGGGCATTGATCGACAGCAGTGATGGGCATTGATGGGCAGCACTGATAGGTGACACTGATTGCCAGCACTGACTGGCATCACTAATGGGCACTGATTGCTGCCACTGGTGGGCACTGATTGCTGGCATTGGTGGACACTGATTGGTGACACTGTATTGCTATATTGTAATCAGGGCACTGAAAATCAGTGCCCTATTTACATTCCTAGATGTACCCCTGCATGGAGATGCCGCTGATCGACTCTCCTCGCCACACACCCTGTCAGTGTGAGGCAAGGAGAGCTGATTTCCGGCATCTCAGTGTTTACATGTGACCGGCTGTGATTGGACACAGCCGATCACATGGTTAAAGAGCCGCGGACGCGACTCTTTACAGAGATCCTAGATGTTGGTAGGACACGTCGTGGCCACGGTCGCCACACTGCGCGCCCAAGTGGGCACGCAAAAGCGGCCATTCTGGGACATCGTCATATGATGTTGTCCCAGAACGAGAGCGGCACCGCCCCGCCGGCATTTGACGGTGGGCGGGCGGCAAGCAGTTAAATGCGTTGAAGATTTTACCCCCTTCCTGACCAGAGCACTTTTTAAAATTTGGCACTGCGTTGCTTTAAGTGACAATTGCGCGGTCATGCAATGCTGTACCCAAATGAAATTTGCATCCTTTTTTTTCCAACAAATAGAGCATTTCTTTTGAGTGGTATTTGATCACCTCTGCGTTTTTTTTTGCGCTATAAACAAAAAAAGGACGACATTTAAAAAAAAAAAAACAATATTTTTTACTTCTTGCTATAATAAATATCCCCAAAAATGTTTTTAACCACCTAAGGACCAAGCCTCTTTCTGAGATTTGGTGTTTACAAGTTAAAAATATTTTTTTTGCTAGAAAATTACTTAGAACCCCCAAACATTAAATAATTTTTTTCTAACACCCTAGAGAATAAAATGGAGGTCATTGCAATATTTTCTGTCACACTGTATTTGCGCAGCAGTCTTACAAGAGCACTTTTTTTGGAAAAAATAATTGTTTTTGAATTAAAAATGAGACAGCAGTAAAGTTAGCTCAATTTTTTTTTTTATATTGTGAAAGATAATGTTACGCCAAGTAAATTGATACCCAACATGTCACGCTTCAAAATTGTGCCCGCTCGTAGAATGGTGACAGACTTTTACCCTTAAAAATCTCCATAGGCAACGTTTAAAAAAAAATCTACAGATTGCATGTTTTGAGTTACAGAGGAGGTCTAGGGCTAGAACGATCGTGGTGATACCTCACATATGTGGTTTGAACACCGTTTTCATATGCGGGCGATACACACATATGCGTTCGCTTCTGCACGCGAGCTCGGCGGGACGGGCGCGTTTACATTTTTTTTTTTAATTATTATTTATTTTACCTTTTATTTTTTATTTTTACACTGTTCTTTAAAAAAAAAAAAAATTGTAAACATCCCTTGTAATAGAAAAAAAGCATGACAGGACCTCTTAAGTATGAGATCTGGGGTCAAAAAGACCTCAGATCTCTTATTTACACTAAAATGCAATAAAAAAAAAAATGAAATAAAAAAAATGAAATGTCATTTAAAAAAAAATAAATAAAAAATGTCCCTTTAAGAGCTATGGGCGGAAGTGACGTTTTGATGGGGGCATTTTCCCCTCACTCGTCTCCATACCTAACAGGGAGAAGAACCCTATCGCCTCAACCGCTACCGACGGCTCCAGTAAGCAGCGGAGGGCACCAGAGCACAGGTGGGTCTCCCGCCACCGATAAAAGTGAGAGACCACTTTTATCTGAAAGCGGACCACCCGCTGAAGAAGAGGATATCGGGGTTGTGGCAGCTAGCTGCTGCCATAACAACGATATCCCTCTTCAAAGTAGTGACGTGTAATGAAGCCGGGAGGTCCATAAGTGGTTAAAAAACACATTTCTTCATCAGTTTAGGCCAATATATATTCTTCTACATATTTTTTGGTAACAAAAATCGCAGTAAGCATGTATTGATTGATTTGCGCAAAAGTTTATAGCATCAGCAAATTATGGGAAAGGTTTATGGCATTTTTATGGCATTTTTATTATTTTTATTTTTTTTTACTAGTAATAGCGGCAATCTACGATTTTTAGTGGTACTGCAACATTGTGGTGGACAGATCAGACACTTTTGACACATTTTTGGGACCATTGACATTTATACAGCGATCAGTGCTATAAATATGCACAGATTACTGTGTAAATGTCACTGGTAGGGAAGGGGTTAACACCAGGGGACGATCAAGGTGTTAAATGTGTGTTCCCTCAGTGTGTTCTAACTGTATGGGGATAGGACTGACAAGGGGAGGAGACCTATCGTTGTTCCTACTTAGTAGGAACATACGATAGGTCTCCTCTCCCCTGACAGAACAGGGATTTGTGTGCTATTGCGCCCGCTGGTGACACACGCATCGGGTCCCCAACCATGCAGCACGCACACCCTCTGGCGGCTCTTAAAGGGGACAACGTACCTGTACGGGGTTTTGCGCAGCTGTGCCATTCTGCCGCAGTATATCTGCGTGAGGCGGTCAGCAAGCAGTTATAAAATGTTCTCTATTTAACCCTAGGTTCACATATCCGCAATTTGTGCGTGGCACATTTGCATAGCCGTGTCAGCCCATTTAAATGAATGGTCTGCCGTGCCTGCGTTTCCGCCAAAAAAAGTGCATGAACCCAGGGCCTGGACAAGGGGTGGGCAGGAGGGGCAGCTGCCCTGGGCATTGCGGTATCATGTGAGGTGGAAGGGCACCAGAAGGGGATCAGGGGAGGGTATATGTGTTGGGAAGGGGAATTTGGGGGGAGCAGGGGGTAAGAATTGTTCTGGGGGGGGAATTTGAGGGTGTGTGCTAGGAGTGGTGATTTGGGGGGATTTGTGCTGAGTGTTGGGAGTGGGGATGGGGGAAGGAAGAGGATGTGTGCTAGGTGGGGGAATTTGTGCTAGAGGAGATGATATAGTGGGGGGAAGAGGTTGGAGTTTGAGGGATCTGAAGAGTAGAGGATTTGTGCTAGAAGAGGAATTTTTTCTTAAGCAGGGGAAGTGGATTTGTTCTGGGAGTGGGGAGAATTTATGCTTAGAGGAAAGGCATTCAGGTTATTGCTCAATTTTTTGGGGATGGGAGGGGTTTGGCATGTTTGCCCTGGACTCTATAAGACCTTGCCCCAGCACTGCATGCACCTTTTCAAAAACGTGGCCCGCAGGAAAATGGCAAGACCTCTATTTTTTCATGAAATACAAGGCATTATGTGAGTGGAGGAAGCAAGTTTTTGTCATTACAAAAAAAAGATACCGTGAAACAACATTTTATGATCACAAGAGGAAACCAAACAATCTACTGTTGTAGAAGCACACATTTCTGCAGTCTTTAGGTGGTGATGGAAATGCACATGCCCAAGACTTGGGAGCCAGAGAGAACATAGAATGTGGACTAGACATCAGTACTGTTCTTGTGCTTACCTCCAGTACAGTGCTAAAAAAAGAAAAGAGACCTAACTGAGGTATACAATGCACACAGTACAGTCTGCCTTCAAGTTCTGGGTGTTGCTGTCCATGGGGCATGTTCCAACACCTCCCATAGCATTCCCCATAGTACTATAAAAGATGAAAATCCAACAGGGAAATTGGGGACCCGCCCATAATTGTTAGAGCAGGTTTCCAAAGCTAGAAACTCAAGTGCAGATATCTCACCAGTAGAGAATCCGAGAGATAGATAGATGGTTTGGTGCTCAAGCAGTTACCAAAACCGAAAATGTCAGTTTTGTGGTTGGGCTGACTCATGAGGCCTGTTCAGACTTAAACTTTTTGATACTTGACATGAGGATTCCCATTGTACCTTATGGTGTCTGTTAACACCCGAGTGTCATGTCACTCGATGCCTGAAAAAGTACAGAAGATTCTTTGGGGCACGTGTGTGTTTTTGTGTGTTTTTGTTTTTTTCAAGGAAAGAACCTGAAAAACTCCTGAAGAAGCAAGCTTTTTGCACAATTTCTCACCTCTCCTTGTCCTAGAGCAGTGGTTCTCAACCCTGTCCTTAAGTACCCCCAACAGGCTATGTTTGCAGATTTTCCTTTATCTTGCACAGTTGCTTTAAATCAGAGCCAATGGTTTGGTATTTTGGACAGCTATTTTATCCAAGAGAAATTCCCAAAACATGGCCTGTTGGGGGTACTTGAGGACAGGGTTGAGAACCATTGTCCTAGAGCCTAGCTTTCCAGTGACTAAAACGAAAAAAGCATTCAAGCATTAAAATACATATGTACAAACGCACATGAATTAATATACAATGTATGCTACATTAGCTACAAGTCAGGGGTCTCCAAACTATGGACCACAGGCCACATCCAGCTCTCTACAAGATTTAATATGGTCTGCAGATAGGTTCAGTAGCCTATCCCTGTGCAGGGATTGAAGATTCAGATCAGCAGAGTCTCTGCTTCGACCTGACACAAGTGGGACACTGATGCGTTTATGGGGACTCTGATGTGAGGGATTCTCTGATGGGGATCCTGATGTAAAGGGGGACTGTGATATAATGGAGACTCTGATGGGGTCCCTGATTTAAGAGGAGACTTTAATGTAATGGGGACTCTATTGGGACCCTGATGTAATGGTGGACTCTAATGGGGAGCCTGATGTAAGGGGGGACACTAATGTAATGAGGATTCTGATGGGGACCCTGATGTAAGGGGGGACTCTGATGGGGACCCTAATATAAGGGGGGCTTTGATGTAAGGGAGACTCTGATGAGGTTCCTGATATAAAGGAAGGCTGTGATATAATGGGGGTTCTGATGGGGCTCCTGATATAAGGAGGGACTCTGAGGAAATGGGAACTTTGATGTGGGCCCAGATGAAAGTGGACACTTGGATGTAAGGTGACTCTGATGAAAGGGTTATTGTATGTAAAGGAGGACCCTGATGCGGATCTTGGTGTAAGGGGGACTTAAAAATAAGGGGGACTCCAATGAGGAGGGGTACTTTGATGGGTACCCCACATCTAAGGAGGGCTCTGATGGGGACCCTGGTGTAAGCGAGGACTCTAAAGTAAGAGAACACACTGATGCGGGCCCTGGGGTAAAGAGGGGCTCCAAAATAAGTGGACTCTGAATGGGACCCCGATGTAAGAGGGGACTCTAATAGGGAATATGATTTAAAGGGGGACTCATTCATTGATAAAATAGATTTTTTTAAGCCCGAGAATATTTGTAAAATATATATACAGTATATACTGAAAGGTTTGGAGACCACTGGATTAGACAGTGCAGCTACTTCTTTACACATGAATTAGGCTGGATTAACAGACCGATAGCAAATGTTAATATTCTTCTGAATATTATGTGTAGTTATTAGTCTTATAAATGTCACATACCATGGCCATTTCCATGAGTGTCCTGCACATAAGCTCTTTTCGGTGTTAATGATTCACTTGGAGAAGAAGAGGGGGAAAAGGACAACATGTGTGTCATGAATGATGACACGGTGGATGAGGCTCTGCCGCTTCATTGCTAATCAGTGTGAGCCCAGGGAGGAGGAGGAGGAGGGAGGAATCCCTGTGTTATGGTTGCTAGGAAAACCCCATTGGCTTTATCTTACTGTACTGGATGAGAGAGAGTGTGTATAGCGGCCATTTATCAGGGACTAGCATCTATCTCACCATGCTCTAAATTCAATTTCAGCCAATGTATTATGGCTTTCCCCACATCACAATATATCAAGTGCACCCTGCTCGGGGTCTCTTTATATCAAATTTGTTATTTTAGCTGCTGTGCACATTAATATTGCATGACTGTGTTTATAGAAGAACATTATTGGTGCATGAAATGTTTTATGTAGCAAACGCCAGTGGCTTGAGATATTGTACTTATTAACCCATTCTAATGAAACCAGGAATTAGTTCGATCCATAGTAAATAGTAACAGAAGAGATAGAAGAACCTCCATAATTATCATATTATTGTTCAGAGGTTCCATAAGGAAGACCTACAAACAGATGGATAACACTGGATTATGCAGCAGCCACCTATATATGATATATCCTACGGTTGTATATTAAGTCTGCATTTACACCTAAGCAGAGTGTATTCCTGCTGATTTTGAAGTATTTTTTGCTCATCTATGCTTCAGGTGTTTGTATTTTGGGCAGGGCAAAGCAGTTTTAGAAGAGAAGCATTCAGTCACAAAAACGCATGTGTCACACGTTTGGTCCTCATTTACGCTTGAGCGTGTAGACAAGTGCCTAAATAATAATCCTAAAATCAGAAAAATGTAATCAGCGCAGCCAAATTAGCAGTCCAATAAAGTCATTTCACCCCACTTCAATGCAAACTCATATATCGCTAAATAATAGTGTAGCGCAATTCTTATTCTAATCAGAAATAAATATGCAATATCTTATCACCCAACCAGATATAAATCAGTGAAACAAAACATAAAGAAAAAAATATATCAATCAATAAATATATATCAATCTATAAGTCTCCACATGTAATCAATCTTTGCATTGCTTATTCTCATAAATAATCCACACAATGGTGCATAATCTTCCACCATGTCAAGCTTCCAACAAATAGTAATGCCTTGACCTGCATATTGACCCCTGCATTACCAGTAGATGATAACTTGCTTCCAGTGGTGGCCCGGGCCCCTCCCCGCCCCCCAGCTGTTAAAAAAATAATTGTCACTCTTATGCCCTGTACACACAGTCGGATTTTCCGATGGAAAATGTCCGATCAGAGCGTGTTGTCGGAAATTCCGACCATGTGTGGGCTCCATCGGACATTTTCCATCGGATTTTCCGACACACAAAGTTGGAGAGCAGGAGATAAAATTTTCCGACAACAAAATCCGTTGTCGGAAATTCCGATCGTGTGTACACAAATCCGACGGACAAAGTGCCACGCATGCTCAGAATAAATAAAGAGATGAAAGCTATTGGCCACTGCCCCGTTTATAGTCCCGACGTACGTGTTTTACGTCACCGCGTTCAGAACGATCGGATTTTCCGACAACTTTGTGTGACCGTGTGTATGCAAGACAAGTTTGAGCCAACATCCGTCGGAAAAAATCCTAGGATTTTGTTGTCGGAATGTCCGAACAAAGTCCGACCGTGTGTACGGGGCATAAGAGTGACTGGGCGCCGGACATGCGGCGGTCTATAGCAAGCGTCCCAGCCTGCAATCAGCTGATTGCAGGCTGTTAAGCTGATTTGCCCGTGTTTAGGGTGTGTTCAGGGCGCAAACGATGCGCCCCGAACACTCTCCGAATTCTACTGTCATTTATCTGGCCTCCTTTCTTATCTTTTTATTGGCCGGGACCAGAGAATGGTGGGTGTTGCTTTTTGCATCACCACTTCCGGTTTCTCACTACTGTGTGCTCTGGGAGTATAGTACCGGAGACTGGAGTGAAGGACGGCCAGGCTCCGGTATAGTGGGTTCCATATTTCCAGTATGGAGGCTCAGGGCAGTGGTGCAGGACTGGCGATATAGCGGATGCCGGTGTCGGTACCGGGGAAGGGGAGGATGGTCAGGCTCGGGGCTGTATTGTCGGCACTCTACCCCCTTGCCGTACCCTGAGAGGTCTGGGGGTGACATCGGGGGGGGATGAGCTGGCGGCGGTTCGGGCGGAGAAGATGCTGAAACCCCCTCATCCACAGCCCCATGTGACCAGGAGGTGGCTGGCTGGCCGGGGAGGGAGGGGGGTGAGGCGGCCTCTGCTGCTCGGTTGGCCGCAGTGCGAGTGGAGGATCTGCTGTGAGGCTGCACCGAGGATGATCGGCGGGGATATGGCCGGGATCCTGGAGGTAAGAGAGAATCGGCCGATCCACAAATACTGACCGACATCAGCCGATTAGTGTGAGAGATCCCTGACTGAGAATGACAGCTGAGTGACAGATGGGCACAGTGACAGACTGACAGTGATCTGAGTGACAGATGGGCTCAATGGTTGCATTTGATGCAATTGATGGCACAGTGGCTGCAATTGATGGCACAGTGGCTGCATTTGATGGGCACAGTAACTGCAATTGATGGGCACAGTGGCTGGATGTGATGGGCACAGTGGCTACATCTGATGGCACAGTGGCTGCATTTAATGGGCACAGTGGCGGCATTTGATAGGCACAGTGGCTGCATTTGATGGGCACAGTGGCGGCATTTGATGGGCACAGTGACAACATTTGATGGGCACAGTGGCTGCATTTTCAGTTTGCTTGCGCCCCCCCAAAAATTTTGAGCACCAGCTGCCACTGCTCGCTTCATACAAAGATGAACCAAAAAACGTATGTGTTGCGCTGTCAAGATAATGATAAATGATGCAAAATCATTCATGTAGCATCCTGATGTTTAGGCAGGGTTGCTAGTAAATTTACCCACCAGGTATAGTTGCCTTGGCCAATTGATAGGAGTTTGAATCGACCCTAATTCTGGAGTTGCTGCACTTCTCTCTTCTGTCACTAGATGGTCGGGTATCTGGTGGCATTAGATAAGACAAGGGCATTGCAAGGACAGATTAGGAATAGATGGGGTATCTCAGCCATGGGACAGGGATCTTCTTGGGTCACTTGGCCTGCTGGGAGAGCCTATTTATTTGGGTGAGGTCGGGTGATCGGGGGCTCTGTGCCACCTGGATGGCTGTCTGGGTGGATGTGTGTTTTGCTGCCCTGGGCTGCTAGGCCAGAGCCTGAGGCCTATCCTGGGGTCATCTGGCTGCTAGGCTGTCTGAGGGCTTATCTAAAAGCAAGAGAGCAGTGTAGGGTTGGGATTGCGGCTTGCAGTCCAACCAGAAGTGACAGCCGGAGAACCTGTCATGGTCGGAGGTAGAGGGGAAGCTGTCGCCACTAAGGGACCATCCACCTTATTACCAGGGACCATTGTGAGTAGCTGAAGCAAGTACCAGTACCAGTGGATCAGCAAGTCTAGTGAGAGAGACTGGGAACTCAGTGGAGTGAAGGTAGTGATTGTAGAGGAAGTACAGAAATTTGTTACAACTTGTGTTAGAAACTGTTATAAGACTATTGCCATTGGAGACAGCGCTCCTACACATGCAGATGTGGTGTTCTGCTGGATTCCTTTACCTGCATGGCTGTCTACCTATAGAAGTCTCTGAGTCTGCTAATTACCATTGCAACTACTAAAGAGTGTCCTGACCCTAAACCCTCTCTCCCACAGTTCTGTTAAAGAGAAAATAAATCTCTTTGCATTCAAGAAGTGTCTGGTACCCATGAATTTACCTTGCATTACACCCACCATACCTCGTAACCCACTCTACAAAGAAGAATGTCAGCTGTCCCTAACTCTGGAGGTTCTCATTAAAGTGCATATATGAATGGAAGAGCCACCATTCATAAATATCGTCTATTAAATAAATAAAAAAGACAGTTCATAAAGATGCAGCCTAATAAGATGATAAATAGTACAAATGTTTGTAAAAAAGATCATAAAAAAAAGGAAAAAGTGTCAAAAGTTCTTTGTAAAAATAAAGTGCTATCACATTGTCAAATTCTCACGTACCTGACTGATGAGCCGGATCGTGCAGAGGAAGGCCTCCCATACGTATCTGACTCGTGGACCCATGTAGAGCAGACAGGAGGCACAGGAGTGCAGAGTGGAATGAGAGCCGGGGCGGGTTAGTTGCTGGAAGGGCGGTTCCGGGGTCCCAGATGCTGTAGAGGTGACCACCAACTGGAAGGAAGGTCCGAACAGCAGACAGGCTGTAAGCTGGAGCACCCGATATCCACACCTAGAAGTTGGATTAAACAGTTCTGTACACAGTTCAGGGGTTTGTGGATTCCAGTGGAAGCAGGCAGGCTGGTTAATGCACAGACAGATGATGCTGGAGCAGGAGCTAGGCAGACAGGTCAGGTCACAGGCCGGGATAACAATGGGCTGGCAGCGAGGTATCAGAGGATCAAGCAGGTTAAAAGTCAGAGGCAGGCCGAGGTAAGGTGCAGGTGGAAAGCAGAGAGAGTCCAAAGGTCAAGCCGGGTCCTTCAGGAGATCAAACACACAAAGACAGATAAATAGGAGCAAGGGTCACAGGGAGCTGTAGATCAGACAGCATTGATCCCGTGTGCATTAAGTAGGCCGTTTGGCGCCGAGAGCCACGCGCATGCGCACCAGCGTGCATGCTCGCCAGAGTGGCCAACCAGGACTGGTAGTGTCTTCTACCAGGACTTTCCTGACACTCATACAATAAATACAGCCTCAGTGATCCCGTGCTTCCAATCTTCACCACCGTGCACACCATTCCAGAGGGATATGAAAGCCTCTTACCAGAAGCTTAGGCCTCTGTACACAGAAGGTCTAATAGCACTTTAGGGAGAAATCCCACTCCGGATGGATATATCAGCAATCACCTCCAGCCTCAATCAGCCAGCTATATTATAGATGGAAGTGTGGGAAGTAAGCCTCCACTGATACCGCCACTCCTTGATCCTTAGGTCACCATCACAGGCCAAATGAGACCAGCATATTCCCGAAATCATTCACCCTAGAGAACCACATGCAAGAGGAAAGAAATCGCTCCTGGTGCAGTATTAAAATCAAGTTTATTAAAAACTAGGCATCTACTCACATAAAAGAAGAATCACAGCATAACATACACAGCATTGAGCATCCTGGCAGGCGTGATGACCATACCGATGTTACACCTCCCTATGCGTTTCATCACTGGGTGGCGGTTCATGGACGTCATCACTGGGTGACTGTTCCATTCATTTATGCACTTTAATGTGTTATGTATGATTTTGTAGAATGTATCGATAGTACAATAAAAACAACATGTTAACAAGTGCTTTTCTGCTTTTCACCACACCTAACAATGTTCAACATGTAGAATCCCATTCTTTCTAATTTGCCCCTGTTCATACTTGTACACTCAGTCACCCTACATTCAAAAAAGTACATCAGCTTTTTTTTTTTTTACTGTACACAGACATTTCTGTCCCCTATAGTCTTCAATGGGAGTGCCTGAAAACACATGATATATGTAATTTGTTTTTACACGTGAAGAACGCCTCTTCTCCTATAGAACTGCTGTCCTCTCCTTGCCCAGCCCAGGAAACAAACACCTGAAGCTTACAAGTACAAGTAAGAACAGGGACATTTACAAAGAGAAGGTTTCTCCAAGTTGAGCATAGTCAAGATTAGAGAAATTAGCTGAAAAATGCTCAACTGTGAATTTGGGACCTAAAGTAACACTAAACAACATTCTTATTCTACAAACATAATCTATACATATCCACTACTTAATGGCTCTGTAATCTGTTTTTCGTGAAATTGTTTCTAAGGGCTAGTTTACACTTGCTTCAAAACATGGCTTCGGATATGTGTTGTTAAAGCTCTCTGAACGCCAGTCAAAGGCCCTGTCACTAAATAAAATGGTTAGCTTACAGTTCTATTTACACCTTGCTTTTGCTTGGTGCTTCGATGAGCCTTCATGGAGCTTCAATGAGGCTTGGGTGGGGCTTCAGTGGAGCTTCAAGTGAGCTTTACCATAGATTTCTATGAAGGCTTTGAAGACGGTTTGAAGCACCACTGAAGCGACATGGGGTATCATTTTTTATTTTGATTTTTGAAGCGAAGCCGAAGCAAAGCAAAGGCAGGTGTACACAGGACTGTAAGCTAATTATTTTATTTAGTGACAAGCATCCAGAGAGCTTTAACAAAGCATGTCCGAAACCTTGTTGAAGCCTCGTTGAGGCTACTCAATTTTTCTACCTCCTTGTAATGTCCTCATGAACTTCTGAACCTCTTTCCCTCTATATCCATTTGTTTGGAATGAGAAGTGCACATTTGCAGTCATTTGCACTGCTCTATGCAAACTACTAATCCCATAGTCTCTAGTCCATTTTGGAAGTAAGAAAGAGAGAGTGGCAATTTTCTTACATGTAGTGGGGCCATGAAGAATGAACATAACCCTCTAACAGGAAGTCGGGGAAAAAAAAAGAAATGTGAAGATTTGTAGGAGGCTGAGGGCAGTAGAATACATTTTTTAAACCACAATTTAGTGTCACTTTAAGTATGTAATATTTACATTCATGTTAATCCATGCTAATCCCGGAGCCCCTTTGAGTTCTGTCAAGGACAACTGTGTTATGAGGAATGATATTATTCTAAAACACAAGCAGACACAAAATTACACTCTAGATATACAGGCTTATTTAAAAGAGTGTTTCAAAGGGAACTGGATACTGTTAAAATATACAGATTTATTGAATAAATAGAGCAATTCAAAAGGAACTGAATATAATGCATTGTAATCCCTAACAACCAATCAGAAACCATCTTTCACTGTAGAGTAAAGTGAAATGTTATTAGTTGCTCTAGGTCAGTGATGGCAAACCTTGGCACCCCAGATGTTTTGGAAATACATTTCCCATGATGCTCCACTACACTGCAGAGTGCATAAACATCATGGGAAATGTAGTTCCAAAACATCTGGGGTGCCAAGGTTCACCGTCACTGCTCTAGATTATTGGACTTTGAACATGCTCATCCTTTACTGCTGCATCTGTACTACATCTCCATAGTGAACAGATATGACAAGCTTAAAGATGAACTCCAGCCTTCCCTTCAGTCTTTCACAGTTGTACAGACTCATCTCCTGTACTGAAATAGCTTACTTTGATTTCACTGCAAACTGTGAGCTTCTCACAGTGTGCACTGGAAACTATGCATGTAAGATACAGCCTGCTTCATTTTGTACCAGGTTCTCCCCTCAAGCCAGTGTTGGAGGAAACTGCAGCCTTCTCTCTCCCGGAGTCTATAGCAGTAGCATTGCATGCTACCTTTACTCAGAGATTACAGCAATCTTTCCACACACAGGTCCTGATGATTAGCACTCCCAGACAATAATGGCAGCACACCAGTCCTCACACCAGGTAGCACACAGCAAAATAGGGCAACACAGGTGTCAGTTCTCACGCTTCCCCCTCCCCGGGTCTTGTCATAGCACACAGTAGACAGATTGAAAAGCTAGTCTCCCTGTAGCAGTTCAGTTCACACAGTCAGGTGTGCAGCCTGGAGCCCAATGTCTGTGGTTCGGTGACCTTTTTTTTCTAGTAGCAGCCAGCGAGAGATCCTTTCCTGCTTCTTGTACAAGTCCCCAGCACCCTTCTACAATCTGTGTCTACAACTCCTGATTCTCCACATGCATCTCTTTCTCTACTTGCGTTCTCAGTTCTCTTTTTTCCTCCTTCTTGCTCTGCCTGCACTCCCTTGGCACCTTCGAAAATGTGGTTCCTGCTGCTCCCTCCTCAGGATTGTTTGTGGAGACTACATTTCCCATCAGCACCAGTTCCTCCCAGCAGGCTTTTGTCATTTCCAAGAGGCACAGTGATCAATATCCTCATCCTCTTCCTCTGTGTCTTGGATGGTAGGTGGGGCTTACTTGGGCTACACACATCCCAGCAGTAGCAAACACAGCAGTGATGATAGCCAGTGGTGTATTTAGGTTTTGTGCTGTCCTAGGCCTCACTAAACTCATGCACCCCCAAATTTAAATATGACCCACTCCTTCCTGTCAAGGGCCACAAGACCCACCCAGTCATCTCTCAACTACACCCCTTCCTCTTTAGGCTCCACCTTTTCCTCTTACAGTTCCACCTCTTCCTCTCTGTACATTAAAAGTGGGTACCAAGTGCCTATTTGTAAGCTCCTTGAGGGCAGGGACCGATGTGAATGTACAATGCAGGCCTCAAAATTTCAAGTTATGAGCCACTAGCCAGGCCTTAAGAGTTACTCACCACCAATTGCCCCACCCAACCCCTACCCTGCCCCGCCCCTAAACACGCTCTCGTAAATTATCTCACTGTAAGGCCCCTTTCACACAGGGGCGATGCGTTTTGACGGACACCGCTAACTCCGTAGGGATCGGCCTGTTGATCCCCGCTTAGCAGGCGGATGACAGGTCCGTCTCTGCTCACTGTGCTGAGACGGACCTGTCAAAGCCCCACTGTTCTCTATGGGGATATCGGATGTCACCAGGTGCGGTAAAACATGATGTCACCCCCCCCCAGTCCCTGGGATCAGTAATGCATAATGGCCGACAGGCCCACTTACCAGATCCAGTGAAACTGCAGAAGTGATCCCTCCGGCTGGATGTCCGCTCACCCTGTGTTGTGTAGCGCTCTCTCTGGTGGTGATGGGCAATGTGGCGCTCTCTCTGGTGGTGATGGAAGCATGGCGCTCTCTCTGGTGGTGATGGGCAGTGTGGCATTCTCTGGTGCTGCTGGGCAGTGCGTCATTCTCTGGTGCTGCTGGGCAGCGTGGCATTCTCTGGTGGTGCTGGGCAGCGTGGAGTTCTCTCTGGCTTCCCCAGCACAGTCCTCTCTTTCATTTTCCTGTCTCCTGTAACTGGTTGCTACAGTGTAGCAATCACTCCCTCAGCTTGTTCCCGGTATCTCTCTCTCTTCCCCTAGCAGAGTGCATGCTGGGGGGGTGTAGCCGGCTCCCTCTGAAGAACAATGGGGCCACAAATCTTCTGGGACTACATATCCCATGATGCTCCCCTAGTTTCTTTTTATTGACCTCCACTGTGGCCAATGAAGAGAGGAAAAAACGAGCAGGAAGCTGGGTGGGGAATCTGAAAAGAGCCCTCTCTCTTATCCTGTGCGGCTGACAGGAAAAGAGGGGGGTGAGCGGGGGAAACCCGACAGCCCGCCTCTCCCCGGTCACAGTGCCAGTACCTGTCTTCAGCTGAGAAGAAGCGCACTGTCACCACTTCACAGCAGGGGGGGGTTGACAGCACCTGCCACTACAACTGCTTCCTGGAGGGTGTCACCGGGTGCGTTCCACCCCCACCCCCATAGTGACGCCACTGCCTGGGGATCCCCACGTCCTCCTCACTCTCCTCCTCTGGACACAGACTGACCCCCCCGGGAGGAGTTTTTGGTGTGACGTCAGAGGGGGTCACCCGTTACATAACGGGTGACCCCGCCCCCCTCTGACTTCACGGGGAATGCCACAGGGAAGTCCCCATCAATTCCCTGTGCGTCAGAGGGGGCGGGGTCACTATGTGGCCCTGCCCTCCTTTATTTAAGAACGGGAGGGGGGGCGCTCTCTCGTCCCCCCCTCTTTTCCTGTGGCCTGCCAGGTTGCGTGCTCGGATAAGGGTCTGGTATGGATTTTTGGGGGGACCCATGCCATTTTTAAAAAAAAATTGGCGCGGGGTTCCCCTTAAAATCCATACCAGACCTGAAGGGTCTGGTATAGATTTTGAGGGGGACCCCCACGCCATTTTTTTTTTACATTTTGGCCGGGGTTCCCCTTAATATCCATACCAGACCTAAAGGGCCTGGTATGGAATTTAGGGGGACCCCCGCGCCATTTTTTTTTTCAATTTTAGTTCGGGGTTCCCCTGTGGGGAAATCCCATGGCGTTTTTATCAATGAACTTTTATGTGTATTGTCGGACCGACAATTCATTAATAGCCGCGAGTAGTTTTAAATGACTTTTTTCCTTTAGAAATGTCATTTTGCTGTCAGACTGTTCTAAACACGAGAAACATGCGCCCCTTTACAGGCATACTATAGACACCCCCCAGGTACGAAATTTAAAGGAATATTACACTTTTATTGTTTCACTTTAAGCATTATTAAAATCACTGCTCCCGAAAAAACGGCCATTTTTAAAACTTTTTTTTGCATTGATCCATGTCCCCTGGGGCAGGACCCGGGTCCCCAAACACTTTTTATGACAATAACTTGCATATAAGCCTTTAAAATTAGCACTTTTGATTATTCATGTTCGCGTGTTCGAACAAATTTTTTGCCTGTTCGCATGTTCTGGTGCCAACCGAACAGGGGGGTGTTCGGCTCATCCCTAGCTATTAAGTAGACTCTCCAAATAAGTCGTTGGTTGTAAACCTAAAGGAGATTTTACAGTCTGATCATTATATTTGTGGCCAACACCTTCAGCTGGCCATACACATTGTAGCCTGATTGTACACTCTCTGTACAGCTTCCTTTAGATTTAAGAATAACCATATGTGAGGGTGTTTTTTTTAAACAACTGGTTTAGTTTGTATCCCATCAGGATGGCCCTTGCATTGCTCACCTGTTGGTAGGGCTAAAGGAAAATGTCCAATCTGATTGTAGGAAAAACGATTCTCCCACACAGATGCAATGAAAATGTCACAGCAAAGTGCTTTACTTGTTGTTAGTTCCCGTTGGAGTGATTTTCTACTTTATGTGCTAGTGACTAAATTTCCTCAACAAGGCCACAGACAGCAATAAAAGTATGACATAGGCTGGATTCACACCTATTCATTTTTAGTGCTTTTTTGCATTTTGCAGATTTGCACTACAGTCTGTTTAAAATGGTTTCCCATGGAACACATTCTGTAGTGCAAATCTGCAAAATGCAAAAAGCACTAAAAATGCATAGGTGTGAATCCAGCCTAAGGGTCTAACTCCTCTCTGTTCTATCAATAACTTCTTTTCAGAAAGGTAATTTGGTAAATGTTATGTTGGATGCAGATGGAAGTTAAACTGAGCCATTATCTAGGCTGTCGGGTAACTTTCAGGTTTTTTTGGAAATCAGTGCTCCATAGCAAAGGTTGATGGGCTCCCATCATTGGAATGTAGTCAATAGTGTACCTCTATCTAGTGTACATCATCTTAACACTGGTGGCCAAAAGTGAGTGATGTTCAACGTGTCCCTTTTTATACCACCTTAAATTTGTTGTTTGGGTGGCTTTAATTTACGCCTATTTATACATTGGTGTCTGCTGTAATTGAACAGACTTTTTTACAATACTTTCTCAGATATGGAAAGGGCCTCTCCCTTGAGTCCCATAGCAGTTGTCTTGGATGCTAAGGCTGCAGTTACATCCTTAGATAGAGCTAGAGACATAAATGCATCTCAACCAGAGCACACTGATGTACAAAATGTCTTTGCAGTTTTAAGCCCACGTTGTATATTCCACTCCACATCCACTCCAAACTATGCTTTAGTTTTATATAGAGCAAGCTATAGAGTTAGAATTTATTATTATCACACTATACCTTCCGCATTTGTTGATGGATACCCTTTAAATGCTATTTTTTTTTTGTTTTTTAATTTAAAACAGATATATTGTTATATTACATAAGAAATGTCTCTCAATAGCTTCAAAATAAATACAAGCCTTAGATACAGCCAAGCAGCACTTTCCACTGCAGTGACCTGGTGTTTACCTCTGTGCCTTCTGAAAAGTTTCTCTTGTACAGGTCTTGGCTATAGAGAATAATGGCTGTTCTGGGCAAGAGGCAGACATGGACACTATTCCCTATGGCCAGGCCTAACACAAGTGGGATATCTCAGCATTGTGTAAAGAAAAAGACCACCTGGACCTGTGCAAGCTGGACTATATCTGAGGTTTGTATTTATAATGTGATTTTATGTAAATCTGCACCCTTAAAGTTTAATTATGGTAATGCATATAAAATGCATGAATGCATGTGTGTTTTTCATGCTTCAGACCCAAGGGTGTTTATGTGCCCGTTCTTAACCAGATGTTGTTGTAAACATACAGACATTTGCTCTTTACTAATTCCTGCTTCAAGACAAAGTTTGTCAAATAACCCCTAATTTTCGTACAGACAGAAATTTCCTAAAGGATAAGTACACTTTTGGGGTAACAATAAATGATATGTTGGTCCTCATACTTGGTTGATTCATTGTCCTAATGGTCCAGTTCCATAGGCTGATTTCTGAGCTGCCAATTCCTTTAGGAAAGTGTAAGAAAATACGTGATCATGAATACATACACAAATGGGAGTAGCTGCGGAAAGCAGACATCACCTGAGACATCTACTGAAAACAAACCATGTGACCTTTGCCAGCCAGTTGTAAGCAAGCATTTAGAAGCATGTATATCAAAAGAGATACAATAATCCCCCTTAGAGAGTGTTCCTAGAGAGATGACAGGAAATGCAAGGTTTAAAGAATACATCCAGGCATTGGCATACTACTATATTACCTGGTCTGTCTATAAAATCCGGAGGGGTATTCCTGTGCTTAGAGCTCTAGGTTCTCCTTTTTTGGTTGGCATTGGCATATTATACACAATATTGTTAAAAGTATTAGGATGCCTGCCTTTACATGCACATTAACTTTAATGGCATTGCAGTCTTAGTCCATAGGGTTCAATATTGAGTTGGCCCACCCTTTGCAGTTATAACAGGTTCAACTCTTCTGGGATGACTGTCCACAAGGTTTAGAAGTGTCTCTATGGGAATGTTTGACCATTCTTCCAGAAGCGCATTTGTGAGGTCAGGCACTGAAGTTGGATGAGAAGGCCTGGCTCGCAGTCTCCGCTCTAATCCATCCAAAAGATGTTCTATTGGGTTGAGGTCAGGACTCTGTGCAGGCCAGTCAACTTCCTCCACCCCCAAACTCGCTCATCCGTGTCTTTTTGGACCTTGCTTTGTGCACTGGTCCAAATCATTTGGTAAAGGGGGGGATTATGGTGAGGGGTTATTTTTCAGGGGTTGGGCTTGGCCCCTTAGTTCCAGTGAAGGGAACTCTTAAGGTGTGAGCAAACCAAGACATTTTGGACAATTTTATGCTCCCAACCTTGCAGGAACAGTTTGGGGATGGCCCCTTCCTGTTCCAACATGACAGTGCACCAGTTCACAAAGCAAGGTCTATAAAGACATGGATGAGCGAGTTTGGGGTGGTGGAACTTGACTGGCCTGCACAGAGTCCTGACCTCAACCCAATAGAACACCTTTTGGATGGATTAGAGTAGAGACTGTGAGCCAGGCCTTCTCGTCCAACTTCAGTGCCTAACCTCACAAATGTGCTTCTGGAAGAATGGTCAAACATTTCCATAGAGACCCTTCTAAACCTTATGGACAGCCTTCCCAGAAGAGTTGAAGCTGTTATAGCTGCAAAGCGTGGGCCAGCTCAATATTGAACCCTACAAACTAAGACAGGGATGCCATTAAAGTTCATGTGCGTGTAAAGTCAGGCATCCCAATACTTTTGACAATAAAGTGTACAGTATATAGCTACATTTGTCCAGCTTGGATCTATGTGACTATGTATATGACATACCTGGCCACTGCCACCAGAAGCTGGAAATCACTGAAGAAGACACTGCTACTCCAGTAATCTCCACTTGCTTCCAGGTCCTGTACTATGTGGCCAGCCTGATGCATTCTGAATACAGCATGTGCATCATTCAGAGAATGCTCTGCATTTTTGGAATGTATAAAAAGCATTCTCTGATTAAATTGCAGAGGCGGGGTGGTGACTATGATTGTAGGTTACACAGGGCTCTTCTTACACTCCAGACAGTGGGATAGAGCTGCCATGGGGTGCAAAAGAGAAGTAAGTAAATGCATCTGAGGAGTGAACCTTTTGGGCAAAGCACCAAAATTCACTTTGAGGACTATTTGGGGCATTTGTGAAAAAAAAAAAGGCAATATCTGTTCATCAAACTGCTCCTAATTTCAGGGATCCCAGAGGGCTTACAAACATGTCAAATGTATGTCACCTGAGACTGTATTCTTTAAAGGAGAAGTATGGGGTTATAAAAAAACAAGAAATAAATCATATATACTCACCTCTATGCTACAGCATCGCTGTGATGCTGAAGTTGTCCCTCGTCGCTTCTAAGACCAAGTGATCACATGACCGCTGATCGCTCTGCTCTCGGTGTTCTTGGAGTGGGGAGCAGTGACTGTTAAGCCCCGTACACACGGCTGTTGGCAGATAATCCGACCGTGTGTACGCTCCATCGGACAATTGTTGTCGGACTTTCCATCAACAAATGTTGGCTAGCATGTTTTCAAATTTTCCGCCAACAAATGTGTGTTGTCGGACTTTCCGATCGTGTGTACACAAGTCCATCGGACAAAAGTCCAAAGTACAAACACACATGGTCGGAAGCAGAAGCGGTCGGTCTTGTAAACTAGCATTTGTAATGGAGAATTAACATTTGTGACGTGGCAAATTATGAAATCTCGAAATGCAGCGCACAATTCTCTTCTTCTTTAATGGGATAATAATGAAGCTGCTTTGCTGGTGATATTGATGGAGTTATTGCAAACAAATTTTTAAAGGCTTTTTTTCTAGTGATATCAAGAATAATATTATATGAATAATATTATTATGTTTTTTTTTTTTTATTTGTGCAAGTTACCACAACACCATTATTCTGTAGTTTTTAAGAACAAAGATACAACTATGTTGGTGTCCCTTGTCAATTTTACATTGTATTTTTTAAAATGTAACTGCCTACTCCCAAACTGTCATTTGAAGTAAAACACATAGCCAAGTATTATTCTCCACAATTTTTTTATTCTGCATTAAAAAAATAAAAAAATAAAATTAGACGTGCTATCTGCCAATAGAACTTAACCAAAAAGTGCATTCTATGCATCCAAAAATATAGAAAATATACCAAATCAAATAATTATTCAACCAAAAAAATAATGCCAAAGCAATAACTCCAAGGCCAATAATAAATAACACGTTATCTCCTCCGATTCCGCAACATGTCTGGTTGACAAACGGGCGTTCAGAAACGAACTGAAAAGCACAAAATGAAAAAAGTGCAAACTGAAAAGCGCTAAATGAAAATCGCTAAATGAAAAACGCGAAAAGAAAAGCGCGAATCAACACTCACCAAACTTCTACTAACACGAAATTAGCAGAAGGAGCCCAAAAGGTGGCACTAAAGAGCTGAAAAACCACGTAGTACGTCTAGTATGTCACTACGTTCGGAATTGTTGGCCAACATTTGTGTGACCGTGTGTATGCAAGCCAACACCCTTCGGACAAAATTCCACGGTTTTGTCCGATCCTGTGCACGAGGCTTTAGTCATCGATTTCTGCTCTGCCACTCCAGCTCTCACTGGAGGTCCGAGCTGGAGAGGGGTGGGTGCAGCTGGATCATCTCCCAGCCTTGCAATGAGAGTCGGAGATAGCTGTCAATTAAGCAGTTGGATGGATCCCGATAAATTGGGTGGGACCCTCCAGAGCCTGGGGTTGCTCCATGACATCAGCTGACAGTGTAGCCCGCTAAAAGTCAACTCTAAGCAGAAGAAGAGCAAACGTAAGTGCGCTCCTGTGACCTGCAAAAAAAGTATGGCCATTCTCTTTTAACTAGCATTGCTGATTTATAACCTTTTAAAAATCATTATAAGTTCAATTAAAGTTGCTAATTCAATTTGCTCAGGAGCCATTTAACCTTCTAAATTTTTTTTAGATGGTCGGCATCCAAACATGGCTAAGAAGGCAACCTAGGTCCCAAGTGCTGCAAGGCCACAAAGGTAGCCACTGCATCGTCTTCTGACAATTACTATTACTAATAATGTATATAGATTTACCTTCTCTGTCCATGGTTCTGAAATAGCCTGAATATTTCAGCTTGGGAATTTATTGCTGAACATACCACACAAGAATGGGTTGAATAATAATTGGATGCTTTAAAAACATATGTTAATACATATGTGACACTATTATACACTGAAAACATAATATCCAAGTATAATCATATTTGATTTATTTCTGAAATTAATTTGCATTTCAATAATTCCCATATAAATCGGTTAATTAGCACTACAGTCAAACACACACCATTTACTCCTTATGTTTTTGGAGGAGTACAGCACAGGATTTCTATGACATTATGCCATTTTCATGCAGTTTTCCTGGAGTTGTTAGACTGATGCAGAGCTGTCACCTCTCATAGCTGCACCTATATGGCACTCAATTGTGTTGCAAGTAAGAAGAACTCAAACTCAGCCATTTCTGGCAAAGATATGCACTATAATTTTTGTAGTAAAATTCCAGGTATGCCTAAACTGCCTGGACCCTCTCCTGCTTTACAACGCTTCAACTATTATTAGGTAAAAAATGTGGCTGTTAAAAAAAAGTTGGAGTTTATACTAACCTCATTCCCATTTCCTGCTCACAGAGTCAAGGTGAAGATAACATCACACTTCTTCAAGTTTGATCCTGGGGAATACAGAGCAGCTGAAATCACATGAGAAGACACTCTTGCAATGGATTAGAGTTAGGGTTTTGAATCATGTGTCCGGGTTTTCAGTCCGCCTGATACCCGGACACATTATTCAAACAGGAATGTGGCTCAGGACAGGGCCCGACAGAAAGGTTAGAGGGCACTATGTGTTCTGCATTACTATTCTCTTTGAAGCGCCCAAAGGTGTCCCAGGTCTGTTACAATCCTATAACGTATACTAAAAAACAAATGTTTGTTGTGTGCTGCTAAAGTGTTTGAGTTTGGCTTGAAGAAAAAGTGGCAACCCTAATTGGAGTATCTTCTTGGGAGATTGCTCCTGCTCTGCATTCTCACATACAAGAGAGGTTGACTCAGAAGAGAGGAAAGAGACAAACACCAGACATGGGGGGGTCACAGAATCCACAAAGGTGAACACAGTAGAGAGAGACTGGCACACACAGGAAATGTTGCTTTATATTTATGCCTAAAGTTTGCTTTATATTAGAAGAGATAAGCCCAGAGTCAGAAGGCTTAGAGCCCTTTCACACTGGGGCGGGGGCGGCGTCGGCGGTAAAACGCCGCTATTATTAGCGGCGTCTTACCTTCGGTATGCGGCCGCTAGCGGGGCGGTTTTACCCCCCGCTAGCGGCCGAGAAAGGGTTAAATACCACCGCAAAGCACCTCTGCAGAGGCGCTTTGCCGGCGGTATAGCCGCGCCGTCCCATTGATTTCAATGGGCAGGAGCGGTGAAGGAGCGGTATACACTCCGCTCCTTCACCGCTCCGAAGATGCTGCTAGCAGGACTTTTTTTAGAGCCCTTTCACACTGAGGCGGTTTGCAGGCGCTATTGCGCTAATAATAGCGCCTGCAAACCGACCTGAAAGTGCCGCCGCCTTAATTCCAGTGTGAAAGCCCCGAGGGCTTTCACACTGGAGCGACGCGCTGGCAGGACGGTAAAAAAAGTCCTGCTAGCAGCATCTTCGGAGCGGTGAAGGAGCGGAGTGTATACCGCTCCTTTACTGCTCCTGCCCATTGAAATCAATGGGACGGCGCGGCTATACCGCCGGCAAAGCGCCTCTGCAGAGGCGCTTTGCGGTGGTTTTTAACCATTTCTCGGCCACTAGCGGGGGACGAAACCGCCCCGCATACCGACGGTAAAGCGCCGCTTACAATAGCGGCGCTTTACTGCCGACGCCCGCCCAAGTGTGAAAGGGCTCTTACCGTCCTGCCAGCGCATCGCTCCAGTTTGAAAGCCCTCGGGGCTTTCACACTGGAATGAAAGCAGCGGCACTTTTGGGTCGGTTTGCAGGCGCTATTATTAGCGCAATAGCACCTGCAAACCGCCCCAGTGTGAAAGGGCTCATAGTCTCAAATATAAAGGAAACCAGCTTAGGGACAGACTCAGGATGCCAGAGGCTAACTAGGGGTGCTGGCCATCAGAAGCAAACTCAGGTTGCTGAGAATCAGAAGTAAACTTAGGGTGCTGAGCATGACAGACACATTTGGGGTGCTGGGCATTAGAGGCAAACCCGGGGGCTGGTCCTGGAAACAAACTTGAGATTCTTGCAGAAAATAAGGCATGGCTGTTTCTCTTAAAGCTAAAGTGTCCTCAGAGGTATTATACTAAATGTGCTGACCTAAAGAGACCCTGTGACCACAGATCTAAGCTTTTAATTTCAAATACCATGTTAAAATTTGTCACCTTTTTTGGCTGGCCTGTCCCCCCCCCCCCCCGTGTGACAAAGTCAGCCTTGCAATATATGAAGTCACAGCTTCAGAGACCATGTTCCTGGAGCATGCACATGAAATGACAACACTGCATAGTACAATTCTCGTGCCCTAAGCCCCTGTTCACATTGGAGCGACTTATCATGCGATTTCACAGGTCAAATCGCACAAACAGTCACATCCTATTGTCGGCAATCTCACTGTTCAAATCGGTGCAATGCCGACTTTGCAGTGCCGCATTGATTTCAAAAAGTAGTACATGCACTATATTTGCTGATTTCGGGTGCGACTTGAATAGACATTTGTGCATGAAGCCACACAGATGTCTTCAAAGTTGCACCTAAAGTCTCACTGACATGCAGCTTTGAAATATTGCGTTTTCAGATGAAATCACAAGATTTCAAAGCTGCAGTCAAAGTGAGGGGGAGCTAATGTAGTTCTCTATTTACCAAAAAAAGTACAGTAATACTTTGGATTACGAGCATAATTTGTTCCAGAAGAATGCTTATAATCCAAAGCACCTGTATATCAAAGCGAGTTTCCCCATAGGAAGTAATGGAAACTCAGATAATCCGTTCCGCAGCCACTGCTTGTCTATGCAGTACCGCATGTGGCCGAGGTGCAGGGGCGCCAGAGACACTCGGAAAAACTCGAAGACGCTCGGAGACCACTCAGAGACACTTAGAGATGCTCGGAGATACTCGATAACGGAGTGTTTCCGAGTGGTTTCCGAGTTTTTCCAAGTGTCTCCAGTGCCCCCGCACCTCTGGCCAAATGCGGTACTGCACACCCCAGCGGCTTGAATCATGCTTGTCTTGCAAGACAACGCTTGCAAAGCGAGTCAGGATTTAAAAAAAAAAAAAATTGCTCATAAACCGCGTTACTCGCAATCCGAGATTCCACTGTATATTCTTTTGAATACACACACTGATATTCTAGTGATAACCACATGTACAGTATGACAGTCTGGGGGAGATTAACTAAAACTGGAGCACTCCGAATCTGGTGCAGCTGTGCATTGTAGCCAATCAGCTTCTAATTCAGCTTGTTCAATTAAGCTTTGACAATACAACCTGGAAGCTGTTTGGTTTCTATGCAAAGCTGCACCAGATTTTACATGCTCCACTTTTAGTAAATCTCCATCTCTGTGTCTGCAGGGGCCACTGGTGGCACATGTTAAGGCATCACATATTAAGATGGCATCCAGCAGCAGCCAGTAAGTGATTCGATCTAAAGGAGAAGGAAGGCTTTTTAGAGTAACCCGTCCAACAAAGCAAGGAACTTATACATAGGGAAGCAGTACCAATGTTTTTATTAATGACATAGCTGGGGACAGGGTCTCTTTAAAGCAGGCATGCCAAAGCTCTATATATCTGATACAGGCACATCATGCAGCAGGGTACTAGGCATCTTATATACCCGGAAATGTGTTGGATGCTAAAGATTCTTAAATGGCCATAGCCCTTGAGGAGAGCAAAGAATGAGGCCAACCCTCTCTGGACTGGTAAATATTAAGCATCTTCTGGGTTTTTTTTTATGTTGACACTTTAACAACAGATATATTAGGATTTTGTACCTTTGGCACTATTTAAATTGTTATAAAACTTGTAATTCTCTTTTTTTTTAGAAAGAAAACAGTCTTTATTTCCATATATACATAGATTTTAGACTTCACAACAGAAACCTATTTCTTCCTGTGCACAAAACTTTGTTTAGAAAGTTAGTTCTTCTTCCATTACTACTCTTTACTTTTTGTCTCTGTCATTTTAAATATTCAGCTTCTACTGGCGGCTGCACTTAAATGCTTTCCGCCGTAGGTGACTGCATACTTAATGGATGCGCTGGTCATAGTGGCAGCAATGCCGGGGAAATCCTGGGTGATAATTCCCACTGCAAATGAAATTATTTTTAGCTCTAAATATTTAATGCAATCATTTAATGTGTACAAATATGTCTCACTTGGTGCATGAAATAAAAGTGTTAAAATGACTTGGAAGTCAATTTTGTCTACCTGCAATTCTTTCTTAAAGGCACAGCGGGCGTCTGGAGTAGTCGGCTTCAAGGCTAATTCTATCCTCTGCAACCCATCATTTTATAGCGGTAGTTTCCTTCCTGACAATCTCTGCTTCCAGTCTCCCTCCAGCATAGTTAAGGATGTGACAGGCTGTCATCTCTCTGATTCCTTTATGATCTGTGAAGATGGTGACAGTTTCTAGGCTTCCTGCGGCTTGCCAGTCTTTGTGGAACTACAGGCCTCATTGTGCTCTTCAACTTCTATTTGATGCCTCCAATTAGCGATTTTTGTTCTTTGTTCATATACCAAGATTTAAACTGGAGATTTGATCACGACAATGAAGAATAAAGTCTATTTTTTGCTTTAAACTTGTTTTAATCACAGTTTACTTTTAGGTGATTTTCACAGTTGTTTTTTCTTTTTTCTCATAAAGCAACCAAGTACTGTATGTTTGTAGCAGGCATTTCTTTGTAACAAATATAGATGGATCCTATAATCCAAGGCCATTACTAATGTTAAATTATACATAGTATACAGTGCCTTGAAAAAGTATTCATACCCCTTGAAATTCTCCACATTTTCTCATGTTACAACCAAAAACGTAAATGTATTTTATTGGGATTTTATATGACAGACCCACGCAAAATGGCACATAATTGTGAATTGGAAGGAAAATGATAAAAGGTTTTCAACATTTTTTACAAATAAATATGCGAAAAGTGTGGCGTGCATTTGTATTCAGCCCCCTTTACTCTGATACCCCTAACTAAAATTTAGTGGAACCAATTGTCTTCAGAAGTCACCTATTTAGTAATTAGAGTCCACCTGTGTGTATTTTAATCTCATTATGAATACAGCTGTTCTGTGAAACCCTCAGAGGTTTGTTAGAGAACCTTAGTGAACAAACAGCATCATGAAGGCCAAGGAACACACCAGACAGGTCAGGGATAAAGTGGAGAAGTTTAAAGCATGGTTAGGTTATAAAAAAATATCCCAAGCTTTGAATATCATGGAGCACTGTTCAATCCATCATCCGAAAATGGAAAGAGTATGGCACAACTGCAAACCTACCAAGACATGGATGTCCACCTAAACTGACAGGTCGGGCAAGGAGAGCATTAATCAGAGAAGCAGCCAAGAGGCCCATGGTAACTCTGGAGGAGCTGCAGAGATCCACAGCTCAGGTGGGAGAATCTGTCCAAAGGACAACTATTAGTCATGCACTCCACAAATCTGGCCTTTATAGGAGAGTGGCAAGAAGAAAGCCATCGTTGAAAAAAAGCCATAAGAGGTCCTGTTTGCAGTTTGTGAGAAGCCATGTGGGGGACACAGCAAACATGTGGAAGAAGGTGCTCTGGTCAGATGAGACCAAAATTGACCTTTTTGGCCTAAAAGCAAAATGCTATGTGTGAAGGAAAACTAACACTGCACATAACACTGAACACACCATCCCCACTGTGAAACATAGTGGTGGCAACATCATATTGTGGGGATTCTTTTCTTCAGCAGGTACAAGGAAGCTGGTCAGAGTTGATGGGAAGATTGATGGAGTCAAATAGAGGGCAATCTTATGCCGCGTACACAGGACCGTTTTTTCCGTCGGAATAAACTCCGAAGGTCTCTCTGACGGAATTCCATTCAAGCGGTCTTGCCTACACACGGTCAAACCAAAGTCCGACCAAAGTCCGAACGTGGTGATGTACAGCACATACGACAGGACTAGAAAAAGGAAGTTCAATAGCCAGTAGCTAATAGCTTCCATCTCGTACCTGCTTCAGATCATGCGTTGTTTTTGGTCATGACAAAATGTGGAAAATTTCAGGGGATATGAATACTTTTTCAAGGCACTGTAGTTGCATTGATGTGAATCTGCACCATTGAAAACAATGTGATTTCCATTGTCATGCAATTCTCTGTAACTCAATTCTCATCTAAACGCATGTGAATGGAGCCCTATTGTGTAGGCAGTGTGAACTGGCCCTTAGGGTTAGTGTTAAAGTGATATTAAAGGTTCATTTAAAAAAAATTAAAATAACAAACATGTCGTATTTTTTCGCTATGTGCAATTGTTTTGCACAGAGCAGCCATGATCCTCTTCTTCTCGGGTCCCCCGCTGCACTCTTGGTTCCTCCCCCTTGACCAAAGACCCCAATAGCTAGCCCCCTGCTATGTGTTCACTGATGCATGCTCTCTCCTGAGCCCCGCTCTATGTGTTAATAAGACACATAGAGCTGCAGCTCGGGCCCGTCCCCTGCTCTCTCCTTATTGGCTGACTGGCTGTGCCTTCCTGTGCGTGTGATAAAATGCAGCATGTCTGCATTTTACCATAGCTCACTGCAACACAACTCCTGGCTACATAGCAGTGTGAACAGGGCACATAGAAAACAATTCTTTTCTGTGTGTCTTAGTGGTGACTGGCATTCTTCCAGTGTGGAAAAACGCTGGTTACTGCAATATATGTGAAAAGGCATTTAAATTAAAGGGAAAACACCCTTGTTTTGATAATTTTTTTTTAAACATGGCATTTCATACAATTTAAATTGTACTGATGTAGTTATGATGTATCTGTAGTAATATAGGAGTCCTGGAGTCACTAACTTTTTGACTCTCTGACAAACTGAACATACTGAAGACTTTGTATGAGCTGTGAGAGGGTGGGGGAATATCCCTCTTCTGACTCATTCAGCTTTGTGTATGTTGTGAATATACAATGCAGTCATGCTATTGAGCTGCTGTCATTGTTTTAACTGTGTACATAAATTTATATTATAATTTTCTAAAAATGTTCAAGTCACATGCATAAATATCCCAAGGATATAGAATCTTTACTATTTTGAATCAAATATGTGTTTAACCACTGTAAGCTCATATCTGAAATTGTGAATAATTGGCGTAGGAATCGTTATTCTATGCTTCCACCAAATAAGTTTTCATCAATGGGTAGCTCAGAACTTCACAGGGAATGTCAGCCGGAGAAGAATAATGGGTGTCAGAGATTTTCAGAAATTGAAAGTAAATGTAGCAAGTAAATATAGCAACTTTTAGGGGGCTTGCACACAGTGCTGATGTTTAAACATTAGTGTTCCTGAACAAAATGTTTTGTGTTTATTTTGCGCTTATTTCCTCTTATGCTTGTTCACACGTAAAATAAATTCTCCCAGAATGCAATTCTGATGTCTTCAGGTTAACACTGAGCCCGCATATCTGTATGCATACATGCCTACATGCAAAAATGGTGACCAGCAACACAGATTTTTTTTGTTCTGATCTATACAGTATGCAACGCATGTTTACGTGCCTGTGTGTACAGGAACATTGAAAACAATGATCTGCAATCTGCATTTACATCAGTAAATAAAAAGGGTGCATGCCTAAAAAAGCTGCATTTTTAGGCATCATTGTGCAAGAGGCCTTAGAATTTTGGAAAATGTAATCTTACATACAAAATACCACTTTTTAAAAAAAAAAAATATTCTGCGTGTGAACATTTTATCTCATCAAAGCAATAAATAATTCTTTGAATTAAAAACATAATTTTTGATCATAAAATGTAACATTAATCATGAATTATACTTTTGTGAACTCAAAAAGAGGAAAATTAAATATTTACTTTTGAATATAAGAAAATAAAGAAACTTTTGAACGAAAAATAAAGACATTATCTTT
The DNA here is from genome assembly GCF_042186555.1 of Aquarana catesbeiana. Taxonomy (NCBI): domain Eukaryota; kingdom Metazoa; phylum Chordata; class Amphibia; order Anura; family Ranidae; genus Aquarana; species Aquarana catesbeiana. The sequence continues at coordinate 538,203,650 of NC_133328.1, read as the reverse complement.
AAGAGTTAGAAAAAACGTTGGGGCTATGTATGAAGGTTTAGTTTAAAGCATTATTTTTTTATGTAGCGCTACCCACCTGGGGAGCTGTTAGAAAAGATGGGTTCTCAATTCTTTGCCTCAACCTTCTTAAGAACCTTAGCCCTTCTGACACACAAGGTTGAGTGTACAAATACACAATATCACAGGAAATCACTGAAAGTAATAGTTAGTGCCTAAAGCCTCGTACACACGATCAGATTTTCCGATGGGAATTGTGTGATGAAAGGCTGCTGGTGGAAAATCTGACTGTTTGCATGCTTCATCAGACAACTGTTTCCATGTACAAATGTTGGATTGCAGGCTTTAAAATTTTACGCGGACAAATGTCTGTTGTCGGATTTTCCGAGCGTGTGTACACAAGTCCGTCGGACAAAAGTCCAAAGTACAAACATGCATGCTCGGAAGCAAGGATGAGCGAGAAGCGGTCGGTCTTGTAAACTAGCGTTCGTAACGGATTTGACATTCGTGACGTGGCAAATTATGAAATCTCGAAATGCAGCGCACATTTTTTTCTTCTTTAATGGGATAGCAAAGAAGCTGCTTTGCTGGTGATACTGATGGAGTTCTTCCAAACATATTTTAAAAGGCTTTTATTTTCTAGTGATATCAAGAATAATATTATTATGCTTTTTTTTTTTGGGCAAGTTACTACAACACCATTATCCCATAGTTTTTAAGATCAAAGATACAACTATGTTTGTGTTCCTTGTCAATTTTACGTTGTATTTTTTTAAATAGCCAAGTATTATTCTCTTTTATTGTGCATTAAAAAAAAGAAAACAAATAAAATTAGACATGCCATCTGCCAATAAAATTTAACCAAAAAGTGCATTCTATGCATCCACAAATATAGAAAATATACCAAATCAAATCATTATTCAACCAAAATATAAAATAAAAGCCTCATGCATGTGTCCTGCTTCTTAATATAGGGGTCAACAATGCCAAGAGTTGGTGAAAGCAGGTGTCCGGCATCCAGAGATAATTTCGAAAATCATCCGGATTATTCTTGTGGAGCTCCTGCAGCAAAGGTGTATGACATAATTGGTCACCATTAATAAAGCAACCAATTTTTGGTCCAAGAAATCCTCCTCCTCCTGTGCCTGGACTGGACTTGGGTCAAAACAATAACTCCAAGGCCAATAATAAATAACACGTTATCTCCTCCGATTGCGCAACATGTCTGGTTGATGAATGGTCGTTCATAAACTAACTCTAAAGCACAAAATGAAAAACGCAAACTGAAAAGCGCTAAATGAAAAGAGTGAAATGAAAAGCGTGAATCAACACTCACCAAACTTCTACTAACACAAAATTAGCAGAAGGAGCCCAAAGGGTGGCGCTAAAGAGCTGAAAAACCACAATGGTAAAACCCAGGGGGCAAGTCCTGGGAAAAAAAGTGTGGGAACTCGCCCAAGATTTCCCACCCCCCCCCCTTCCCACCTCAAAAATAAAAAAGTGTGTGTGTGTGTGTGTGTGTGTGTGTGTGTGTGTATATATATATAATGCGTACTCCTTTTTTAACAAATAAAGTGCAACATTTATTGTAAAGTGCCAGTTTATGAGGACACCTCCAAAATTCATATGCATTAAACAAATACATATAGAACAGATGTAACAACAACAACTTGTATGCTATACTAACAAAAAAAAACAAAAACACCACAATGTGTTATAATAATTCCCTCACAGGGGATTTCTAAAACAAGTTGCAATGACTGGGGGCCCCTTATGCATTATGTTTCTATGCAGTCCTTTGAGATGTTCTTCTGTCAGCTATCGATGAAGCCCTTTAAGAGTGTTGATGGACTTAACAGTCCTAGTTAACCTGCATGAAGTATAGGTACAGTATGGGTATGCTATAGTCTCAGCACAGGTGCAAGTTTAATGTGGTTCAGATGAGGTAAAGGTTCAGTATAATGCAGTATAGGGTTGGTATACGTGCAATCTAGAATTGGAATAGGTGCAGTATGGATTGGGTACACTTGGGGTCAGAGCCATCTTTTATACTAGTATATATATTGGACCCTGGGCAAACATTTTCTTGCCCCCCCAATCAGTTTACTGCAGCAGACCGGGCAGTGATTGCGATTGGTTGCCAGAGGTTACAGCATATCATTACTGCTCACTGATTAGTTGCTAGAGGTTACAGCACATCATTTCTGCTTGCTAAATGGTTGATAGAGGTTACAGAACATCATTACCACTCACTGATTGGTTGCTAGAGGTTACCATACATCATTACTGATAACTGGTTTCTAGCATTTACTGCAAATCATTCTTGCTCACTGATTGGTTGCTAAAAATTACAGCAGATCATTAATGTTCACGGATTGGTTGCTAGAGGTTACTGCACATCATTATCTCTGCATCAAATTGTGGGTGTGGCCAATCTGCACTAACATTGAAGCATTGTTACATACTAGGAGTTCAGGAGTAAGCTATATACAGAAGAGAGTGCTATGTACAGATTGCAGGGTTGAGGGGTGTACTACATGCAGAGTGCAGGGTTAAGGGGTGCGCTAAGTGCAGAGTTGAGGGTTACGCTATATGCAGGGTTGAGGGGTGCACTATGTGCAGAGTGCAGGGTTGAAGAGCGCGCTATGTACAGAATTCAGGGTTGAGGGATGCACTTCATACAGAGTGCAGGGTTGAGCTACATACAGAGTGCAGGGTTGAGGGGTGCGCTACATACAGAGTGCAGGGTTCAGGGGTGCGCTACATAAAGATTTCTGTTACATACCAGGAGTTCAGGAGTGGACTATATACAGAAGAGTGTGCTACATACAGAGTGCGGGGTTGAGGGGTGCACTACATGCAGAGGGCAGGTTGAGGGGTGCGCTTTGTGCAGAGTTGAGGGTTGCGCTCTATGCAGGGTTGAGGGGTGCACTGTGTGCAGAGTGGGGTGCACTATGTATGGAGTGCAGGGTTGAGGGGTGCGCTGCATGCAGGGTTGAGAGGTGCGTTATGTGCAGAGTGCAGGATTGAGGGGTGTGCTGTGAGTAGAGTGTAGGGCTGAGGGGTTTGCTATGTGCAGAGTACAGGATTGAGGGGTGCGATACATGCAGAGTCCAGGATTGAGGGGTGTGCTATGTGCAGAGTGCAGGATTGAGGGATGCGCTATGTGCAGGACTGAGGGGTGCGCTATGTGCAGAGTGCAGGATTGAGGGGTGCACTACATGCAGAGTGCAGGATTGAGGGGTGCACTACATGCAGAGTGCAGGACTGAGGGGTGCGCTATGTGCAGAGTGCAAGATTGAGGGCTGCGCTATGTGCAGAGTGCAGGATTGAGGGGTTCGCTATCTGCAGAGTGCAGGATTGAGGGGTGCGCTATCTGCAGAGTGCAGGATTGAGGGGTGCGCTACATGCAGAGTGCAGGATTAAGGGGTGCGCTACATGCAGAGTGCAGGATTGAGGGGTGCGCTACATGCAGAGTGCAGGATTGAGGGGTGCACTACATGCAGAGTGCAGGACTGAGGGGTGCGCTACGTGCAGAGTGCAGCATTGAAGGGTTTGCTATGTGCAGAGTGCAGGATTGAGGGGTGCGCTATGTGCAGAGTGCAGGATTAAGGGGTTTGCTATGTGCAGAGTGCAGGATTGAGGGGTTTGCTATGTGCAGAGTTCAGGATTGAGGGGTGCGCTATGTGCAGAGTGCAGGATTGAGGGGTTTGCTATCTGCAGAGTGCAGGATTAAGGGGTGCGCTATCTGCAGAGTGCAGGATTGAGGGGTGCGCTACATGCAGAGTGCAGGATTGAGGGGTGCACTACATGCAGAGTGCAGGATTGAGGGGTGCGCTTTGTGCAGAGTTGAGGGTTGCGCTCTATGCAGGGTTGAGGGGTGCACTGTGTGCAGAGTGGGGTGCGCTATGTATGGAGTGCAGGGTTGAGGGGTGCGCTGCATGCAGGGTTGAGAGGTGCATTATGTGCAGAGTGCAGGATTGAGGGGTGTGCTGTGAGTAGAGTGTAGGGCTGAGGGGTTTGCTATGTGCAGAGTGCAGGATTGAGGGGTGCGATACATGCAGAGTCCAGGATTGAGGGGTGTGCTATGTGCAGATGCAGGATTGAGGGATGCGCTATATGCAGGACTGAGGGGTGCGCTATGTGCAGAGTGCAGGATTGAGGGGTGCGCTATCTGCAGAGTGCAGGATTGAGGGGTGCGCTACATGCAGAGTGCAGGATTAAGGGGTGCGCTACATGCAGAGTGCAGGATTGAGGGGTGCGCTACATGCAGAGTGCAGGATTGAGGGGTGCACTACATGCAGAGTGCAGGACTGAGGGGTGCGCTACGTGCAGAGTGCAGGATTGAAGGGTTTGCTATGTGCAGAGTGCAGGATTGAGGGGTGCGCTATGTGCAGAGTGCAGGATTAAGGGGTTTGCTATGTGCAGAGTGCAGGATTGAGGGGTTTGCTATGTGCAGAGTTCAGGATTGAGGGGTGCGCTATGTGCAGAGTGCAGGATTGAGGGGTTTGCTATCTGCAGAGTGCAGGATTAAGGGGTGCGCTATCTGCAGAGTGCAGGATTGAGGGGTGCGCTACATGCAGAGTGCAGGATTGAGGGGTGCACTACATGCAGAGTGCAGGATTGAGGGGTGCGCTTTGTGCAGAGTTGAGGGTTGCGCTCTATGCAGGGTTGAGGGGTGCACTGTGTGCAGAGTGGGGTGCGCTATGTATGGAGTGCAGGGTTGAGGGGTGCGCTGCATGCAGGGTGAGAGGTGCATTTTGTGCAGAGTGCAGGATTGAGGGGTGTGCTGTGAGTAGAGTGTAGGGCTGAGGGGTTTGCTATGTGCAGAGTGCAGGATTGAGGGGTGCGATACATGCAGAGACCAGGATTGAGGGGTGTGCTATGTGCAGATGCAGGATTGAGGGATGCGCTATATGCAGGACTGAGGGGTGCGCTATGTGCAGAGTGCAGGATTGAGGGGTGCGCTACATGCAGAGTGCAGGATTGAGGGGTGCACTACATGCAGAGTGCAGGACTGAGGGGTGCGCTATGTGCAGAGTGCAAGATTGAGAGGTTTGCTATGTGCAGAGTGCAGGACTGAGGGGTGCGCTATGTGCAGAGTGCAGGATTGAGGGCTGCGCTATGTGCAGAGTGCAGGATTGATGGGTTCGCTATCTGCAGAGTGCAGGATTGAGGGGTGCGCTATCTGCAGAGTTCAGGATTGAGGGGTGCGCTACATGCAGAGTGCAGGATTGAGGGGTGCGCTACATGCAGAGTGCAGGATTGAGGGGTGTGCTACATGCAGAGTGCAGGATTGAGGGGTGCGCTACATGCAGAGTGCAGGATTGAGGGGTGCACTACATGCAGAGTGCAGGACTGAGGGGTGCGCTACGTGCAGAGTGCAGGATTGAAGGGTTTGCTATGTGCAGAGTGCAGGATTGAGGGGTGCGCTATGTGCAGAGTGCAGGATTAGGGGTTTGCTATGTGCAGAGTGCAGGATTGAGGGGTTTGCTATGTGCAGAGTGCAGGATTGAGGGGTGCGCTATGTGCAGAGTGCAGGATTGAGGGCTGCGCTATGTGCAGAGTGCAGGATTGAGGGGTTTGCTATCTGCAGAGTGCAGGATTAAGGGGTGCGCTATCTGCAGAGTGCAGGATTGAGGGGTGCGCTACATGCAGAGTGCAGGATTGAGGGGTGCACTACATGCAGAGTGCAGGATTGAGGGGTGCGCTACATGCAGAGTGCAGGATTGAAGGGTGTACTATGTGCAGAAAGCATGGTTGAGGGTGTGTGCTGTACATCCAAGTCCAACCCTAAGCCCCCCAGAGAAAAAAGCACTCCTCCCCTCGGATTAAAGTTTAGAGCTCACCCAATCAAAAGTGTGGTGCTGCAGAAGAGGCGTGCATGTCCGTGCAGGCTGCCAGTCTCTGGAGGAGCCTTTGCATGTAGAGAGTCCCTCTGCTCTTACAGAGATCGATGTGTGGAGCAGGGAGGGGTCTGAACGGCCGCACGTAGAGGAGTTCTGTCACTTGTAAATACAGAAGCAGTGCTCCTCTCCCAGAGGACAGTAGCGAGCAGCCAGCGTGATCAGCGCTGAAGGTGGCGGAAATCAGGTGGGCCCCCCAACAAAACATTGTTTGGGCCCCCCAAACAATGACTGGGCCCAGGGCAGCTGCCCCGTTTGCCCCGCGGTAAAGAGAGCCCTGCTTGGTGTTCTGCTCTCAGTGGCTCAGTCCCTGTTAGCAGTATCAGCAATGGCATAATAGCCCTTTCACCAGTCCCTGGGATGCTTTGGTGACCTCTCTCTGTAGAAGAGGGGGGACCCTCGGTCTCTCCCTGAAAGCCTCTGGCGATCAGTGGTGGGAAACAGAGGGTAAGTGGCTGCTCTAGTCTCCCTGCCGGTGCTGTGATAAGGCTGGTGCTGCGCTTCCTCCCAGGTGTCCTCACTCCCAGTCTCAGGGTCGCATCTCCACTGGTATGGTCTTCTGCTGGCAGGCAAATATCCAGACAGAGGTGCTCTCTTTCTAACTCCCTCTGTGCCAAGAGGAAGAGCTTTCATGAACAGTTTTATAGAAATTATCTCTCCATTCCTCCTACTGCACAGTGTCTGTTGGGATCTGTAATGTAACCATTATAGTGTAACCAGTATAAGCTGCCATCTCAAACTACCACACGCAGGAGTCTCAGTGTTCTGCATAGAAGTCTATGGGCTTGCTTGGCTTTAGCTTTCCCCCTGCTGGCCAGAGGAGAATGGTGCATCATAACATCAGTATCTCAGTAGAGAGAGAAGAATAAAAGGCATATCTTCTCCATATTGCTGTAACCCAGCACATGGTTATATTTATGTGTTAGGATGAGGGGCAGGAATACTATATGTGTTAGGCAGCCCACACCTGATTTAGTTTTCTTTTGTTCAACCAGCGGGTAGGTGAAAAAAAAAACTGACCCGATTACCCCATCTACATATTCGAGGTGGAAGGAGGAATCCTCTCACTGAGCTATTGTATTCTGATGGCGGGGAGACAAAAGGGCGGTTGTACAGAAATTGATCAGTAGATCAACTTCTGTACAACCACAGTTCCCATACATGGATTGGAATGTGGCTGGTTCCTTCTGAACCAGCGGATTTTCGATCCATGTATGGGCTACTTTATGGTAACTAAGAGTTGAAATAGAGGTCAGGGACATTTTTACACAATGTTTAATTTCCACTTGCTTTCGTTGCTGAAATCCCCGTGCCGAGGGCTTACAGCACCAAAAACCAAATGCAGGGATTACTGTGAATAGTTTTGTGCATTATTAAATAAAGGCCAGGACATGATCTTTCAGGGTAATCCTTATATAATGGGGTTGATTTATTAAATTAGTAATTTTCTTTCAAATGTCAAATACCCAGTCAGACTTTTATTTTTAAATCCTCTAAGACTGAATAGACATTTAAAGTGAAAATGACTTCTTTGTTAAAGCACCCCCAATGTGTTAACATTCAAAGTCCCCTGTAATACACAATCATTTCCAATGTCAGCTAATAGATAAAGAGGCTTGCAAGGCTAGTGAGCAGTTGTATATAATCTCTCAGGGGAAAGTGTCCTTGGCATCAATTGCTTGCTGATAAGTAAGCAAATGTCCCAGAAGAGCCTTAACCTTGTCTAGATTTGTTTACATATCTCTATGGTTTCCTTGGAATTTTCACCTTTAGCTTATTAATATACTTGCTTGCTAGTCATATAGTATAGTCTCAGAAGTATTTATTTTTACTTGCTTTTAACACCAGTATGGGAGCCTTAGGACTTCTTTACATGGGCAATGGGATGCACAATATACTGCCTCCCCATAAAAACAAGGTTTTACATACAGGACATGTGAGGGCAGGGCTTGCTGCACCAAAGTGGGGACCCAGAGATAGCATTCGCTAGTGCCCCAGAGACGGGCTGAGGCTGTGACCACAAATGTGACATTTAAGACAGTTCTCCATCTTAAAAGCAATACTTCTCCACACCAACATTATTAGTTAACCCTTGTAATCCATGACATAGTTCATCAATTCTGGATGCTCTGTACACTATTCCGAACAGTGTTTTGTCAGAAACCATGAAATCAGACCAAGACAGAAGTACAGTTAAATCACACTTGTTTAATAATAAATGTAAAAAGAACAAATGTAGTCAAAACATAGCCAAAGTTCAGTAACTGGAACGGATAGTCAGCCAAGCCAGAAGTCAGGGATCAAAGTAGTGGAACAGCAAGCAGGATCCGGAGCCAGAAGGGATGTCAGCAAAGCCAGTCTTTAAACAGGAATGCAGGTGATGTTTCTTGGGATGTTGACCAAGGCGAAGGCAGAGCTCCTCTGGACTGGACGGCTTAAGTAGGCAGGACTGATGAGCAGGATATCAACAACAGCTGAGTAACTGTGGAGAAAGATGGGAGCTGGCAATTAGCCGACAGCTGAGCGGCCAGCTCAGAAAAGGAAGGGCTGAGCCCAGCCCTGAAAATGTTACACCTCTCTTATGAGTTCAGCATTTTGGAGGCAGTACCAATGAACCTGTACTGTACTCCACCAGCTCAGTTATCTGTCACCCCACTACCAGTGACAATGATCTGTATGTTACACTTGAATACTGGGAAGCTGAACTCTTGTACATATCCCAAGCTTATTAATACTGGAGGCCTCACTTTATCTTTCCATGACTTCCAGGCTGGGTCCATAGGACGCCCCGTGTCATGAGCCAGACCATGTATTGGGGTTCCGATAGCTAGGGAAGGAGTTCAAGCTCACAAGTTCCTTCACTACCAGGGCATTCCGTCACCTATGCCAAGTCACCGCTTTCTGACCGGCTGGCTACTTGTGCACTCGACACTACTGTAGCCAATAGCAACAGCAATATAGCCTCTTCTGACTAGTTTCACTGCACCCTGGACATTTGTATTGCCTCTTCTACATCTCGTTTTGTCCCCTATTAAGCCCAGTTCTTGTGATTCGCCATGCATGCACCCTTTTGAATAGTTTTAGAACTGGCAGAATATCCAAAGCGAATAACTTTACTAGAAGGTTTCTCAAAAATAGATCACAGCAGATAGATTATCTTCCATTCAGATATCTTCATGTATTCCTTTCTCTCTTAATGCAAGATAGCATTAGGCTGCCCCCTAGGCATCATATCTTATAGCTTAAAGTCCTTTAGAGCAAGAGTCTGTAGAAATTGTGTTTGTCTTCTGTTTCCCGACTGGGCACCTGCCAGGGGAAAGGAGGTGTTGTCTCACATAACACAGCAATTCCCTCTTGCTACTCCCATGCATGGAACGCAAATACCATGTAACATAAAAAGTTGCAACGACCACCATTTTATTCCCTAGGTTGTCTGCTAAAACAATATATTATAATATTTGGGGGTTCTGAGTAATTTTCAAGCAAAAAAAAATAGGATTATTACATGTAGGAAAGAAGTGGGTGGCAAGGGATTAATTGCCATAAGTAATATACAAATAATTATTATATATTGTTTTTAAGGTAATTTACTATATTTTCAAAAATTTAAATTGTACTCAAGCAGGTGGCTTAATTGACAAATTACTGAAGTTTGAAGTTATAACTTCAAACCGGTAATTTCACAGTAAATACAGTAGATAAATAATAAATTATTATGTTATAACATATAGCATAATAATATGTGATTTAGCTTGATTATAACAGTACTTTTTCAACAGCAGCAGATTCTCATTCTCCCTTCTAACTGTGTGAGAAAAACATGGGATTGTGGGTAAATCTTATACCCATAAACCCATGTATTTCCTTGTAGTTAAGAGGGCTGGGCTGGGCTTTGTCTTTTAGACATGCCCCTTCTATGACACTGCAGTGAGAGGCGTGCCTCCTTTGCAGCATTTTTATTGGACAGCTGGGGCTAATGGTAATTTACCACTGGTCCAAGACTCCAAGTTGTCCATTGAGCGCAGTGCCTCTGACAAGAAGTGAGGAGAGGCACTGTGAGCTCATCCTCTCAGTCTGCTGGAAACAGAGTGTGCCAGCTTGTATTTAAAATGGCTGCTCTGTATGTAGCCTCTAACAGGCTGTGCAAGGAGCCACATATCCCCGGAACCATAAGTCATAGTAGCCCCATATTTGCTAATTTTTGTTTAAATGTTCATGGCAGGTGAGGCTCTGCCTCACCTGCCTCCCCTGACTGCACATCCCTGGGCCACTGGGGACAGTGCCATGAAGGACAACACTTTAAACCCTACCTAACCCAAGGCCACTACCTTACCAGCACAGTTAATCACTGCGATGTGCAACGAGGACCAGAAGAGTATCCAGGATATTTTTACTAAGAGCCTTTTCACACTGATCAGTTCTTCTTCCGTTTTTGCCTTATAAAACATACACATAACAAAGAAAATCCTATGAAACTTTTTCACAATAGTCAGTTGCTTTTTTAAAAGTCTTGCATGCTACATTTTTGCAAATGAGTGGAAACATATCAGAAAGGCAGCAAAAACACATATGCGTTTTGATTGCGTTTTTGCCACTGAGCAGTGTGTAAGCAGACTTAGTTCAACTTTTCCTTTTTCATAAAAGGTGAACTCACTTATTAAGTGGCTTAATCAATTACATGAACTTTAGCCATTCAAAGTAAAAAAAAAAACCTTTCTGAAAACTCCCACTATACTAATTGGAATGTGTTTATACTTATTATAGAAAGGGGACTCTTTCCATTCACTTAAAATCATGGGTGACATAGCTGAAATCATTGCTGAAAGATCTGACCTAACAAAGGGCTTGTTTTGCTACACTATATGTAAGGTAGGCAAACGTTGATGACAATGGCAAAATAAGGTGGTAGAGATATGTCTCTGACCTGTTGGTAATATTCAGTTCCATTTGGAAACTTTTATAGTTTATATAAAGAGGCTTCATCTTGGATCTCTCACAATCCCCTGGCCAGTAGGGATGAGCTTCGTGTTCGAGTCGAACCCATGTTCGACTCGAACATCGGCTGTTCGATCGTTCGCCGAATTGCGAACGTTATGGGCCGTTCGCGCTAAATTCGTGTGGCGCGTCACGGCCCATAATTCACTGCGGCATCGCAGTGCATTGCTGGCTGATGATTGGCCAAGCATGCACTATGACCCGCATGCTTGGCCAATCACAGCGCTGTCAGTAGAGAGAGCTGTAATTGGCCAAAGCCAGGGTGGCTTTGGCCAATTACGGCTCAGGGCATTTAGTACACACCCCACACTATATAAGGCCGCCTGCACGGCGGCCCTGTGTAGTGTGTGTTCCGGTGTGCTGAGAGATAGAGAGAGAGAGAGACAGTGTCATTTGATTTGAGTTAGATAGATTAGGCAGAACAGTCAGTCAGTTAGCTGCACTTACAGTGTATTGTGTATATATATGCATCCCAGGTGTTGCATATATATATATACACTGTATTCAGTTTAGCTAGATCCGTTCCTGTTATCTTCTATCTAGACTATTTACATTTAATGCAGTGCGTCCTGCTCACAGTGTTCAGCTAGATCCGTTCCTGTTATCTTCTAGACTATTTACATTTAGTGCAGTGCGTCCTGCTCACAGTGTTCAGCTAGATCCGTTCCTGCTATTTACATTTAGTGCAGTGCGTCCTGCTCACAGTGTTCAGCTAGATCCGTTCCTGTTAAATTCCTACTGACCGGCAGGCTTGTCTGGTTACAGTATATAAAGCTACCTGAAGAAAATTACAGGTGTTCTATTTGATCCTATTAGTACCACGGTCAGGCAGCTAGACTATTTACATTTAGTACAGTGTGTCCTGCTCACAGTGTTCAGCTAGATCCGTTCCTGTTATCTTCCTACTGACAGGCAGGCTTGTCTGGTTACAGTATATAAAGCTACCTGAAGAAAATTACAGGTGTTCTATTTGATCCTATTAGTACCACGGTCAGGCAGCTAGACTATTTACATTTAGTACAGTGCGTCCTGCTCACAGTGTACAGCTAGATCCGTTCCTGTTATCTTCCTACTGACAGGCAGGCTTGTCTGGTTACAGTATATAAAGCTACCTGAAGAAAATTACAGGTGTTCTATTTGATCCTATTAGTACCACGGTCAGGCAGCTAGACTATTTACATTTAGTACAGTGCGTCCTGCTCACAGTGTTCAGCTAGATCCGTTCCTGTTATCTTCCTACTGACAGGCAGGCTTGTCTGGTTACAGTATATAAAGCTACTTGAAGAAAATTACAGGTGTTCTATCCCAGCTTAGTGCAGCTACAGGCCATTAGTATGTCTGGAAGGCCAAGAAGGAGAGGCAGACAGTCACAAGCCAATAAGAGAGGGCAAGCAGGCTCTGTGTCTAGTGCTGGTCGTGGAGACGGTGCATCCTCATCAGCACGTGGCCATGGGACACGCTTGGCCTTTTTTTCGGCAGCTGGCCATGTTGAGCCGCAACATGCGGAAGACTTGGTCGAGTGGATGACCAAGCCGTCCTCATCCTCCTCATCCTCTCTCACCCATGCCCAGGGTGCTTTGTCTGGCAAAGCAGCGGCCTCTTCCCTCAGCTCAATGTCATCAGTGACTCCTTCCCTAGCTCCACCATGTCCTCATGAGGATTCCCTCGAACTGTTTGACCACAGTGTTGGGTACATGCTCCAGGAGGATGCCCAGCGTTTGGAAGGCTCTGATGACGATACTGAGCTCGATGAAGGCAGTAACATGAGCGCGGACAGAGGGGGTGCCCAAGAAGGACAGCAATCTGGCAGTCATGCTCCCCCTGCTGCAGCATACTGCCAGGTTTGCTCCAGTGATGAGGAGGGAGGGGATGATGAGGTCACTGACTCAACGTGGGTGCCTGATAGGAGAGAGGAGGAGGAGGAGGAGGAGGAGGAGGAGGAGGAGGAGGCGGCAGCACATCACCAACGAGGCAGGATGCCCTCCAGGGGCCAGCCTAAGGGCAGCACATTGACTGCATCACACCCCAAAGCTCCACATGTGCAGGGCGCTGCAGTCTCTGCGCGTTATTCAAAAAGTTCTTTGGTGTGGGCCTTTTTTGAGACGAGTGCATCAGATCGCACCGCTGCTATTTGCAACATATGTCTCAAGCGTATCTCGCGTGGCCAAAATATCTCCCGCTTGGGTACCACATGCTTGACCAGACATATGTTGACCTGCCATGCAGTTCGTTGGCAAGCGTATCTAAAAGACCCACACCAAAGAACAAAGAGGATCTCTCCTTGCTCCTCATCAGCTGAGATTTCCAACCCCACTAGACCTTCAGTCCTCTCTGAGACCTGCAGTGAGAGGAATGAAGGTGTAGAATTAGGTGTGTCACAGCCAAGTACTTGTGGGCAATCTGCTTTTGGTACACCGACGTCAGATTGTACCAGGCAAATTTCCCTGCCCCAGCTGCTGCACCGCCGAAAGAAGTTTGCTCCCAGCCATCCACATGCCCAGCGGTTGAATGCTAGCTTGGCAAAATTGCTAGCACTTCAACTGCTGCCTTTTCAGTTGGTAGACTCTGCCCCCTTCCGTGAGTTTGTGGAATGTGCGGTTCCTCAGTGGCAGGTACCCAAACGCCACTTTTTCTCACGGAAGGCGATTCCGGCTCTCTACCGGCATGTGGAAGGCAATGTCCATGCCTCGCTGGACAGGGCGGTCAGCGGTAAGGTGCATATTACCGCTGACTCATGGTCCAGCAGGCATGGACAGGGACGTTACCTAAGTTTCACGGCGCATTGGGTGACTCTGCTGGCAGCTGGGAAGGATGCAGGACAAGGTGCAGTAGTGTTGGAGGTTGTTCCGCCACCACGCCTCCAAAATGCTGATTGTGACACACCTCTCTCCTCCACCCCCTCCTCTTCTTCTTCCTCCATGGCCTCTTCCTCGGAACCAGCGGTGCTCCGTAGGCGTTCAAGGGGCTACGCAAGTACGCAGGCCAAAAGATGCCATGCGGTGCTTGAGCTGGTGTGCTTGGGGGACAGGAGCCACACTGGGGCAGAGGTTCTGTCAGCTCTGCAGGGGCAGGTTCAGAGGTGGTTGACGCCACGCCAACTTAAGGCAGGAATGGTGGTTTGCGACAATGGCACCAACCTCCTCTCTGCCCTCCGACAGGGACAAATGACCCATGTGCCCTGTTTGGCTCACGTCCTTAACTTGGTGGTGCAGCGGTTCTTGGGCAGGTACCCGGGCTTACAGGATGTCCTGAGGCAGGCCAGGAAAGTCTGTGTGCATTTCCGCCGGTCATATAATGCCAGTGCTCGGCTGACGGACCTCCAAAAGGAGTTTAACCTGCCCAAGAACCGCCTAATCTGTGACATGCCCACCAGGTGGAACTCAACGTTGGCCATGCTGCAGCAGCTGCACACGCAGCAGAGGGCCATCAATGAGTACCTGTGCGACTATGGCACCAGGACAGGGTCAGGGGAGCTTGGTTTTTTTTCCCCACGCCAGTGGGCCATGATCAGGGATGCATGCACTGTCCTGTCACCATTCGAGGAGGCCACGAGGATGGTGAGCAGTGACAGTGCATGCATCAGTGACACTGTCCCCCTTGTCCACCTGTTGGAGCACACGCTGCGTGGAATAATGGACAGGGCACTTGAGGCAGAACAGAGGCAGGAAGAGGAGGACTTCCTTAGCTCTCAAGGCCCCCTTTATCCAGACAGTGTTCCTGCGTGCCCGCCGATCACACAGGAAGAGGACGAGGAGGAAGAGGAGGAGGAGGAAGATTGTGTCAGTATGGAGGTGGAGCCTGGCACTCAGCATCAGCAGCAGTCTTTAAGGGATCAGTCCCAAGAAACACATGGACTTGTACGTGGCTGGGAGGAGGTGGCTGCGGACCATGTCGTTCTTAGTGACCCAGAGGACTCCGGACCGAATGCCTCAGCAAACCTACGCTGCATGGCCTCCCTGATCCTGCAAAGCCTGCGTAAGGATCCTCGTATTCGTGGTATCAAGGAGAAGGACCAATACTGGCTGGCAACCCTCCTTGATCCACGTTACAAGGGTAAGGTTGCGGACCTTATCTTGCCATCGCAGAGGGAGCAGAGGATGAAACATCTTCGGGAGGCCTTGCAGAAAGGTCTGTGCAACGCGTTCCCAGAGACTGGGAGGTTACAAACTCCTGTTTCTGGACAACGTGTTGCTGAGGCTTCGGTCAGTCAAAGAAGGAGCGGTGGAGAAGGTGGCCGTCTGACCGATGCGTTCAGACAATTTTTTGGTCCGCAGCCCCAAGGTATGATCGGTTCCAGCAACCATCGCCAGCGTCTGTTTTACATGGTGCAGGAATACCTAGGGGCAAGATCAGACTTGGACACCTTTCCCACCGAAAATCCTCTGGGTTACTGGGTCTTGAGGATGGATCACTGGCCAGAGCTTGCACAGTATGCAATTGAGCTACTGGCCTGTCCTGCATCCAGCGTTCTTTCGGAACGCACATTCAGTGCTGCTGGAGGCGTGGTAACCGATCACAGGGTGCGTCTGTCCACCGACTCGGTCGATCGGCTGACCTTCATAAAAATGAATGAGTCTTGGATCACCACCAGCTACCAAGCACCTGATGCTGATGTAACCGAATAATTTTTTTTGAAATCTCAGATCCCTTCAAAGACTGCCTATGCTGATGCTGAGTGACTATCCCTGAGTAATTATCCTCTTCCTCCTCAATCATCACGCTGATAGCTTGTAAGAACATTTTTGGTTCTGGGCGCCACCACCAGTGCCTAAGGCCCAATTTTTCAGCCCCTGTCTAACAGGGGCGTGTAATTACAATTTTTGATGCAATACTTTGCAGCAGGGCTCGTTCCTGCGTTCCAACTAGAGTGTCTGTGAGGGGTTGCAGTGTTGTGGCACCAGCACCAGTGCCTAAGGCCCAATTTTTCTGCCCCTGTCTAACAGGGGCGTGTAATTACAATTTTTGAAGCAATAATTTGCAGCAGGGCTCGTTCCTGCGTTCCAACTAGAGTGTCTGTGAGGGGTTGCAGTGTTGTGGCACCAGCACCAGTGCCTAAGGCCTAATTTTTCAGCTGCTGTTCAACAGGGGCATGTAATTACAATTCTTGATCTAATATTTCACAGCAGGGCCCTGTGAGGGCTTACAGTGTTGTGGCCACAGCAACACCTAAGGCCCAAATTTCTGCTGAGTATATAGGGCAGGACCCTACTTTCAAACATCTAACTTACAAACGACTCCTACTTGCAAACGGAAGGAGACAACAGGAAGTGAGATGAAATCTACCCCTAGGAAGGGAAATTCTCTCCTGTAAGAGTTAATATGGGAAAACAAGTTCTCCTTTCCACTGATGCTTTCCAATCCTTGTTCCACAAAAAAACCCAAATTTTCAAAAAACATTTTTCATTGGGACAAAAAAGTGAGGTGAAATCTTCTGAAGAGGAGGAAAGACAGCAAAACAAATGTCACAGGGGTGATAACCCTTCCCTATGTTTTCCAAAAAGCTTAGAAAAGATTTTTTGGCTGGAGCTAAACACGTTAAAAATGTTCAAAATTACAAACAGATTCTACTTAACAACAAACCTACAGTCCCTGTCTTGTTTGCACCGCCTGTATACTGCTGTTCAGAGTATATAGGGCCTGGTGGCCCCACACCTTTCCTTATTTTAATTTGGGTGCGGGGTTCCCCTTAATATCCATACAAGACCCAAAGGGACTGGTAATGGACTGGGGGGTACCCATGCCGTTTGTCTCACTGATTTTCATCCATATTGCCATGACCCGACATGACATTAAACCCGCAAGCAGTTTTAAATGAGATTTTTTCCTTTAAAAATGACATTTGGTGCAGGGACTGTTCTAAACATGGGAAACACGCGTCACTTTACAGGCATACTATAGACACCCCCCAGGTACGATATTTAAAGGAATATTTCACTTTTTTTTTTTTTACTTTAAGCATCATTAAAATCACTGCTCCCGAAAAAACGGCCGTTTTTAAAAGTTTTTTTTGCATTGATACATGTCCCCTGGGGTAGGACCCGGGTCCCCAAACCCTTTTTAGGACAATACCATGCAAATTAGCCTTTAAAATGAGCACTTTTGATTTCGAACGTTCGAGTCCCATAGACGTCAATGGGGTTCTAACGTTCGTGCGAACTTTCGGTCCGTTCGCGGGTTCTGGTGCGAACCGAACCGGGGGGTGTTCGGCTCATCCCTACTGGCCAGACACTGGGTAATCCACATGAATGGATATACAATGATTTATTTATTCTTGGCTGGTTTAGATGAATTGCTGATAATTATATCTAGTACTAGAAGAGCTGCTGAATTTTTTTTTTTATTTCTCTGCATACCTGAAAATGATAAAGCTTGCTCACCCAGCACTTACCAACACCCCAGCAGTATTTGAAATAATTTATTAGGCTAAGCATAACCTAAAAAGAAGACATTATTAGAAAGGGTACCTATACAAACCATCAATAAGACAATAACGTTACTCTGAGAGATGTGGTCAAACACTTGCAGTATTCTGACTAACAGAGATTGGCAGAACTGAACTGCATTTACCTAGCAACAGTATATAAGGACAGTAATAGTTTTACCCCACTAGCCAGTGAAAACATTGGCTGGCAAAGTTGGGGCCCTTGAAGAAA
This sequence comes from Aquarana catesbeiana, assembly GCF_042186555.1. Lineage (NCBI taxonomy): Eukaryota > Metazoa > Chordata > Amphibia > Anura > Ranidae > Aquarana > Aquarana catesbeiana. The sequence continues at coordinate 538,186,099 of NC_133328.1, read as the reverse complement.
CTACAATAGTTCCCAGTAGACAACTGATTACATTAGTCTTTTACTAGACCCATGGCAGCCTCTTCTGGGTCTCCGGACACGTGTTCTTATACATTAAAAGTTACGTTCAAGTCAGACAGAAAAAGAAGTTGATATGATGTCTCTCTTTCAGTCCTGCTGAGACAATCCCTCTTTTCCTGCCTTACAAGTGGTGGGTGTCATATAATCCCAATTCCCTTCCATGTGTCTTTTTTGCATTGTATTACAGGGATGGATACCCCCCCCCCCTCTAATCTTCTCTGGGTATAGGAACCTAGCTGCATTCAAGTGGTGGGAGTGCTTTCTAGTAAAGTCAGCTCTTACCAGGCATCCAAATCATACACTCCCAGGGAGTCCTCAGTCTGTTTGCTTCTCACCCAATTTTGATCAGCTATGGCAGGGATCCGATCATTTGGCAGCAGCAGCAGAAGCAGCTCAGTCTCATTCCCACACAACCGCTTGCCTGAAGTCCATCTTTTCCTCTTTCCTCACCAGCCAGCAGACACGCTTCTCCTTGCTTGCTGCATCAGCCAATTACCATCCTCCAGTATATCTAGACTCAGCCAAGATGGTTGCTCCTGCACTGGAGACACTCCATAGACGAGCGTTGCAATGTGGTCTCCTTAAAGATAGCCGCTGCACTTCTGCATTCGTGGATAATTAGTTTAACCCTGTTCACACTGCAGAAGTATAATATAGCAACAAAGAAAGAATTTCCACAGAAGTTATCAACTTCTGTCCAGGTCACATATATACAAGTACAGGCTTTAAAGTGCACATATTGGAAATATTGTTGTATTATAGCACCATGCTAATTAATATCTGTATAATTATATACTCCTGAAGACATGGACCTTGGTTCACAAAATACATTGAGAAGTGATCCTCTCTCCATTGAGGAAAGCTTTAAATATCATAAATGAAACATGTAACTTTAAAATATTAGATATATGTATGATGTATATGGGGATGGACAGATATAGAGGATATGCTGATCGAAATCCTAAATCAGTTTTATTCTACAGTAAAATGATATAACTTTTAACAATATACAATGTTCAGCTTTTGTGTACCTTAAAACTCCTAATTTTATTGTAATTCTTTTTGGAAAGTCTATATACATGTTGGTACACACTGAGGCTCTTTAAGATTTAAATTGATCCTGTGCTACTGTCTGGGCCCATTATTGACCAGTATTTTGCCATCCCTCATTGTGACGTCACCACACCACTGCTGGAGTCTTTCAGGGCCATATGAAGTTTCTACCAATGGACAGCAAAAAGGAAGCACTTACATCACGGAAAAATAAGAAAAATAAATCAAGAAAAAATTAATCAAAAAGTGCTGCAACTCATAAAGTGTGAACAACACTTACAACAATGATGAATATAGAATATAGGGGGTGCTAGTAATGATAAATTAGTGTGTGCACTATTAGTGTATTGAAAATATTTCTCATAGAATTAATATGAAGTAAAAATAAATATAGAATAAAAAATGGGTATAATAATGGCTAATGTGCAAGTAAACTTATTTATTAGTACACACTCTAATTTATCACTACTAGTGCCCCCTATATTCCAGATTCATCATGAATGATACACAGTGATGCATATTAATCGTTACCTATAAGGGTGAGTACACTTGCATTCACTTTTGATAGAAATTGTTGCTTAAACCATTCAATGCTGCTATATAAAATATTGATTTATTAGTACACTTTCTAAACTTCTATGAATTATTAACAAAACCTCACTTGAAAATGAGATTATTCACTGTATTTTCATGAGTACATTTACTAATCTATTTTGTGTTTATTGCTTTGCATAATGTCATATACAGTAAATCTGTCAGATTTTGTTGTTCTTTTCCATTTTGGGAAGAACATATTTCTTAGTTGTTTACATCCTAAAAATCTTTTTTATTTATTCTTCATATGACTGTGTCTTCTTACGATAGATTCAAAATAAATTTACCGTGATGATAAAATATAACAACCAGCATTACAGTAACTGTCAATGGTATTAATTTTAAACTCTTAAACTGGAGTATTGATTTCTTTGGGTTGTTTTAAAACGATATTTATTGAGTGCAATGCAGTGTACTTATGCATTTTCATGTACACTTTTAAGTGAGTGCCAGGACCTTTTTTACATTGTAATCTGAGGCACATGTAGGCTCCTATGGTGACAGTAGATCAAAAGTGGCATCTGGCCACTCTGGCTAATGCCAGCAGGATTGTCGTAGCTAGGAGTATAGTTTAGCTTCTTTGGGTTTTTTAAACTGTTCATCCCTAATTAGCTCTAAATGACATAAATATCCAAAGTTTTAACACATTCTTCATTCAGAATCAGTGAAGAGTCATCAGTAGTGCTTTTCATAAATGTTATTATTTTGCATGGCATAGCAAAGCCTGTTTACATGTGCAAATATAGGCTTAGGTATTTCATTTGTCAAATTTGCTTTTTATAAGTCTATTGATGAACATCACCATTGAAGATTTAAAGGCGTTGTAGGCAGAGGTTTTTTATCTTAAGGCATTCTAAAGCCTTCTGTGTGCAGCAGCCTCCCCAGCACTCCCTAATATTTACCTGAGCCCCATCTGTCCAACGATGTCCACGAATCCCTCAGCCTTCTGGGACTCTTCCTCCTGATTGGCTGAGACATAGCAGCAGCACCATTGACTCCCGTGGCTGTCAAAGTCAGTTAGCCAATCAGGGGAGAGAGGGGGTGGGGTCGAATGGAAGTTCCATGTCTGAATGGACACACGGAGCTGCAGCCCGACTCGGGAGCCCCCACTGCAAGCTGTTAGCTGTGAGGGCACTTGGCAGGAGGGAGGGGCCAGGAGCAGCAAAGGGGGGCCCAAGAAGAGGAGGATCTTGCCTGCTTTGTGCAAAACCAACTGCACAGAGCAGGTAAGTATAACATGTTTGGTATTAAAAAACAAAAACAAAACAAAAAAACAAGACTTTACAATTACTTTAAAGAATATCTAAAATCAATAGCAAAAATGGTAATATATTGCAGTTTAATATTCTTTGAATGTGGTGGCTACATTACTTTTATTTTTTAGGCTTTGTTTCTTTAGTGATTGTAAAGTCTTGTTTTTTTTCTCTATAAAAATAACAAACAAAATGTTATACTTATGTGCTCTGTTGCAGTGGATTTTCACAAATCAGCCCAGATCCTCCTCTTCTCGGGTCCTTCTTCTGTGCTCCTGGCCCCTCCCTACTGTTGAGTGCCCCAACAGCAAGCCAGACATGGAGCTGCGGTTCAGCTCCGTCCCTCTCTCTCCTGATTGGCTAGCTGACTTTGATTGACAGCAGCGGGAGCCAATGGCGGCGCTGCTATGTCTTAGCCAATCAGGAGAGAGAGGAGCTGAGACGACTGAGAAACTCGTGGACATCGCTGGACAGAGATGGGGCTCAGGTAGGTATTAGGTGGGCTTAGGGGGGCTGCTGCACACAGAAGGCTTTTTATCCTAAGGCATAGAATACATTAAGATGAAAAACCTTCTGCCTTTACAACCACTTTACTCTTCATTTGGGCATCCTGCCAGTTAAGTCTGGTATTTTTTAAATTTCTTTAAAAGTACAAGCTATTCAACAAAAATGGCAGTTAGAGACAAATCATATTAACACTCACAGGGGTGCTTAAAATGGTCAACTTTGAATCATTTATGTAAAACCTTTATCCCAAAAGGAAAAACATGCTGCTTAAAAAGTGTTAGCTGGAGTTTGGCTTTAATGTGCTAGTTAAGTCCAACTCAATTTGATAGTGCATTTACAGTTGTGCTCATAAGTTTACATACCCTGGCAGAATTTATGATTTCTTGGCCATTCTTCAGAGACTATGAATGATAACACAACAACTTTTCTTTCACTCATGGTTGGTGTTTAAATAAATGGTGTTTACTCTTTTTAAATCATAATGGCAACAGAAACTACCCAAATAACCCTGATCAAAAGTTTACATACCCTGGTGATTTTGGCCTAAAAACATGCACACAAGTTGACACAAAGGGTTTTGAAAGGCTAATAAAGGTAACCATCCTCATTTATGATCTGTTTGCTTGTAATTAGTGTGTGTGTGTATAAAAGGTCAATGTGTTTCCGGACTCCTGACAGACCCTTGCATCTTTCATTCAGTGCTGCACTAAAGTTTATGGATTCTGAGTCACAGAGAAAGCAACAGCATTGTCAAAGGTAGTTGAACTGTATAAACCAGGAAAGGGATATAAAAAGATATCCAAGGAATTGAGAATGCCAATCAGCAGTGTTCAAACTCTAATCAAGAAGTGGAAAATGAGGGGTTCTGTTGAAACCACACCATGGTCAGGTAGACCAACTAAAATTTCAGCCACAACTGCCAGGAAAATTGTGTGGGATGTAAAGAAAAACCCACAAATAACTTCAGGTGACATGCAGGACTCTCTAAAAACATGTGGGGTGGCTGTTTCAAGTTGCACAATAAGGAGGCAATTGAAGAAAGATGGGCTGAATGGTCGAGTCGCCAGAAGAAAGCAATTACTACGCAAATGCCACAAAGTATCCTGCTTACAATACGCCAAACAGCACAGAGACAAGCCTCAAACCTTTGGAGTGATGAGACCAAAATGTATCTTTTTGGCCACAACCATAAATGCTACATTTGGAGAGGAGCCATCAAGGCCTATGATGAAAGGTACGGAGGTGGATCGCTGATGTTTTGGGGATGTGTGAGCTACAAAGGCACAGGAAATTTGGTCAAAATTGTTGGCAAGATGAACGCAGTATGTTATCAAAAAATACTGGAGGAACATTTGCATTCATCGGCCAGGAAGCTGCGCATGGGACGTACTTGGACATTCCAACATGACAGTGATCCAAAACAAAAGGCCAAGTCGACCTGTCATTGGCTACAGCATGATAAAGTGAAGGTTCTGGAGTGGCCATCTCAGTCACCTGATCTCAATATCATTGAGCCACTCTGGGGAGATCTCAAACCATGCAGTTCATGCAAGACAGCCCAAGAATTTACAGGAACTGGAGGCTTTGTGCCAAGAGGAATGGGCAGTTTTACAATCTGAGAAAATAAAGAGCCTCATCCACAAATACCACAAAAGACGTCAAGCTGTCATTGATGTTAAAGGGGGAAATACTCAGCATTAAGAACTGGGGTATGTAAACGTTTGATCAGGGTCATTTGGGTAGTTTCTGTTTTCATTATGATTTAAAAAGAGTAAACACAGTTGATTGATAATGAATGGCTTCAGCCAAACACTAACCCTGAGTGAAAGAAAAGTTTTTGCGTTATCATTCATATTCTCTGAAAAATGGCCAAGAAATCATAAATTCTGCCAGGGTATGTAAACTTATGAGCACAACTGTAATACTACCCTCTCCTCAGGTCAACAATGCTGCTGTCCAAGGGTGGCACCTTCATAGAGTGGAGCCACTCTAAAAAAGGAAGCGTGATACTGGTCAGATCACCAAGTGAAAATAAAGGATAGGAAATCAAATGTAGCCACAGCATTTAAGGACTGAGAAGCTGCAATATATTAACTTTTGTTTTGGGGTTTGGATTCATTTGAACCTTTTTTCTGAATATGCTGTGTGATATGTGTATAAAACAATAATGCTATATGTTGAGTGAATGAGGGAGTGTGCAATGTAAGTGAAAGTGTGCTATATAGTGTGTGAATTGGGGTGCACAGTAAGTGAATAAAAGAGTATGGTGCATGGTGGGGAAGTGCAGATAAGGGGTATGCAGTGTATCATGTGAATGAGAGAGTGTGCAGGATTCCCCCACTGACAGCTGAAATGTGAAAAAAAAAAAAGCCAACAATTATCAGTTGTTAAGGAGCGGGGGGCCACTGTGTCCTTAACAACCAATAACTCATTCAGCTGTCAGTGGGTTCCCCTGTTCACAGCTGAAGTGCTAAAGATGTCTGGCAATTGGAGCTGTCAAAAGAAGAAAAGCAGCCAGGCAATGTTTATCCACAACATTGCTCAGCTGCTGAAACAATACAATAAAAAGAAACATTGTTTCTTTTTGTATCTTTCTGTTTCTTCACCTACCGATCAAAGGGATGAACTTTGATCTGGAGATGAAGTCAGTTTAAAGCAACCTGTCAAGCAAAAAAAAAAAAAAAATTGGGGGTGTTTTTTATTAAATGTTCCCCTGTTTAACCCCTTTTTTAACCCTTAATTTACTCTAAGCAGCCTTAATTAACTGGTGGTGTGTGAATGAGGGAAGGCAGTGTGTGAATGAAGGAATGTACAGTGTAGTGTGTGAATGAAGGAATGTGCCGTGGGGCATGTGAATGAGGAAAGGGGTAAAGGGAATGTGAGAAAAATAGGTAGGGAGGCTGCTATGCTGGCTCTTGAGCTTCATATGGTTGTGAGCCACTGGCCTGAACAATAACACAAGTCAGGGTTTCTGACATTCCTGACTGCATGTACAATATGTTTTGGGTCAGTGATTCACCAAGTAGCAAAGTTTTTTGAATAGCACTGTGGCTGAACAACTAACATTTCCAGAAGGACAATAAGAATGGCAGGTCACTTACTTCTTTCATGACTGATTCTAATCCATAGGTAAGTGCTCTAGAGTGCTTCTCATGCACTACATCAGTAGGAAGCAACCCCGCACACTGTGAGACAACATTCCACATGGGTTTACACCCTTTCTTGTTACAGTTACCAACACTGTTATTTCCTATCAGAGTGTCTCCGGGTACCTCAAACTGCACCTCTTTGCAAATGATGGACAGAATTCCCACTACTGCAACGTCTGTTCCGGCCCTTCCTTTACATGAGGTCTAGCGGGTGAGACAGCACACGCGCCATGTACCAACTACTGCTCAGCTGCACCTCAGACCACACCAGCAGGAATGCACCTCATCACAACAACATACAGAGAGACTTCCACCATGTCTGTCATTTCTGATTCCTCTAGCAGTTCTCCTGAGTGCCTTCCGCACACAACTGCCGCTGGAAGAACTCTCACAGAGAACTGTGAGACCACTTTCCATAAAAGTAACCAACAATGCAGTAACCAGTACCAATTTTTATCAACATTACTAACCATTGCCTGTACCAACTGCATCCACTGATTGGTACTACGCAGTACCAGACCATCCATCTGCGGTGGATACATGCAGTTGTACAGCGAAAGGGATTTTACCAATTTCAACATGTCTAACAACACCTCAGTTATTTCTAAACATCCCACATCTAGATATAGAACTTTAGGGACTCTTCCCTTACTAGCGACATAGAGGGGCTCATTTGCCAAGACTCGAGAAGCTGAAATACTTAAGGAGATCTCCACCTCAGAGGTAACAGACACAACTTGTGGCTCCCCTTGAGCACTGCCAAACGCATGTGTCATACTCATCCTCTCATTTTTGCAAGGAACCTCCACCATGCTTCACTGTTGCCTTTAGACACTCATTATTGTACTGCTCCCAGGCCCTTTGCAAACAAACGGCCTCCGGCTATAGCCACATTTTTCTAATTTTGACTCATCAGTCCAGAGCTTTTCCTATGTTCCTATGTTTTCATGCATAGTTGGGCCTCTTAGCCTTGTTTCCACATCCTATGCATGAAATCATAGGAGAGTGAGTTGGGTAATAGTGGAATTGAAGAATGTGTGGCAAGTGTGCTGTTTGCAACAATAATGGAAACTTGTCATTGTGTTGCTGATGTGAAGGTCAGGAGGAAGGGGGATGTGATGTTACTGTTAGAGAAAATACAAGAAATGTTACTTATGTCCATTTTGACGATGAAATGTCCACTCTAGAGTCTTATTTAAAAAAAACAATTCTAAATACTTTTCCCCTGCCATCACTTATTAAGGACTCATGATGTTGTCAAACTCTGCCGTGTGCATTCAGTCCTGAACAAATGCAGAAGACAGCAAAGGGATGCATTTAACATGTAATGGGTAACAAAACATAAAGCAGGGGAAATGCAACCTCCGAATCACCATCCACACTGCACTGTTGAAGTATTAAGGAATATTCTGCCCTGCATTTGATATACATTTCATAAGTATGTCAATCGCAGAAAAAAAATGCATGTGCACGTAAGTGCCAAGGCCATTAATTTATAGCAAATCTCTATTTTTATATGTATAGCAGTTCCCTCATTTTCAAACTGTTTTTAGAGAGTGAAATTCCACTTTATTGTTAATTATTTGCATAAAAAAAAAAGAATCCAGCAGGGAGGAGAGTAAAATTCTTTATAATGGATGTAGCAGGTAAGAAAGTAACTCAAGCTCTGGATTCCCTGAGAAGTAAAAGGCACTGAATAGGAAATCAACCTTCCAGCGTACAACATAAACTGACATCTTAGTTTTGAATGAATCATTTTTAAATGTCTAAAAATGGAATGTCAAAAGGAAATGAAAGTATGTAACTTGCACATAAAGTACGAAAATTCACCTTCATGATAACATTTATTATTATCGTACATATTTATTTGTTTCATATTTGCTATTTTATTCTTAGTTCTTATGTCATTTTGTGTCACTTTCACTTGTATTATTGACAGACAGGTAAAAAGTAGATTTTTGCATTTTTTTTGTGCTGACATGCAAACAGAAATGTTTCTTGATCAAGATTAACTGCCACACAAAAGTTTCCTCCTTATGCAGTTCTGTAGCATTAGCCAGCATATATCAGATTGCTAATCAGTAATGGATAAAAATATACTATTATATTCAGCTCCTAAAATAGGCATGCTGTTCATTCACTTCAGGTGTCATTCTTGGTTGCCTTCCCTTCTTATTACTGATCTGCACAGGAGAAACGACCAAATTGGCTGAAGATAGAACAAAATGTCATTGCTGAATAGAATTGCGCATTGGTTTTTAGACATATGAAAAAACCATAAGCTGATGTGTTGAGAAGCATCAGAAAGAAAAGCATTGTGGCAGATGACAAGCCAGAGGAATGTGATGACTTTTATGTAATAATGTAACAAATGGAAGATGGTTTCTGAAGGATAACCACTTAATGGCGGTCCCTTTTTTTAAAATGGAACCTAATGTTTACTGCAATGTCCATTACAGATCACTTTTCTCCTCTCAAGTACAGTCTTTCTCCTTTATCACCAGTACATATCCCCTCCACTATAGACCTCCTCCCTCCAGTGTAGAGTTCCTCCCTTACCACCAGTAGATACACCCCTCTAGTACAGAAACTCTCCCTCCCCACCGGTGAAGACCCCACTCGCTCTTCATCATCAAAAAAAACTCTCCTTTAGTACAGGCCACCTCCCTCCCCACCAGTCTAGCCCTCTCTCGCTCTCCAGTAGTACTAACACCTCCTCCAGTACAGATCCCCTCCCTCCCCATCATTACAGACTCTCCTGACTCAATAGCTGTGGAAGATATTTGCACTGGAAATGGCCAGTTGGGACCCAGTACAAAGCTCAAATGCTAAAATTAAAATGTATATTTTTTTCCAATTTTGGATAAAGCAGGGATGGATTAGAACTCATGCCAAGTTTGTAATTGCCATTTGTTCCCTATCAGATATATCCATGCACTCTTTTTATCCTGGTGATAATGATGGAAAATTCCAAATTTTAGAGTTGTCAGCAGAACAAGACGTGAAGGGTAACATTTAATAGGAACTCCTGGTTTAGTAATAACTGTCTAAAAGGGGAATTCCTCTTTATTTTGTCTTACTTCCTGCCGTGTCACTGGGACAGGAACTGATGGGGAAATCTCTCCAACAGGACATAAATAACAAAAAAACTGACAAAGGTTCAACCCCTTCCTTACTCTATCTATTGCTTTACGCATACACTTCAATCAGCTCTTGGGTTTGAGATACATCTACAAAGTGCTTATAGAAGCCCTCTGTAGCATTGTGATTAAAGTGCAAATGCTATGATTTCACCTCTGATTATAGCATAAGATCTGATTTAAATTCTGTGGTTGGTCATTCAAGTAGAAGTGTCACATGTTCTATATCTTATGATAAGCTTTGAACATTCTATTAACTGTTGGTTTGGGGACTTTTTGAGGTTAAAGGTACCCACACACCTATAAAGCTTGCCCCACTTGGCTGATTCCCCACCTGTTTTACATAAATAAATCGCTCCATAAAGAGTATTATGTGAGTCAGTCTAAATACCCAGCCATGAGCGAGTAGGTCAGCACTGTTTTTTTTTTTTTGTATAATTTGTGTTTTTATTACCGTTTGACACTTTTTTGGTTAATGGGTAGGGGTACTATGTACCCCGTACTCATTCACATAAGGGGGGCTTCCAGATTCCGATAAGCCCCCTGCCCGCAGACCCTCACAACCTCGCTCACAGTTGTGGGGATGAGGCCCTTGTCCCCACCAACCTTGGGACAAGGTGCTTTGGGGTAGGGGGCTGAGTCCCCCTTTCCCAAAGCACCCATCCCCCATGTTGAGGGCATGTGGCCTTGTATGGTTCAGGGAGGCACACTTGCTCGCCCCCCCTTTCCTGACCTGCCAGGCTGCATGCCCAGTTAAGTGTCTGGTATAGATTTGGGGGGACCCCATGCCATTTTTTTTTTGATGTGGGGTTCCCTTAAAATCCACACCATACCCGTTTTTTATTTTTTTTTACCAGCAATTTTTTTTTTAACTGTCAGTGGGGAAGCCCAAAAGCCCAATAACAACTGATGACTTATCAGTTGTTAAGGACGCTGTGGCTGGCTTCCTGGCCCCGCTCCTTAACAACCAGCTTATACTGCGCCCTGATTGGGTAAATCTTTGCCCAAGCCGGACGCAAAATGCACTCTTCAGTTCGGTGGGGTGAACACCCTGCAAATTCGGGTGTTCCCCAAACGGGGCAAACAGCCAATGCTTGGCCCGAACTGATGCTCGGGGCGAACCATTCGCCCAACTCTAATTAGCACACACCTGTGCGCAGGAGTGCACATGTTCACGTCTGTACTGTGGGATAGCCTGATTCATTGTCAGTGCTGACTAATTTTCAACTTGTTCCTCATGTCCTGACCTGTGCTCTGCTTAATGGCTTTCTCCTGACTGGATTTTGGATCCTGTTCTGTACTGCTTCTTAACCAGCTTCTGGTTAACCGGCTTCACCCTCAACCTTGATCTGGCTTATGATTTGGTACTAGGCTGCCTGCTCATTTTTGACCTGGACTGCTCTGTGACTCCACTACTGCCTCTGCTTCTGCTCTACAATATCTCTTAGTGCCTGCCCTGAACTACTCTGAGAATCAGCTGCAGATGTGTATGCATATTCCTGCTTGCTGGTGTTGCTGGCGGATTTTGCCATTCTTTTTTGTTATTTATTTTTTTATATTATTTATTTCATTTTTTCAATGTACAAAAATTCCAAAATTCAAACATAATTACATTTAATAAGTACATTTAAATTCCCCCTTCAGTCCTACCCTCTCCCCTCCCCCTGAATCAAGCTCCATCCCACTCCTCCCACCTAATTCCTTATTTAGTTTTCTCCACTTCTCCCAATTCACCCTATATTCTTAAACATCTTCCAATCTTTCCATCTATTTACCATTCCCTCCATTCCCTCCTCTCCACAGAATCTCAGTAGGGATGAGCTTGATGTTCGGGTCGAACATAAGTTCGACTTGAACATCGGGTGTTCATCCGTTCACAGAACAGCAAACATTATGGGGCGTTCGCTGCAAATTAGAGCGCCGCGGAATGCCCCATAATGCACTACGAACACTGAAGAAATGACACTTTGATACAATGTAAAGTAGTAAGTGTACAGCTTGAATAACAGTGTAAATTTGCTGTCCCCTCAAAATAACTCAACACACAGCCATTATTGTCTAAACCGCTGGCAACAAAAGTGAGTACACCCCTAAGTGAAAATGTCCAATTTGGGCCCAAAATGTCAATATTTTGTGTGGCCACCATTATTTTCCAGCAATGCCTTAACCCTCTTGGGCATGGAGTTCACCAGAGCTTTACAGGTTGCTACTGGAGTCCTCTTCCACTCCTCCATGACGACATCACGGAGCTGGTGAATGTTAGAGGCCTTGCTCTCCTCCACCTTCCTTTTGAGGATGCCCCACAGATAATGAATAGGGTTTAGGTCTGGAGACATGCTTGGCCAGTCCATCACCTTTATCCTCAGCTTCTTTAGCAAGGCGGTGGTCGTCTTGGAGGTGTGTTTGAGGGCGTTATCATGTTGGAATACTGCCCTGCGGTCCAGTCCCTGAAGGGAGGGGACTATGCTCTGCTTCAGTATGTCACAGTACATGTTGGCATTCATGGTTTCCTCAATGAATTGTAGCTCCCCAGTGCCGGCAACACTCATGCAGCCCCAGACCATGACACTTCCACCACCATGCTTGACTGTAGGCAAGACACACTTATCTTTGTACTCCTCACCTGGTTGCTGCCACATACGCTTGACACCATCTGAACCAAATAAGTTTATCTTGGTCTCATCAGACCACAGGACATGGTTCCAGTAATCCATGTCCTTAATCTGCTTGTCTTCAGCAAACTGTTTGCGGGCTTTCTTGTGCATTATCTTTAGAGGAGGTTTAGTTCTGGGACGACAGCCATGAAGACCAATTTGATGCAGTGTGTGGCGTATGGTCTGAGCACTGACAGGCTGACCCCACCCTTTCAACCTCTGCAGCAATGCTGGCAGCACTCATACGTCTATTTCCCAAAAACAACCTCTGGATATGACGCTGAACAGGTGCACTCAACTTCTTTGGTCGACCATAGTGAGGCCTGTTCTGAGTGGAACCTGCAGGGCCGCTGATAGAAACCATGGGGCCCCGTACAGCCTACCTGACGGGGCCCCCTTCAGCCCCAACCCTGGTCTCTCCTTCAGCCCCACCCCTGGTCCTGCCCCTATACAGAGAGGCTAGGGTATACATAAAGGCTAAATTGTGGGCGTGGCTAATTTAAAAATATGCACCACACACAGCTGGAAAATGGACGTGGTTTAAATTACGCTTAATTATTGGGCATGGCTTAAAGGGGTGTGGTTAGAGTCTAAGATGACTGTGTGTAGGATGCAGATGACACTGTGCTGCTTTCAAAACTGCAATGTCCAATTTCTCACAGTCAAACAGTTCTACATGAAAAAGAAGATGCCATTTATGTCAGCTAAGCCAACTTTTTTAAAAGAAAAACATTTTTTCTAAACTTTTAATGAGAAGTAATATGTCTAAGGGTTCACACCATGACTGCATCTGAATTGCGAAGGAATGTGCTGTGTATTCCTGTACAATTCAAACTGCATGAAAAATGCACTGCTTTTGCGATCTGCAGCAAGTGTCAATAAAAAGTTAATGACACCTCAAATGCAGGTCGCAAACGTAGTGTGTTTGCCCTGCACCTGCCAGTCCTGGATCACCATGTGATCTGGTTGCAGTGCATGTTAAAAAGTACTGCATACAATCCTTTGGTGCACTGAAATTTTAGCCTATTCAAAATGAGATTGAAATTGCACTGCACAGACCCACATGTGAATTGCGCAGGAATGCACAGTGCATTCCTGTGTAATTCAGCTCCAGGCATGGTGTGATCCAGTGATCTAAAAATTTAGATGGAAGTAATAAAAAGTGGGGTTTGCTGACATTGATGGCATCTCCTTTTTCATGTAGCACTTCTGTGAGAAATTGGGCAGTGCAGTTTAAGACCCAATTTCTCACAGTCAAGAAAGCTGTGCTACATGAAAAAGCAGACATTAGATTTTACATTGCAGTTAATGTGACTGGGCTAACCTGCAGTCCCCCGAGAATCCATATCCACTGCCACCATAATGCAGCTCATGTGTGCACAGTGCACACCAGAAGAACCTGGGAGTGATCATCCTCGAAGCCGGCCACACCCCCTCCCGCCCACTCAAACTACAGTATCTCACAGTCAGGCTCCGCCTCTCTGCCTCTGAGATGTTTAGCCTGGAGTGAGTGCTCATTGAGAGCAGCTGAACAGCTGCTGAGGGAGGAGTGGAGGAGGGGGGAGTTGGAGAAAGCCTTTTTTTTTCCTTTTGCAATCTGTTCAGATTGCTCGGGCCCTCCCTCCTGGTGGCCGGGCCCCGTACAATAGGGCCAGTTGTACTGACTTATCAGCAGCCCTGGGAACCTGTGCTGTTAAACCGCTGTATGGACTTGGCCACTGAGCTGCAGCTCAGTTTCATGGTCTTGGCAATCTTCTTATAGCCTAGGCCATCTTTATGTAGAGCAACAATTCTTTTTTTCAGATACTCAGAGAGTTCTTTGCCATGAGGTGACATGTTGAATTTCCAGTGACCAGTATGCGAGAGTGAGAGCGATAACACCAAATTTAACATACCTGCTGCCCATTCACACCTGAGACCTTATAACACTAACGAGTCACATGACACCGGGGAGGGAAAATGGTTTATTGGGCCCAATTTGTACATTTTCACTTAAGGGTGTACTCACTTTTGTGTACCAGCGGTTTCAACATTAATGGCTGTGTGTTGAGTTATTTTGAGGGGACAGCAATTATACAAGCTGTACAATCACTACTTTACATTGTAGCAAAGTGTCATTTCTTCAGTGTTGTCACATGAAAAGATATATTAAAATATTTACAAAAAGGTGAGGGGTGTACTCACTTTTGTGAGATACTGTGTGTGTGTGTGTGTGTATATATATATATATATATATATATATATATATATACAGTGCCTTGCAAAAGTATTCACCCCCTTGGCTTTTTACCTATTTTGTTACATTACAGCCTTTAGTGCAATGTTTTTTTAATCTGAATTATATGTGATGGATCAGAACACAATAGTCTAAGTTGTTGAAGTAAAATTAGAAAAATATATAGATAAAACTATTTTTCAGAAATAAAAAACTGATAATTGGCATGTGCGTATGTATTCACCCCCTTTGTTATAAAGCCCATAAAAAGCTCTGGTGCAACCAATTACCTTCAGAAGTCACATAATTATTGAAATGATGTCCACTTGTGTGCAATTTAAGTGTCACATGATCTGTCATTACATATACACACCTTTTTGAAAGGCCCCAGAGGCTGCAACACCTAAGCAAGAGGCACCACTAACCAAACACTGCCATGAAGACCAAGGAACTCTCCAAACAAGTAAGGGACAATGTTGTTGAGAAGTACAAGTCAGGGTTAGGTTATAAAAAAAATATCCATATCTTTGATGATCCCTAGGAGCACCATCAAATCTATCATAACTAAATGGAAAGAACATGGCACAACAGCAAACCTGCCAAGAGATGGTCGCACACCAAAACTCACAGACCGGGCAAGGAGGGCATTAATCAGAGAGGCAGCACAGAGACCTAGGGTAACCCTGGAAGAGCTGCAGAGTTCCACAGCAGAGACTGGAGTATCTGTACTTAGGACGACAATAAGCCATACGCTCTGTTTAGTTGGGCTTCATGGCAGAGTGGCCAGAAGAAAGCCATTACTTTCAGCAAAAAACAAAATGGCACGTTTTGAGTTTGCAAAAAGGCATGTGGGAGACTCCCAAAAAGTACGGAGGAAAGTGCTCTGGTCTGATGAGACTAAAATTTAACTTTTTGGCCATCAAAGAAAATGCTATGTCTGGCACAAACCCAACACATCACATCACCCAAAGAACACCATCCCCACAGTGAAACATGGTGGTGGCAGCATCATGCTGTGGGGATGTTTTTCAGCAGTCGGGACTGGGAAACTGGTCAGAGTTGAGGGAAAGATGGATGGTGCTAAATACAGGGATATTCTTGAGCAAAACCTGTACCACTCTGTGTGTGATTTGAGGATAGGACGGAGGTTCACCTTCCAGCAGGAAAATGACCCCAAACACACTGCTAAAGCAACACTTGAGTGGTTTAAGGGGAAACATATAAATGTGTTGGAATGGCCTAGTCAAAGCCCAGACCTCAATCCTTAAAGACTTAAAGATTGCTGTTCACAAGCACAAACCATCAAACTTGAAGGAGCTGGAGCAGTTTTGCAAGGAGGAATGGGCAAAAATCCCAGTGGTAAGATGTGGCAAGCTCATAGAGACTTATCCAAAGCAACTTGGCGCTGTGATAGCCATAAAAGGTGGCTCTACAAAGTATTGACTTTAGGGTGGTGAATAGTTATGCACATTGACTTTTTCTGTTATTTTGTCCTATTTGTTGTTTGCTTCACAATAAAAAAAAAAAAAAACATCTTCAAAGTTGTGGGCATGTTCTGTAAATTAAATGATGCAAATCCTCAAACAATCCATGTTAATTCCATGTTGTGAGGCAACAAAACACAAAAAATGCCAAGGGGGGTAAATACTTTTGCAAGGCACTGTAGACTCTGCATTTAGCATAGCCTATAAATTCAGTGTTTACTCTATATTCAGTCAGTGCAGGCAGTGTATTAATATATATATCTATATATACATATATATATATATATATATATATAGTTATATATATTAATACACTGCCTGCACTGACTGAATATACAGTCTCGTATATATATATATATATATATATATATATATATATATATTGTGACAGTATGCGAGGTGATATAGTGGATAATCGCTACATTTCACCTCGCATTTGTTCTGTTGTAAGGGATTGAACCGGAATCCGGCCCGGGTTTTTCCAGCCTCTGTGGCAGGCTAGGTTCCGGTCCGGATGTTCTGGTCCACTTGAGCCCACACTCAGGTGGACTTTAAATAACCAGGAAGAGAGCTCAACAGGTCTCTTGTTTTGAGACTCAGGAAGGAACCTGAGTGAGAGGAGCTCTGGCTATTGGACTAAAAGTTTTGCTTTACCGCATGTTTTGTGGGTGACGGGGACCAGCCTCGCACTGTCTAGAGAGGAGACTGTTTGTTTAGTTGGCGTCGGACGGCAAGGATTTATTTTACTGTTTTGTTTATTTTTATTTTGCAAACCTCCTGTAAATAAATCTGGCATCCGCCAGATTTTTAAGAAAGTGCCTGTTTGCTGACTGTCACTCAGAAAAGGTGATCCCCACGAGCTAATCTCCCCACACGTGGTGGATTCAGCGGCACTTTTCTGAAGATGGAGGAAATGTTAAAAGCCCCGCTACAGGCCAATGCAGCTCAGCGGGAAACCAAACGCCAAGTCGCAGAGGATGCTGCAGCACAACAGGCGGTCACTGCAGCACAACAGGTGGCCCAGCAGGAGATGCAGCGGCAACTTGCAGAGGCCGCTGCAGCACAACATGCAGTACAACAGGTAGCCCAGCAAGAGATGCAGTGCCAACTTGCAGAGGCCGCTACAGCACAACAGGCGGCCCAGCAGGAGATGAACCGGCAGTTTGCAGAGGCTCTAGTGGAACTGAAAAAAGGGTCCCTACCTCCTGTGCCAGTGGAACCAAACATGGTACGTCCTACCACCTACAGAAAATGACATCTGCCGATGATGTCGAGGCATACCTTGTGACTTTTGAGAGAGTTGCTGTCCACGAGGGATGGCCAAAAGAGCAGTGGGCAGGTCTGTTGGCCCCATTCTAACAGGAGAACCCCAAAAGGCCTATTTTAATCTAGAACCAGATAAGGCCCAGGACTATGGGACTCTAAAGACAGAGATACTCACACGTATGGGGGTCACCATGGCAGTCCGGGCCCAGCGCGTGCATCAGTAGTCCTACTCCAGCAACAGGCCACCCCATTCACAAATGTTTGACCTGGTCCACCTCACCAGGAAGTGGTTGCAGCCAGAGACCTTGACAAGCCCTCAGATTGTATAGCGTGTGGTAATGGACCGGTACCTGCGTGTGCTCCCTGCTGCCCTGAGGAAGTGGGTCGGACAGGGGGACCCCAAAACTGTGGCCCAACTGGTGGACCTAGTGGAGAGGTACAGTGCCACTGAGGACTTGGTGAACCCATCTACGCCCCACTTCGGTGTCTCTCTAGGGGTGCAAGATCCCCCAGCGGTTCTGGTAAGACTGTTCTGGAGTTTAAGAGCATGGGGAAGGTGGATAAGACTGTTGTTACAGCTGATGAGACTGTGGGTCCTAGACCTGAAGACTGGCCAAAGAAGCCAGGAAGGTCTTTGGGGCCGTTAAGAGGACTGGGGGTAGGCCACATACAGTGTTTTCCTTGCCGTGCATTAGGGCATATTGCTGCAAACTGTCCTATAGATGATGAACCTATGCAATGTGATTATGCTTTTATGAAAAGATGCATTTCTCTGTTTGCACAGGTCGCACGTACTGCATCATGTCAGAGTCACATTGAAAAACAGATGCGTGTTATTTCAGTGGATGGAAAGCCACTCACAGCCTTGCTACACTCTGGTAGTGTGGTGACCCTAGTCAGGAATGATTGTGTGAACCCCATAAAACTACACCCCAGTACTATTGGGGTAATTTGCATCCATGGGGACACTCGGGACTACCAGACAGTGGTGGTTGAGGTTGATACCCCCTGGGGCAGTGTAACACATTCAGTGGGGGTGGTACCTTCACTGCTTCATGAAGCTTTAGTAGGGAGAGATTTTCCCCATTTTTGGAATATATGGGAGAGCAAAGGGAGGCTGGTAGATAGAGTTCACCCTGCTGGGGAAGCACGGGAACTTTCACCGGACCCTTTTTGCCAAAAGGAAGGTGACCCTGTTGGTGGGATCGAGTAAGAGGGAGATCCTCTTCCTTTCCCTGTCGTGGCTGGGGAGCCAGAGGACCTGGAAGCTAGCTCCCAGCCCGAGAGTAACAAACAGGAGAACACCTCTGACCCTGACAATGAGAGTAGCCAGAATGTGGTACTTGACTTAGAGGTCAGGAGAGAGGATTTCTGTGCCGAGCAACTGCAAGATGCCACCCTGAGAGAGGGAAAACATTAAGATGTTGGATGGGGAACCCGTAGATCCTAACTGGGGGGTGTCTTTCCCCTACATAGCCATTAAAACAATTTATTGTTTCAAGTGGTAAAACATGGAGAGGACGAGATAGAACAGCTACTGGTTCCCAAGCCCTTCCGCAGGGTGGTGCTAGACCTGGCCCATGGTCATGTAATGGGGGGACATCTCGATATTGAAAAAACCAGGGAGAGAATCGCCCAGAGATTTTTCTGGCCTGGGGTGTATGCAGATGTCAAGGAGTACTGTGAATCGTGCCCCGAGTGCCAAATGTTGGCACAGTCGCCCCATTTTCACAGCCCCCTTGTCCCTCTACCAATAATCGAGGTCCCCCTTGAGAGGATTGGCATGGACCTCGTGGGGCCGGTTGTGAAATCTGCCTGGGGGGACCAGCATATTCTGGTGATCATGGATTATGCGACGCGCTATCCCGAGGCCATACCCTTGCGCAACACCTCCACCAAGGCTATCGCCAAGGAGTTGGTCCAGGTGTTTAGTCAAGTGGGGATCCCAAAAGGGATCTTAAGCGATCAGGGTACCCCATTTATGTCCAGGGTTACCAAGAAACTGTGTAGATTATACAAAATCTCCCATCTCCGTACCTCTGTCTACCACCCCCAAACGGATGGTCTGGTCGAATGATTTAAAACTTTGAAAAGTATGCTGAAAAAGGTGGTCCACAAAGATGGGAGAAACTGGGATTTTTTGCTACCATATCTCGTGTTTGCCATACGTGAGATTCCACAGGCATCCACAGGCTATTCCCCATTTGTATGGTAGACATCCCAGGGGGCTGCTAGATGTCGCCAAAGAAACGTGGGAAGGAGAGGCCACCCCATATAGAAGCATCATAGAGCACGTCTCCTTGATGCAGGGTCCATTCGCAGCTGTCCTGCCCCTGGTGCGAGAACATATGGAGTGAGCCCAGGAGGCCCAGAGGAGGGTCTATGATCGGGGTGCCAAGGACTGTACTTTCGGCCCCAGAGTGTTGGTACTGGTTCCCACGTTGGAAAGTAAGTTCCTAGCCAAGTGGCAGGGTCCCTTGGAAGGTTGTCGAAAAGGTGGGGGAGGTAAACTACAAGGTCTACCAGCCAGGGAAAAGGAAACCACACCAAATTTATGTGAAGTTCTTAAAGCCCTGGAAGGACAGAGAGACTTTACTGGCCGCTTCCCTGTCTCCAACAGACCGGGTACCGGTGACACCTGATGTCCCCATAACGGATTCCCTGTCCGTGTCACAGCAAAGTGACGTTAGGGCGTTTGTGCACAAAAATAGAGACTTTTTCTCCCCCTTACCCGGACTGACCAAGGTGATCCAGCATGACATAGTGATGGAACCAGGGGTTCGGGTAAATTTAAAGCCATATAGAATCCCAGAGGCAAGGCGAGAGGCAGTCGCAAAAGAAATCAAAAATATATTACAGCTGGACGTGATTAAAGAGTCCCACAGTGAGTGGTCGAGCCCCATAGTGCTGGTCCCAAAACCTGATGGCACTATCAGGTTTTGTAATGACTTTAGGAAACTCAACAGTGTGTCTAAGTTCAATGCATACCCGATGCCTCGGGTCGACAAACTCATGGACAGGTTGGGACAGGCTCGCTACATAACAACCCTAGACCTAACGAAAGGCTACTGGTAAATACCGCTAACTGAATCGGCTAAGGTGAAGACTGCCTTTTACACTCCTGAGGGCTCGTTTCAATACAAGTGGATGCCTTTTGGTCTGCACGGGGCCCCTGCATCATTCCAGAGAATGATGGACAAAACTTTGAGACCACATTGCCCGTATGCGGCTTCTTATTTGGACGATGTGGTCATCCATAGCCCAGATTGGGAATTGCACCTGTCCCGGGTACAAGCAGTGGTAGATTCCCTTAGGAAAGCAGGTCTCACGGCCAACCCAAAAAAGTGTGCCATAGGCCTGGAGGAGGCCAAATACCTTGGGTACGTTATTGGCCGGGGACTTGTCAAGCCTCAGACCAATAAGATTGAGGCAATCCAAAAGTGGCCCCAACCAGTAAACAAGAAACAAGTTCGGGCCTTCCTAGGCCTTACGGGGTATTACCAACAGTTTATACTCGACTTTGCCACCATTGCCCTCCCTCTGACCAACCTGACGAAGGGTAGAGGGTCGGTCATGGTCAAATGGAATCCTGAAGCCGAGGAGGCGTTTCAGAAGTTAAAACAGGCCCTTTGTGTACTACCAGTGCTGGTGACCCCGGACTTCACAAAGGAGTTTGTGGTACAGAGAGACGCCTCTGAGGTGGGTCTAGGTGCTGTACTATTCCAGAACAAAGATGGTGAGGAGCACCCGGTTGTATACATGAGCCGAAAACTGAATAAGCATGAAAAAAACTATGCTATTGTCGAGAAGGAGTGTCTCGCTATTAAATGGGCCTTGGAGTCCCTGAAGTATTACTTGTTGGGTAGGTCATTTAAGCTGGTCACCGACCATGCTCCCCTAAAGTGGATGTGTGACAACAGGGAGAAAAATGCTCGCATGACAAGATGGTTCCTGGCTCTACAGCCCTTTAATTTTACAGTAGAGATAGGCCGAGCAAGTTCCAAAACAATGCAGATGCCCTCTCCTGCATGCACTGTATGCTTGGGTCAATTGCTCAGCTGCAGAGGCTTGAGCAGAGGGGAGGATATGTGATGGTATGCGAGATGATATAGTGGATAATCGCTACATTTCACCTCGCATTCATTCTGTTGTAAGGTATTGAACCGGCATCCGGCCCGGGTTTTTCCAGCCTCTGTGGCAGGCTAGGTTCCCATCCGGATGTTCTGGTCCACTTGAGCCCACCAGGAAGAGAGCTCAACAGGGCTCTGGTTTTGAAACTCAGGAAGGAACCTGAGTGAGAGGAGTTCTGGCTATTGGACTAAAAGGTTTGCTTTACTGCATGTTTTGTGGGTGACGGGGACCAGCCCCACACTGTCTAGAAAGGAGACTGTTTGTTTAGTTAGCACCGGACGGCAAGGATTTACTTTACTGTTTTGTTTATTTTTATTTTGCAAACCTCCTGTAAATAAACCTGGCATCCGCCAGATTTTTAAGAAAGTGCCCGTTTGCTGACTGTCACTCAGAAAAGGTGATCCCCACGAGCTAATCTCCCCACTATATATATATATATATATATATATATATATATATATATATATATATATATATATATATATATATATATATATATATATATATATATATTATGCTCTGCATCCAGTGTAGCCTATACAGTGCATTCTGTGGTGTACTGTTTCTAATACACTTCAGCCCGTGTACACAGTATCTAATACAGTGTACATCTACTACACTTCTGGTGTGCACCGTATAAAATACAGTGCAGCCGTAGTAAGTTGCCAATACAGTGCAGTGTACACAGTATCTAATACAGTGTGTACAGTTTCTACTACACTTCTGGTGGTGTACACAATACAGTGCAGCCATAGTACAGTTTCTACTACTTTTCTGGTGGTGTACACAGTATCTACAGTGTGTACAGTTTCTACTACACTTCTGGTGGTGTACACAGTGCACAATACAGTGCAGCCATAGTACAGATGCTTATACAGTGCAGGCGGTGTACACAGTATCTAATAGTGTGTACAGTTTCTACTACACTTCTGGGGGTGTATACAGTGCAGTCATAGCACAGTTGCTAATACAGTGCAGGCGGTTTATACAGTAGTGCGTACAGTTTCTACTACACTTCTGGTGGTGTACACAGTATCTAATACAGTGCAGTGTGTTGTTGTTCGGAAGGCCACCAAGGAGAGGAAGATGCTCACAGGCCAAAAGTGCTGGTCGTAGACATGGTGCATCCTTTGCAGGTGGCCATGGGGCACTCTTTTTTTTCTGCTCCTGGCCGTGTTATTAAACCAGAGCATGCAGAAAAGCTGGTGGAGTGCATAACAAAGCTGTCCACATTCTCCTTATCCTCTGTCACCCAGGCTCAGAGTAGCTTGCCTTCCAACGCAGCTGCCAAAGCGGCCTATTCCACTGGCTCCTTGTCCACAGTCACTCCTTCCGTAGCCCCACCATCATGCACGGAGAAGTCCCCAGAATTATTCAACCACAGTGTCAGGTACATGCTGCTGGAGGATGCGCAGCGTTTTGAAGGCTCCGATGTTGGTTCCCAGGTTGAGGAAGAAAGTAAAGTGAGCCTAGAGAGAGGGGTGCCCAAGAAGGACAAGAAACTGGCAGTCATGTTCCCCCAGCTGCAGCATACTGCCAAGTTTGCTTCAGTGATGAGGAGGGAGGGGATGATGAGGTCACTGACTGTACTTGGGTGCCTGAGAGGAGGAGGAGGAGCAGGAGGCAAAACTCCATTGAGGCAGGATGTCCTCTAGGGGGGCAGCTTAAGGGCAGCCACCCTGTTGTATCACACTGCAGAGCTCCGCAGGTGCAGGGCACTACTGACTCCCCGCTGACTTTTAAAAGTTCCTTGGTGTGGCCCTTTTTTGACACGTGTGCAGCTGTTTGCAACCTATGTCTGAAGCAGATCAAGCGTGGCCAGGACAGCAGCTGCTTGGTCACCACATGCTTGACCAGACATATTATGACCTGCCATACAGTCTGTTGGCAACAGCACTTGAAAGATCCACATCAAAGAAAAAGGCGGACTTCTCCTTGCTCCTCATCTGGGATCTCCAACCCCACTATACCTCCAGTCCTCTCAAAAACCTGCCCAGATAGGAATGAAGGTATAGCAATAGGTGTCCCAAGTACTTGCAACCTATCTGCTAGCAGTACACCACCATCTGATTTTAGCAGGCAAATTTCCCTACTCCAGTTGCTGAACCGTAAAAAGAAATTTGGCCCCAGCCATCCACATGCTCAGCGTCTAAATGCTAGCTTGGCCAAATTGCTAGCACTGCAACTGCTGCCTTTTCAGATGGTAAACTCTGCCCCCTTTCGTGAATTTGTGGAATGTGCTGTACCTCAGTGGCAGGTTCCAAAGTTCCATTACCTTTCCTTCACGGCGCACTGGGTAACTCTGCTGGCAGCTGGGAAAGATGCAGGACAGGTTTCAGTATTGTTGGAGTTTGTTCCACCACCACGCCTCCAAAATTCTGCCACAGCTCTCTCCTCCACCCCCTCCTCTTCTTCCTCTATAGCCTCTTCTGCATATTTGGCCCCTGAACCAGTGGTGCTTCGTAAGCATTCAAGGGGCTACGCAAGCAGTCAGGCTAAATGATGCCATGCAGTGCTTGAGTTGGTCTGCTTAGGGGACAGGAGCCACAGTGGGGCAGAGATTCTGTCAGCTCTGCAGGGGCAGGCTCAGAGGTGGTTGACGCCACACCAGCTTTAGCCAGGAATGGTTGTATGTGACAATGGCACCAACCTTCTCTCCGCCCTCTGACAGGGACACTTGACCCATATTCCATGTTTGGCACCCGTCCTGAATTTGGTGGTGCAGCAGTTCTTGAGCAGGTACCCAGGCTTACATGATCTCTTGAGGCAGGCCTAGAAAAGTTTGTTGTCATTTCAGCCAATCATACAATGCCGGTGCTCAGCTGGCTGACATTCAAAGGAAATGCAACCTGCCCACCAACTGCCTCGTTTGTGACATGCCCACCAGGTGGAACTCAACATTGGCAATGCTGCAGTGGCTACACATGCAGCAGAGGGCCATCAAGTATGAGTATGACACCTGAACAGGGTCAGGGGAGCTTGGCTTCTTTTCGCCATGCCAGTGGCTACTGATCAAGGATGCATGCACTGTCCTGTCACCATTTAAGGAGGCCACAAGGATGGTGAGCATCAACAATGCATGCATCAGTGACACTGTCTCTCTAGTCTTCCTGTTGGAGCACACGCTTCGTGGAATAATGGACAGGGCACTTGAGGCAGAACAGCGGGAGGAAGAGGAGGACTTCCTTACCTCTCAAGGCCCCCTTTATCCAGATAGCATTCCTGCGAGCCTGCCAAACACACAGGAAGAAGAGGAGGAGGGGAATTGTGTCAGTATAGATGTAGAGGATAACACTCAGCAGCAGTATTCAAGGGATGGTTTTCAGTCCCCAGAAACCCAAGGAGTTGTACGTAGCTGGGGGGAGGTAGTTACAGATCATGTAATCGTTAGTGACCCAGAGGACTCAGAATCGAATGCCTCTGCAAACTTATGCTGCATGGCCTGCTTGATTCTGCAAAGGCTGTGAAAGGACCCTAGGATTTGTGGTATCAAGGAGAGGAATCATTACTGGCTGGCAACCCTTCTTGATCCACGTTACAAGGGTAAGGTTGCAGAACTCATCCTGCCTTCTCAGAGGGAGCAGAGGATGAAACATCTTCAGGAGGCCTTGAAGGAAAGTTTGTGCAATGCATTTCCAGACCCTGGGAGGTTACAATTTCCTGGTGCTGGACAACATGTTGCTGAGGCTTCGTTCAGTCAGAGGAAGAGCGGTGGAGAAGGTGGCCGGCTGACCGATGCCTTTTTTTTATATAATATTTCAATGCAGGGCCCGTTCCTGCACCCAACAAGAGTATCTGTGAGGGGTTACAGTGTTGTGGTACCACCACCACCCAAGGCCCTGTTTAACCACTTCAGCCCCGGAAGGATTTACCCCCTTCCTGACCAGAGCACTTTTTGCGATTCGGCACTGCGTCGCTTTAACTGACAATTGCGCGGTTGTGCGACGTGGCTCCCAAACAAAATTGATGTCCTTTTTTTCCCACAAATAGAGCTTTCTTTTGGTGGACAATTTTGAAAAAAACGCATTATTTTTTACATTTTGCTATAATAAATATCCCCCAAAAATATATAAAAAAACATTTTTTTTCTTCAGTTTAGGCCGATCGTATTCTTCTACATATTTTTGGTAAAAAAAAATCGCAATAAGCATTTATTAATTGGTTTGCGCAAACGTTATAGCGTTTACTAAATAGGGGATAGTTTTATGGCATTTTTATTAATAATTTTTTTTTTTACTAGTAATGGCGGCGATCAGCGATTTTTATTGTGACTGCGACGTTATGGCGGACATGTCGGACATTTTTGACACATTTTTGGGACCATTGTCATTTATACAGCGATCAGTGCGATTAAAAATGCACTGATTACTGTGTAAATGACACTGGCAGTGAAGGGGTTAACCACTAGGGGGCGGGGAGGGGTTAAGTGTGTCCTAGGGAGTGATTACTAACTGTAGGGGGATGGGCTGTGTGGGTGATGTCACTGATCTCTGCTCCGATGACAGGGAGCAGAGATCGAGTGACACTTGTCACTAGGCAGAACGGGGAGATGCTGTTTACAACGGCATCTCCCTGTTCGTCCTCTCCGTGAGGCGACTCATGGAGCTCCCGGCCGGCGCGCATGCGCGCCGCTGGTGGCGTGCACGCAATGGCACGGCGGGGAATTCAAATGGACTTACGGGTACGCCCATTTGCCCAGCCGTGCCATTCTGCCGACGTACATCGGCGTGCGCCGGTCGGGAACCGGTTAACAGGGGCATGTAATTAATATTATATTTCAGTGCAGGGCCTGTTCCTGCGCACAACAAGAGTATCTGTGAGGGGTTACAGTGTTGTGGCACCACCACCCAAGGCCCAATTTTTCTGCCCCTGTTTAACATGGGCATGTAATTACAATTTTTGATATAGTATTTCACAGCAGGGCCCGTTCCTGCGCTCACCAAGAGTAACTGTGAGGGCTTACACTGTTCTGGTACAACCAACACCTAAGGCCCAATTTTCTGCAGAGTATATAGGGAAGGCTGTATAGTATATATACTGCTGTTCAGAATGTATAGTGCCTGGGGGACTCCCACGCCATTTAAAAAAAATGTGGGTGCGGTGTTCCCCTTAATATCCATACCCAAAGGGCCTGGTAATGGACTGGGGGGGGGGGGGCCCATGCTGTTTTTTTCAATGATTTTCATCTATATTGCCAGGACCTGACAATACATTACAGCCGCGAGTTTTAAATTACATTTTTTCCTTTTAGAAATGTAATTTTGCTATTGTATTGTTCAAAAAACACGGGAAAAATGCACTACTTTACAAGCAGACACCCCCCAGGCATGATATTTAAAGAAATATTTCATTTTTATTGTTTCACTTTAAGCATTATTAAAATCACTGCTCCCGAAAAAACATCAGTTTTTAAAACTTTCTTTTGCATTGATACATGTCCCCTGGAGCAGGACCCAGGTCCCCAAACACTTTTTATGGCAATAACTTGCATATAAGCCTTTAAAATGTTGTGCCTCTTCGCATGTCCTGCTGCAAACCGAACCGGGGGGTGTTCGGCTCATCCCTATATCTCAGGTGTTCCAAATTGTATGTCTCCTCTACCCTTCCAATCCAATCCTTTATTGTCGGACTTTCTATTTCTTGCCAATATCTTGATATCAGGCTGTTAGCTGCATTCATCATATGAGGTATCAAGGATTCTTTATATTGTCTTATTGAACTTTCTACCCCTGTGGAATAAGCACGTCCAAGGTTCTTCTGATATTTCTCTATTAGTAATCTCTTTTATTAACTGTAAAATCTGTTTCCAATAACTTTTTTTATTTTTGGGCAGTCCCACCATATGTGGGCCATCGTTCCCACTACTTTACATCCTCGTAAACAGTGTGGTAAGGCATTTGCAGTTCATTTCAGCTGTATTAGTATCTACTGCGGAGCAATGTACGAATCTCAATATTTTTCCTAATTTTTGTTTATTCCCTCATGTTCCCAATTCTTTTTTCCCATTTTTTTTTTTTTTTTATGTATGGCGGGACCTTCAGCCCCTCCAGCCCCTCCATTGTTTATTCCCTTGTGTTCCCAATTCCTCCATCGCCATTAAGATTTTATAGATCTGTGATATACCATTTCTTGTGTCTGGTGCTATATACAGCCGCTCCAGAGGCCTTGGGTCTTCCACTGATCTTATTGGTTATGGCAAAGTTGTAACAAAATGTTTCACCTGGAGGTAGCGCCATTCATTAATCACCATCAAATCTGTTGTGTGTTTTAATTCTTGAAATGTGCATATTTTCCCCTTTTCTATTATGGCCTTTTATTGTGCATTTTCATTTTTTATCCATTCTCCAAATAATTTCCCTTTTCCCGGTGTGAAATAATTTGTTTATTTTTGTGAAATTAATGGTGAGTTATATTTCCATTTACCTTGTTTATGTATTTGATCCCAAATTCTATATTCTCACCTAGTTCTCTAAATTGAGGTGGAATCCATATAATTCTACCCAACCATGTATCACTCATTTTATTCTCAATTTGGACCCATTTTTTTTTTTTCATTTTTCTCTCTTACCCACTCCATTACTCGTGATATTAACACAGCATTATAATATTTTTTAAAGTCTGGTATCTTTAGTCCGCCTTGCGTTTTATCTTTCCTTAGTACCGAGAATGAAATTCTTGGTTTCCTATTCTGCCAAATGAACTTGGTTATTATGTTTTTTAATGCTTTAAAATATGTCTGAGGTAGAGAGATGGGCAACATTTGAAATTTGTACATAACTTTCGTTACTACGACCATCTTTATAGTATTTATGCATCCTATCATATTAGACATCTGCGATTAGTTTCGTACGATACGGAAATTCGTACAATATTACGGAAATTCGTACATTTGTGAGGATCCGAAATACAAATTTTTATGCATACGAATTTTGTACAAAATACGAAATTTCGTTTACAAACTTCAGATCCAAATTCCGTTACAACAGAATCGGACAAAATAAGAATGTTCGTTAATTACGATTATCCGTTGTGATGAAGTTAAAAACCCCAGGAAGTCAGAACAGAACAGGGATGGTGGGAGCCCCTCATAAAGATAAATTCATCATAATGAAAATTCGTAATTGTTACGAAAAGTTAACGAACCTAAAAGTTAAAAACCCAGGAAGTCAGCACAGCACAGGGATGGTGGAAGCCCCTTATAATGGGCACAGTGGGTGTAAAGACCTGGGAACTCAGCACAGGGATGGTGGAAGCCCCTCATAATGGACACAGCGGGTGTACACTTAGACCCAGGAACTCAGCACAGGGATGCTGGGAACCCCTCATAATGGACACAGCGGGTGTACAGACCCGGGTACTCAGCACAGGGATTGTGGGAGCCCCTCATAATGGGCACAGCGGGTGTACACTCAGACCTGGGAACTCAGCACAGGGATGGTGGGAACCCCTCATAATAGGCATCAGGTTCAAAGGTCAACCAGGACAAGTGTGAAGCTTTCTGGATGGGTGTGGAAGGTGAGAGCTTTGTTCTCCCGGATGACTTCCTGGAGCCCCAACAAAAAATTTGAGTTCTAGGCATTGAATTTGGCCCAGGTGACTATGGTCATGTAAATTTTGTGAACAGGCTGGAGAATGCCGATGCCAAGGTGGCAAGCTGGAAAGGTTGGCAGCTTTCCTTGAGGGAAAAGGTTGATCTGATCAAGACTTACCTGATTCCGATTTTTCTGTATGTCAGTTTTGTTTGCATTTTGCCAGTTTCTCTCTATACCAGGGTCTATAGTTGTTTCTTCCAGCTGTTATGGGGGAACAGAATAAACCTTGTCAAAAGGAATGTGACTTACCTTCCTAGGCGGGAGGGTGGTCTAGGGATGGTCAACCCTGTAGTCTTTTTCTCTCTGATGTTTGTGAAGTACAATCTTGGTAACATGTTGGCAGAGAGACCGCCTGGGTGGGTTGGTATTTTCCAGTCCTGGTTTAGGCCCTTTCTGCGAGACTGGGAAAATGGTGGGCCAGTGAAGAGCCTGAGGGTCAAGCAGGAACAGCTCCCGGCTTATGTTGCCCCGTGTTTGAAAATGCTTCGGCAGTGGCAAGTAACAGCAGGAGAAGTCAGATCTCTTCCAAGGAAACTTCTTGAGAAGCGGATCATGAGTTCTGCTTTTTGCGAGCCAGTGGCCTTGAGGGATTGCCCAAGCCTGGTTTTGGGGGTGGGTTTGCGATTGATTAATTTGGAGAGAATCCCAATGAAGTTTAGGGATCAGGCTTGGCTTCCCTTTCATGGAAAACTATATGTGAAGGGCAACTCGAAGTTTCTTTCCATGAGTGATCGGGGCTGCCCGAGAGTGGAGTGTGGAGGAGTGGTGGAGTCCATGGATCACTTTCTACTTCAATGCCCTTTTAATATAGAGGTGTACAAGGGGTGGGGAGGGCTCTGAGTATACCCTTCCTCCCCCATATGAGTTATGCAGAGTGGGTGTATGGGGCATTCCAGACTCGTCGGGATTATGATTTGGAAACACTTTTTTTAGTTAGTCTAGTAGTCCGTTATTTCACGTGGAGTGCACGGTGTCAGGTATCCTTACGGAGTAAAATCCTCCCTGTCGAAGTGGTGGTGCAGGACATTCTGGGTGAGGTTGGGAAGATTCGGGGTCTTGAGAAAGGCAGGTGGCAGCAGGAGGCCTGGATAAGGGCGTGGAGGAATATCAGGACTCTGTAGCTGCTGCCTGTTGATCTCGGGGTGTGCAGCTTTTCTTTGTATTCTTGATTCATTTCCCTAGATTTTCAAGATGAAATCTATTTTTGATAAAAGGCTCCTTGCATGGTGACGGTGATGTTCCTTAGTCTGGCTCTCCCGTAGGGATTGTGTTGTGCGCAATTTGGTTTGTACCATTTATAATGTTCTTGTTTTGTATTATCATATTCAATTACTTTGTAAATATGTTTTATTTATTTATTATGGTTTTATTGTATATAAGTTTTTGTTTGTAAGATTTTTTCAATAAACAAAATTAACCCCTCATAATAACATGTTGGCAGAGAGACCGCCTGGGTGGGTTGGTATTTTCCAGTCCTGGTTTAGGCCCTTTCTGCGAGACTGGGAAAGTGGTGGGCCAGTGAAAAGCCTGAGGGTCAAGCATGATAAGCTCCCAGCTTATGTTGCCCCATGTTTGAAAATTCTTCGGCAGTAGCAAGTAACAGCAGGAGAAGTCAGATCTCTTCCAAGGAAACTTCTTGAGAAGTGGATCATGAGCTCTGCTTTTTGCGAGCCACTGGCCCTGAGGGATTGCCCAAGCCTAGTTTTGGGGGTGGGTTTGCGATTGATTCATTTGGAGAGAATCCCAATGAAGTTTAGGGATCAGGCTTGGCTTGCCTTTCATGGAAAACTATATGTGAAGGGCAACTTGAAGTTTCTTTCCATGAGTGATCGGGGCTGCCCGAGAGTGGAGTGTGGAGGAGTGGTGGAGTCCATGGATCACTTTCTACTTCAATGCCCTTTTAATATAGAGGTGTACAAGAGGGTGGGGAGGGCTCTGAGTATACCTTTCCTCCCCCATATAAGTTATGCAGAGTGGATGTATGGGGCATTCCAGACTCATCGGGATTATGATTTGGAAACACTTTTTTTAGTTAGTCTAGTAGTCCGTTATTTCACGTGGAGTGCATGGTGTCAAGTATCCTTACGGAGTAAAATCCTGCCTGTCGAAGTGGTGGTGCAGGACATTCTGGGTGAGGTTGGGAAGATTCAGGGTTTTGAGAAAGGCAGGTGGCAGCAAGAGGCCTGGATGAGAGCGTGGAGGAATATCAGGACTCTGTAGCTGCTGCCTGTTGATCTCGGGGTGTGCGGCTTTTCTTTGTATTCTTGTTTCACTCCCCTAGATTTTCAAGATCAAATATATTTTTGATAAAAGGCTACATGCATGGTGACGGTGACGTTCCTTAGTCTGGCTCTCCCATAGGGATTGTGTTGTGTGCAATTTGGTTTGTACCATTTATTATGTTCTTGTTTTGTATAGTCATATTCACTTATTTTGTAAATATGTTTTATTTATTTATTATGGTTTTATTGCATATAAGTTTTTGTTTGTAAGATTTTTCAATAAACTAAATTAACCCCTCATAATGGACACAGCGGGTGTACAGACCCAGGAACTCGGCACAGAGATGGTGGAAACCCCTCATAATGGGCACAGTGGGTGTACAGACCTGGGAACTCAGCACAGGGATGGTGGGCACCCCTCATAATGGGCACAGCGGGTGTACACTCAGACCCGGGATTTCAGCACAGGGATGGCGGGAACCCTTCATAATGAGCACAGTGGGTGTACACTCAGACCTGGGAACTTGGCACAGGGATGGTGGGAACCCCTCATAATGGGCACAGCGGGTGTACAGACCTGGGAACTCAGCACAGGGATGGTGGGAACCCCTCATAATGGGCACAGCAGGTGTACACTCAGACCCGGGAACTCAGTACAGGGATGGTGGAAACCCCTCATAATGGGCACAGTGGGTGTACAGACCTGGGAACTCTGCACAGGGATGGTGGGAACCCCTCATAATGATAAATTCATCATAACGAACATTTGTAATTGTTACAAAAAGTTAACGAAAATTCGTATTTTGTACGAATCCAAATTGCATTTCGGACATGAATTATGAAATACAAATTAATTTTAATACGAAACAGAAGGGAGCTAAACAAAATGAATTTATTGACGGCGCACATGTCTACTATCCACGAGAAGGACCTTGTTACTATTTTCCTTATTTCCACTTTTATTTCATTTAGTAGTGGGATATAATTTAACTGGTATATTTTCCCTGGGGCTGATGTTAATCTTATTCCTAAGTATTTTAATTCTGTCTTCCATGTAAATTGGAATTCTTGTTGTAGACTCTGTTCTTCCTCTTTATTTACATTTATGTTTAAAATCTCTGATTTAGAAAGATTTTATTTTTAAGTTTGATAGTTCTCCATATTATTTCAGTATCTTCATTAAACTGGGCATTGTAATCCTTGGATTAGAGATATAAAATAGTACATCATCAGCGTAAGCTGCTATTTTATGCTTCTCATCTCCTATGTCTGGGTTATTCCTAATCGTTGCCAGAAGGGGTTCTAGAAATGGCACAAATAATAGCAGTGATAGGGGGCACCCCTGTCTCGTTCCGTTGAACATTTCGAAAGGGGAAGATGAAGTGCTGATGACCTTTAATTGCAGTTGGATGCTTATATAATACCTTGCTCCATTACACCGTCCTTTTACCTATTCCCATGGCTTCCAGGTTGTTCA
Organism: Aquarana catesbeiana; assembly: GCF_042186555.1. Lineage (NCBI taxonomy): Eukaryota > Metazoa > Chordata > Amphibia > Anura > Ranidae > Aquarana > Aquarana catesbeiana. Next base: position 538,153,302 of record NC_133328.1, on the reverse strand, counting down.
TCATAAACCCTTAGTCCACCCTGTCGAATGCTTTTTCTGCATCTATCGACAGGAGTAGACCTGGTTTATTTCCCTCTCTAATTTTCTGAAGCAAGAGCAATGTTCTCACCCCATTGTCTCTTCCTTCTCTACCAGGGATAAACCCCACTTGGTCCGCATGCACCAAATCGGTCATCAGATCTTTCATTCTTGTGGCTAACACTTTTGCAAATAGTTTTGTGTCTGCGTTCAACAGGGATATTGGTCTGTAACTTGAGCATAAAGTACAATCTTTTCCCTCCTTTGAAATAATTGTGATTGAGGTCATCAGGGCTTCTCTTTCAATCTCATAATTTTTTCCAAGTCCATTTATATATGAACATAATTTTGGTAATAACATTTCTTAAAATTTTTTTAAATAATAGGTCGTGAACCCATCTGGGCATGGACTTTTTCCAGATGCCGAGTCTCTTAAACCTGTATTAATCTCTTCTTCTATTATGGGTTTTTCTAAGGCAGTTAGCTTGTTCTCTATTACTTGGGGTAATCTGGCACCTTTTAGGAACTATTTTATTTTTTCCATTCTTTCTATTTCCTATTGTCCCTTTTGTTTTATTGAATATAATACCCCATAATAATTCTGAAATACTTTCGCTATTTCTGTTGCTGAAAATACCATCTCCCTGGTTCTTTTCTGTATTTTTTCTATATAATTTACAGTTTTTTTTTCTTCAGTATTCTTGCCAGATATTTCCCCATTTTATTTCCCCATGAATATCTTTCTTTTGTGATTCTATTCTAAACCTGGTCAGGGTTTCCGAGCTGGGTGTTTGATTTCCCCCTCCTGCTTCTGGGAGAAGCTTCCAGAATTTAGTGCGGGGGGGTGTCAAATGTCCTATATGAATATTTTTCATGCCCCATCCAATCCCTTGAAGGTGACATCTTAAAGGTGGCAGGGGAGGTGATAAATATTTGGGAATACTTTCCAGAGGGTTCTTTCATCTCCAGGGAGGGTTCCAGTTCTCCTGGGGCTATTGCCCCTGGGAGATAGCTAGTGAGACAAGAAATTGCAATCTGGGTTTCAGCAGGTGCTGAGCAGAGGGCCTAGAGAAAAAGAGCTATATGTGCTTATAATTCAAAATCCTTGACTATCACAGATGGCTTGATTCGATTTCTGTTGATACACATCTTTAAATATTATCTAACTTCTAGCAGATATATTTTCCACCACTGAAAATTATATTTGGCTGCCTCTGAGATTTAAAAAGTTCAGTTGATATGCAAAATGCTGTATCTGGACAATAAACATTTCTGGAGATGTGTATAGTAGCATTTTATGCAAGATAAACACTCTTGCGGTAGAGACAAAAACCTTTTAGGATCCTAAAATAGAGGAACAATGTGTTGAAACCCCAGTGTACATTAGTCAAACCAAAAAAATCAATGTATTAATAGCATGCAGGCAAATACAGACAGAGATTTCAGCAAAAAATCACATAATATACAACAAGTTAAAGAAAATTGTCCTTGTATGGCCACACAATCTATTATTTTGCCATAAAAGCCAAGCAATAATATAGTCTATTAAATTTTGTCCTTTCAAGTGCAGAGTGTTTTTCCCCCCACTAAAATGTATGTATATTTAGGCCATTCCCTAGATATACTTCTACCAGGATTTATAACAATTATGTGTATAGCAGATGCAAGTGTTTTGCTACTGAGGATAGTCACCCTGTTTGCACCAGTTGTAAAAACAATTACCCCCTCAGCCACTTACTGAAGGCCATTTTAAAGTGAATTTCAAGTCTTGCTGAGGAAAATAAATCAGTGCTCTTCAGCTCAGAAATACACATTGCAAGGATTTTGTTTTAGCAAATTCTATTATGTATCCTTGCCTATTTGTGTTCTGCAAATATAGCGATGGGCTTTTCCAGTACACTTGCTGAAGTCTTTTCAAAAGCTATAAAATATCAGTTCTATTTCTGTTAGAAACATAGCAGCATCTATACCTAAGAGCAATTATGGGGATTTCAAATTACATGGGACAGATCGCCTGTTGTTTGACCTCAAGCTCTGTGCGGACTTTTCGCAGTTAAAGGAAATTGCTTCCTCTCCGTTAAAAAGGAAAGTAATTATTAATAACTTTAACCAATGATATGTTTAGCAGTTATGTACAGTATATACATTTTTTTATTGTCCTCTAAACAAAACCACTATATTGATAGGTGTTATTAGTGTTGATAACCATAAATAGTTTATAAACATCAGCAGTTATGGTGACATCAAGGTAACCCACTGGCTTTGTAATCAATGAAATGGACAGCCAAAGTAGGTAATTCCAATAAAATATGTATATATTTTTTGGTACAGAAGAAGTAACAGAACAACCAACAAATCCATTAAAATGGTTACTAAACATGGGGAGCAATATCCTCTGGATGACTGGAATACCATTATTTGCAATCTCTGTAAATGCACTCGCTCTCTGTCAGTCAGGGAAGCAGCTCATAAGAGGTATGCCCTGTACACACAATAGGATTTTCCGATGGAAAATGTGTGATAGGACCCTGTTGTCGGAAATTCCGACCGTGTGTAGGCACCATCACAAATTTTCCATAGAAATTTCCGACACACAAAGTTTGCTATAAAATTTTCCGACAACAAAATCCGTGGTCGGAAATTCCGATCGTGTGTACACAAATCCGATGCACAAAGTGCAACGCATGCTCAGAATAAATTAAGAGACGAAAGCTATTGGCTACTGCCCCGTTTATAGTCCCGATGTACGTGTTTTACATCACCGCGTTCAGAACGATTGGATTTTTCGACAACTTTGTGCGACCGTGTGTATGCAAGACAAGTTTGAGCCAACATCCGTCGGAAAAAATCCATGGATTTTGTTGTCGGAATGTCTGATCAATGTTCGACTGTGTGTGCAGGACATCACTCACCAGGTGGTATTATACCCCTACTAAACTATGATCTATGTTTCCAGATGCATGTTTTTGAGGTTGCGCCTCTTCAGGTTCCTTTCTTCACATATTTTGCAATTGAGTGAGTAACTGCACCCCATCTGGCATAAAATTTCTAGGACTGCCTCCCAAATAGCAGGAAGCTCTGTTACTCTTACCTTGCCTATGGGTGTGTTATTTGTCCTGATCCTCAATACCTCTTACACCTCAGAAAAATTAATCATTGCTACACTATGGGCGATTGCCTTAAAGTGGTAGTAAACGACTGTGTGTGTGTTTGTTTTTTCCTGGAACCTGCAAGTGTGGCAGAGCATTGCCCTGTCAGGGTCTAGAAGGAGGTTGTGACCCAGAATTCTCAACCGGACGGTTTGAGGAGCTCCGGGGAGCTTGTAACATGAAAAGGAAACTGGCCTTTCAGTTTCCTCCTTTCTTAGAAAAGTCCACTTTAGAAAATGGAGCCCGGGGATTTCTGAGAGATCCGGGTGGGATGAAATCCCCAGTCCTGGCTCCTGATTTTGAAAACAGCCAGCATACTGATTGGTCAGGTGTGTGCTGGGCTTTTAGTAGTAACCTGACCATAGTTCTGGGCTTCACCCCGGCAGATTGGAAGTCTAAGTACCAGGAGTCAGAAGGGCTCCATGGGGGGGGCCAGTGCAGCAAGAGACCAGTGGCGGCTGGTGAAGTTTTAGGATGGGGGGGCGCCAGACCCCGCCCTTCCTTTTTGACCCCTCCCACTTGGTAAAAATGGGCGTGGTTTCAGCGAAATAGTGGGCGTGGCTCTAAGGTGGTGTGGTTAGCGTCTGAGATGAACGAGGGATGGAGAGAGAGGGACAGCAGGCCCAGATCCTACACAACAATAGAAATGTGTATTCTACAAAGTTTAACAATCATCAGATAAAGATACTCCAAACACCTGGTGTTAGCGCTTCAATCATCCCGCCACCATGGTTGTTATGGTGTCAGGATGATTGAAGCGCATTGTTTCTATTGTTACATTGTAATATAAAATGAAATCATTCAACTTGCCATAATGCAGGATCAGTGGGAGCCCCGAGGGTGTCACCTGCCACGTCGCCTATAACCAGATGCCATCAGGTGTCCCCAGCAGTCCGTCCTTACATGCAGCCTGTGTCACATCAAATGCAGCCTCTGTCCCCCCAAATGCAGCCTCTGTCCCCCCAAATGCAGCCTCTGTCCCCCCAAATGCAGCCTCTGTCACATAAAATGCAGCCTCTGTCACATAAAATGCAGCCTCTGTCCCCCCCAAATGCACCCTCTGTCCCACCCAAATACAGCCTCTGTCACATAAAATGCAGCCTCTGTCCCCCCAAATACAGCCTCTGCCCCCCCCAAATACAGCCTCTGTCCCCTTACATCAGAGTTGCCATCAGTGTCCCCACACAGCAGGTGTCCCCTACAGCAGGTGTCCCCCATCAGAGCCCCCCACAGCAGGTGTCCCCCATCAGAGCCCCCAACAGCAGGTGTCCCCTTTAGAGTCCCCCACAGCAGGTGTCCCCCACAGCAGGGTGTCTCCATCAGAGTCCCCCCACAGCAGGTGTCCCCATCAGAGTCCCCCCACAGCAGGTGTCCCCATCAGAGTCCCCCCACAGCAGGTGTCCCCATCAGAGTCCCCCCCACAGCAGGTGTCCACCATCAGAGCCCCCCACAGCAGGTGTCCCCTATCAAAGCCCTCCACAGCAGGTGTCCCCCATCAGAGCCCCCAACAGCAGGTGTCCCCCATCAGAGTCCCCCCACAGCAGGTGTCCCCCATCAGAGTCCCCCCACAGCAGGTGTCCCCCATCAGAGTCCCCCCACAGCAGGTGTCCCCCCACAGCAGGTGTCCCCCATCAGAGTCCCCCCACAGCAGGTGTCCCCCATCAGAGTCCCCCCACAGCAGGTGTTCCCCATCAAAGCCCCCCAAAACAGGAGTCCCCCATCAGAGCCCCCCCACAGCAGGTGTCCCCATCAGAGCCCCCCCACAGCAGGTGTCCCCCATCAAAGTCCCCCCACAGCAGGTGTCCCCCATCAGAGCCCCCCACAGCAGGTGTCCCCCATCAGAGTCCCCTCACAGCAGGTGTCCCCCATCAGAGCCCCCAAGAGCAGGTGTCCCCCAAAGCAGGTGTCTCAATCAGAGTCCCCCCAAAACAGGAGTCCCCCATCAGAGCCCCCCACAGCAGGTGTCCCCATCAGAGTCCCCCCAAAACAGGAGTCCCCCATCAGAGCCCCCCACAGCATGTGTCCCCCATCAGAGCCCCCCACAGCAGGTGTCCCCATCAGAGCCCCCCACAGCAGGTGTCCCCCATCAGAGCCCCCCACAGCAGGTGTCCCCCATCAGAGCATCCCAGAGCATGTGTCCCCCATCAGAGCCCCCCACAGCATGTGTCCCCCATCAGAGCCCCCCACAGCATGTGTCCCCCATCAGAGCCCCCCACAGCAGGTGTCCCCCATCAGAGCCCCCCACAGCAGGTGTCCCCCATCAGAGCCCCCCACAGCAGGTGTCCCCCATCAGTGCCCCCCACAGCAGGTGTCCCCCATCAGTGCCCCCCACAGCAGGTGTCCCCCATCAGTGCCCCCCACAGCATGTGTCCCCCATCAGGGCCCCCCACAGCATGTGTCCCCCATCAGAGCCCCCCACAGCATGTATCCCCCATCAGGGCCCCCCACAGCATGTGTCCCGCATCAGGGCCCCCCCACAGCATGTGTCCCCCATCAGAGCCCCCACAGCATGTGTCCCCCATCAGAGCCCCCCACAGCAGGTGTCCCCCCCCCATTCTCCACACAGCGGTACTTACCTTCAGTCTCCTGCGGTGTACTCCTCCTCACACTGGCAGCAGCATTCTTCCTGTTTCCTCTCTCAGGCGCAATGAAAGAGAGAGGCAGGAAGTGACATCTGACTCAGGGCAGATGTCAATCAAATCTGAAGTGCCAAGTAGCTTCCGCCCAGCGCCTGTAGTATGTATTACTATGGCCGGGCGGAAGCTACTTGGCGCTTCAGAAAACGCCCCAAGGCGGGCTGAACGCCCACAAATGCAGCACCACGTCTGCAATCTCGTGATTGCATAGACGTGGCGCTTCCTATAAGTGCACTGTGTCCGGCGTCGCACTGTATCCGGCGTCCGAACACAGTGCACTTAAGGACCTTTTTTTTTCTTTTTTTTTTTTTAAAGGGCCAGTAGTAAAAAAAAAATTTTTTTTTCTTTTTTTGACTTTTTTTTTGCTGCCTGGAGGGGGGGGCAGCGCCCAGGCGCCCCCTATGGACGGGCCGCCACTGCAAGAGACTGCTAGCTATATGCACCAAGGTGGTCGGTGAAACAGTCTGTGCGAGACAAGGGCCTGGAGTGTAAGGCCAGAGAAGCAGTGCTGCAAGTGAGAGCCAACTAGGCTGAATTTCATTTTGTTCATGAACAAAGGAATGCTGAAAACCCCTGCAAGGGAAACCTATGTTTGTTTGCTGAACTTGCTTTTAATAAAAATGGGAAAACAAAGCCCTTAAAAAGAAGAACCAGCGAGTGGCGGTGTCCTTAAAGCCCTACATTTGATACTAGTCCTTTACACAAGGTAAAGCCATAATGTGCTAGTATGCATCGCATATGTGAAACTTACCTTAGAACTAAGCCCTTCCAGTGGCAAGCTGTCACAGGGCTTCCATCTTCACCCGTGTTCCTTCCGGGTTCATAGACTTCGGCTGTGTGAGTGGCCGGAGCCGCGATGACGTCACTCATGCATATGTGCGCGGAAGCCGCCGTTTACAGCACAGGACACTAAAGGAAGGGCCTGGGTGGCCGTTCTTTTAGAGCGCATGCACCAGTGACGTAACTGGCAGCATGTACAGTAAATATCTCCTAAACAGTGCACGTTTAGGGGATATTTACAGTACATATAGGTAAGCCTTTTTATAGGCTTACCTATAGGTACAAATTATGCATAGGTGTCTACTCCCACTTTAATTTGGAAATCTTCTTCCATTTCCCTCCAACAGATAAGGGATAGAGTAGATGTTATAATGCTGATGGAAAGAATCTTCCACACTCTGAGTCTGTGCCTCGTTTTTCTGAAATATGGGATACATGGTCTACTATAAGAACCTTATTTCTAATCTATTGTACAATCTCTACTGAGATTTTTCAGACTGTTTTTTTTTTTAATACAGTTTTAAATTTGTTATACCGAAGGTATTTATATAAAGGTATTTGTATATTCTCACATTTTGTCTTTGTATGTTTTGATGACACGTGCCATCAAATGTGTGCTGTTATGCCACCTCCTCTTGGTTATGGTGTATTTGTATCACCAGAATGTAACTTCTTTCGGATCTGTATGATGTCAACAGTTTGTATGCTGTTAATCTAATAAACAGTATGCAAATAGTAAAGGGTTACTAAAGGTTAGTTTTCAAAATAACTAACAAACAATGGTATTGCACAGAGTGGCCCCCCAAACCTCCTCTTCTGGGGTCCACTCTACCTCTTTGGAGTCCTCCTCATAAGAAGAAACTTTCCAAAACCTCTCCCATCCTCAGGAACCATCCCCACTGATGAAGTCCCACCCAGGACGTAACGTGTATGGGAGGAGGAACCTTTTGTTGATGACATCACCAGCGGCTATCTGATGAACAGTGTTTTACCATATTGTATCTTAGTGCTTTCTTTATGCACTGGGGACAGGCCCGACAAATGTGAGTGTGATTTTATACATATTCTTATTAAACTTTTAAAAACGGAGAGCACTATCTTGTTGCTTTTTTGATTTCAAATATACAATGGGTAAAATAAATATTGAATACGTCACCTTTTTTCTCAGTAAATATATTGGTAAAGATGCTATTGACATTAAATTTTCACCACATGTCGGTAACAACCTATGCAATCCATACATACAAAGAAACCAAATCAAATAAGTTCAGAAATTAAGTTATGTGTAATAAAATGGAATGACACAGGGAAAAAGTATTGAACACACTAACTGAAATTTATTTAATGCATTGCTCAGGTGTGATTTTGGCCTATTCTTCCACACAGTCTTTAACCACTTAAGGACCGGAAGGATTTCTGGGAGGGGCTGGGGAAGACCCAGCTGTCATGGTGCACGTTGGTACCAATGACAAAGTCAGAGGCAGATGGAGTGTCCTAAATTTTAGGGACTTAGGAGCTAAATTGAGGAAAAGGACATCCATGGTAGTATTCTCAATCGAGCCACACCAGAAAGGCAGAGGAGGATTAGGGAAGTAACCAAGTGGCTGTAGAGCTGGTGTAGTAAGGAGGGGTTTGGGTGCCTGGAGAACTAGTCCGACTTCTCAGTTGATAACCGGTACTATAGAAGGGACGGACTGCACCTAATTGAGGAGGGTGCAGATCAGCTGGGAATGAAGATGGCCAAATATAAAGAGGGGTTTTTAAACTAGGCAATGGGGGGGGGGGGTCCAGAGGTAGAGATAGTCAGTGCGGAACAAATTTCAGAGGGTAGTATTGGGGGCATTAGTGGTAGGTTGACCAAAGCACATAAACCCAAGGTAAGTATAGTAGCAAGTCCTAGTTGCAATCTCGGAACACCCAATAAGAGGATAATATGCAACCGGTCTAAACTATGTGGCATGTTCACCAATGCAAGGAGCCTAGTGGACAAGATGGGTGAACTAGAGATACTGTTGTACGAGGAGGATTTGGATTTTATGGAAATTTCAGAGACCTGGTTCAATAGCTCTCATGATTGGCTGGCAAACATTCAAGGGTATACCCTTTATTGCAAGGATAGAGAGGGTAAAAAAGGGGGAGGGGTATGCCTATATATCAAGAATAATGTACAACTGAATGTGAGAGATGACATCACTAAAGGAGCTAGGGAGGAGGTGGAATCCTTATGAGTGGAGCTTCAAAGGGATGAAGCTAAGGGGAAAATAGTACTGGGAGTATAGGCCCCCTAACCTAAGGGAGGAAGGGGAGACAGATCTCCTATCACAAATTGGATTGGCAGCAACGATGGGAAGTGTTATCATAATGGGGGATTTTAACGATCCAGATCTAGACTGGGCGGAGGGAACTGCCCATTCCAGTTCCTAAACGTCTTGCAGGACAATTTTATGGGTCACATGGTAGACGCACCAGCTAGAAATAAAGCGTTACTGGATCTACTGATTACCAACAATGAATACTGACCCGATCACGGATGTGGAAATACAGGGCAATTTAGGTAACAGTAATCACAGGTCAATTGGCTTCAGTATAAATCACACAAATAGGAAACATAAGGGGAATACAAAGACACTGAATTTCAAAAGAGCCAACTTCCCTAAACTACGAGCCTTGCTAGAAGGCATAAATTGGGATAAAATCTTAGGAACAAAGAACACGGAGGAGAGATAGGTTTGCTTTAAGAGCATATTAAATAAGGGCATTAGCCAATGCATCCCATTGGGTAATAAAATTAAAAGCGTGAACAAAAGTCCTGGATGGCTTAACTCCAATGTAAAAATGCATATAAAAGCAAAGGAGAAGGCCTTCAAAAAATACAAGGTTGAGGGATCATCATCAGCATTCAGACTTTATAAAGACTGCAATAAGGACGGCTAAGAAAGAACATGAAAGACACATAGTGGAGGAGAGCAAAGAAAAATCCCAAGAAATTCTTTAAGTATATAACCAAAACTGCAGTGTCTATCCTCATGACACATCACAGGAAGCACCTCCATGGTTAACAGAGGACAGAATTAAAATTAGACTTGGGAAACTTAACATTAATAAATCACTGGGACCAGATGGCTTGCACCCGAGGGTACTTGGGGAACTCAGTCAAGTAATTGCCAGACCACTAATAGTCTACTGACTGGAATGGTACCAGCTGATTGGAGAAAAGCCAATGTAGCACCAATATTTAAAAAGGGCCCAGAATATATCCCTGGGAATTACAGACCAGTTAGCCCAACATCAATATTATGTAAACTCTTGGGGGGGTTGGAGGGGATAAGGGACTATATACAAGATTTTAGTAATGAGAACGGTATCATTAGCAGTAATCAGCATGGATTCATGAAGAATCGTTCTTGCTAAACCAATCTATTAACCTTCTATGAGGAGGTGAGTTACCATCTAGATAAAGGAAGGCCCGTAGACGTGGTGTATCTGGATTTTGCAAAAGCATTTCACACAGTTCCCCATAAATGTTTACTGTACAAAATAAGGTCCGTTGGCATGGACCATAGGGTGAGTACATGGATTGAAAACTGGCTACAAGGGCGAGTTCAGAGATTGGTGATAAATGGGGAGTACTCGAATGGTCAGGGGTGGGTAGTGGGGTCCCCCAGGGTTCTGTGCTGGGACCAATCCTTTTTAATTTGTTCATAAACGACCTGGAGGATGGGATAAACAGTTCAATCTCTGTATTTGCTGACGATACTAAGCTAAGCAGGGCAATAACTTCTCCGCAGAATGTGGAAACCTTGCAAAAAAAGATCTTAACAAATTAATGGGGTGGGCAACTACATGGCAAATGAGGTTCAATGTAGAAAAATCTAAAATAATGCATTTGGGTGGCAAAAATATGAATGCAATCTATACACTGGGGGGAGAACCTCTGGGGGAATCTAGGATGGAAAAGGACCTGGGGGTCCTAGTAGATGATAGGCTCAGCAATGGTATGCAATGTCAAACTGCTGCTAACAAAGCAAACAGAATATTGACATGCATTAAAAAGGGGATCAACTCTACAGATAAAACGATAATTCTCCCGCTCTACAAGACTCTGGTCCGGCCGTACCTAGATTATGCTGTCCAGTTCTGGGCACCAGTCCTCAGGAAGGATTACTGGAAATGGAGCGAGTACAAAGAAGGGCAACCAAGCTAATAAAGGGTCTGGAGGATATTTGTTACGAGGAAAGGTTGCGAGCACTGAACTTATTGTCACCGGAGAAGAGACGCTTGAGAGGGGATATGATTACAATATACAAATACCATAGTGGTGACCCCACAATAGGGATAAAACTTTTTCGCAGAAGGAAGTTTAACAAGACTCGTGGCCACTCATTAAAATTAGAAGAAAAGAGGTTTAACCTTAAACTACGTAGAGGGTTCTTTACTGTAAGAGCGGCAAGGATGTGGACCTGAACGACCACAACATACAGGGATATACAATGTAATACTGACATATAATCATACACATGGGTTGGACTTGATGGACGTGTGTCTTTTTTCAACCTCACTTACTATGTAACTATGTAACTATATGATTTACCCCTTTAATGACCAAGCCATTTTTTGAGTTATGGCACTGCGTCGCTTTAACTGAAATTTGCACAGTCGTGCAACATTGTACCAAAACAAAATAGAGCATTCTTTTGGTGGTATTTATCATGGTTTTTATTTTTTGCGCTATAAACAAAAAACAGAACCGACAATTTTGAAAAAAAAACAATATTTTTAACTTTTTGCTATAATAAATATCCCAAAAAAATGTAAAAAAATTAATTTCTTCATCAGTTCAGACCAATATGTATTTGATATATATTTTTGGTTAAAAAAATAGCAAAACTAACTTGAACACGCCAAATCCCTATGCATCTTCTCTCTCTTGATATTCGTAAGACGTTTGACACAGTCTCATGGCCTTACCTCCGCTATATACTACAAAGATGGGGATTTGGCCCTAACTTTCTACAATGGGTAGACTCCCTTTACAACCAACTGCAAGCATATGTTAAATATTCAGGATACCATTCGGACTGTTTTCAGATACAACGGGGTACAAGACAAGGGTGCCCCCTCTCCACCCTAGTGTTCGCATTAGCAATTGAACCACTAGCAGCTCTCCTTAGAGCAAATCCAAATATTAAAGGCTTATGCCGCGTACACACGGTCGGACTTTTCGTCTACAAAAGTCCAACGGATGCTGACGGACTAAAGCTGGCTGGTAATCCGATCATGTGTGGGCTTCTCCGGACTTTCAACTGACTTTTTCAGCCTCAAATCCGACGGACTTTAGATTTGAAACATGCTTCAAATCTTTCCGACGGACTCGAGTCCGGTCGAAAAATCCGCTCGTCTGTATACTAGTCTGACGGACAAACACCCACGCTAGGGCAGCTATTGGCTACTGGCTATCAACTTCCTTATTTTAGTCCGGTGTACGTCATCACGTAAGAATTCGACGGACTTTTGTGTGATCGTGTGTAGGCAAGTCTGTTCGTTAGAAAGTCCGCCGCAAGTCCGCCGCAGGTCCGTCGAAAGTCCGTCGAAAGTCTGTCGGACAGGCTGTCGGACTTTTGTAGCTGAAAAGTCCGACCGTGTGTACGCGGCATAAGATATAGCCTCTACATCACATAAATTATGCCTATTTGCCGATGATGCACTACTATTCGTCACCTCTCCACGAACCACACTCCTGAACCTAATCTACCTTCTAGACAAGTCAACCAATCCAAATCTAAGGCCCTCAACGTGTCCCTACCACACTCAGAACTAGGTCATTTACAAGAATTCTTCCCCTTCGCCTGGTCTTCAACCTCAATAGCCTACCTTGGTATCAAGCTAACTAGCGACCCGGCCCACCTATTTAGAGCCAACTACCTCCCTATGTTAAAACACCTAACAACCCTATTAGAATCCTGGCGCCCGATATGTATCTCATGGCTAGGCCGGATAGCGGCTGTAAAGATGTCTATGCTGCCAAAACTTCTTTATTTATATAGAGTCCTTCCGATCCCTATTCCGTCATACTACCACCGCATTATTCAGACAAGAGTGTCCAAATATATATGGGGCTCCACTAGACCTAGGGTATCTAAAGCTATATTACTTCGTAGTAAACTCAAGGGGGGGTTGGGTCTACCTAACTTTTTGGGATATTATCACGCTGCTCAGCTAGCCCAGATAACTCTATACCATGCAAAAAATGAAACTCCACTTTGGGTTAGTTTGGAAGCCATAGACCTTCACCCCCTCAAAGTGTTTAATATATTATGGTTGCCCCCCTCAACGCACCCCATTACAGGACACTCCCTTAAGTTGTGGGATAAACTCCGAGGCCCATTTAATTTACAATCTGCTCATTCCCCGTTACTCTCATTCCTGGATCATCCGAAATTTTATCCGGCCCAAATCAACCCAAGATCATTTCAAATCTGGCATAGGGCGGGACTATATCGCATATGCGATTTTGCTTCTGGATCTACTGTTAAGACGTTCTCTTCGCTACAAAACCATGCTGACATTCCCCCTACAGAAGTTTTTAGATATTTACAGATAGCCCACTTTATCCGTACAACTATAGGCACACACCCCTCACTAGATGATCTATCCATTTTTGAAGGGATTTGCAACTCTGACCCTCATGCCCCGGGACTAATTTCCCTCTTATATACTCATCTGACCTCTCCCCCAACCAACCTTCCCTCTTATGCTGTGCAGTGGTCCAAAGACCTCTCATTAGATCTTGATGCAGAGAGCTGGTCTGATATCTGGTCCAATACGAAAATATCATCCCACAATGTAAAAGCTCAAGAAGCGAACTACAAAGTACTCATGAGATGGTACCTGGTTCCTGCCAGGATCTCCAAATTTCTCCCAAAGTATCCTGCTACTTGTTTCCGTGGCTGTAACGAACGGGGTACCCATATACATATATGGTGGACGTGCTCAATAGTACAGGAATTCTGGGCTGCAATATTCCGTATGGCCTCCACCTTATTTCAACATCCCATTGATCCTGACCCGGCTGTTGCATTGTTGAATCTTACCCCCTCGGATTTCACCAGATCCCAGACCCGCCTTCTCCTTCAGCTCACGACAGCAGCCAAACAGACGATAGCCAGGGCCTGGAAAACCCCAAAACTCGCTCTAGCTGAAGTCAAAAACAGGGTCACTCAAGCTATGATCCACAGTAAAATTGAAGCAACAATCCTTGATAGAATTCCCCAGCACCTTAAAATCTGGAATTCTTGGGCTGAACACTTTTTACCCCCGGACTTCAATAAACAACTTCTAAAACCCTAATATGGTCACAACAACATTAGACAGACTTAATGGTACTTCTTTGGCTTGTGCGTCCCCCCCGACCATCCCTCCCCTCTCCACTCCTTACCTCTAGTCTCTTTCTACCTCTTCTTTTCCTACCACTCTCCTCACTCTACCTTTTCTACTTAATGTTTCTCCTCCAGATATATCACTGGTAATGTTTTTTACAATTTACAAAACGATTGCCAGATTCTGATTATGCACATGCTCGCAGATTTACTTTTCGAGCAAACGAATAAAACTTTAGTTTTTGTTTTTGTTTTAATTTCTCTTTAGTTATAAATCGAAACAGTTATACTATGTCCACAAATATCTCTGCGAGGAATATCTTCTGGACATTCTGTTTTTGATATGTTCCTGTTGTTTGGTGTAAAACATATGTCGCAGAAAAAACCTGTATAAATCTTATTGTTACATGTAAATATTGCCTGTTGAATTTCATGTCTGCTTTTCAATAAAACACTTTGAACAAGAAAAAAAATAGCAAAAAGCTTATATTAATTGTTTGTGAAAAAGTTATAGCGTCTACAAAATAGGGGATAGATTTATGGCATTTTTATTATTATTATTATTATTTTTTTTTTTTACTAGTAATGGTGGTGATCAGTGATTTTTAGCGGAACTGTGACATTTTAGCATACAGATCGGACAGTTTTGACACTTTTTTGGGACCAGTGACATTATTACAGTGATCAGTGCTAAAAATAGCCACTGATCACTGTATAACCCTTTCATGTCTAAGCCTATTTTTGAAATTTGTTGTTTACAAGTTAAAATCTGTATTTTTTTGCTAGAAAATTACTTAGAGCCCCCAAACATTATATATATATATATATATATATATACACATTTAGCAGAGAATCTAGAGAATAAATTGGAGATTGTTGCAATATTTTATATCACACGGTATTTGTGCAGTGGTGTTTTAACCGCAAATTTTTGGAAAAGGGACACTTTAATGAATTTTAAAAAATCCAAACAGTAAAGTTACCCTAATTTTTTTATATAATGTGAAAGATGATGTTACGCCGAGTAAATAGATACCAAACATGTTACGCTTTATAATTGCACGCACTCGTGGAATGGCGACAAACTACGGTACCTAAGAATTTCCATAGGCTACGCTTTAAATTTTTTTTACGGTTACCAGGTTAGAGGAGGTCTAGTGCTAGAATTATTGCTCTCACTCAGATGATTGCGGCGATGCCTCACATGTGTGATTTGAACACCGTTTACATATGCGGGCGTGACTTCCGTATGTGTTTTCTTTGCTGTGCGAGCTCGCGGAGACGGGGGTGCTTTAAAAAATGTTTTTCTTATTTATTTTATTTATTTTTAAATTTATAAATTGTGTTTAAAAAAAAAATGTTTTTGATCACTTTTATTGCTGTCACAAAGAATATAAACATCCCTTGTGACAGTAATAGGTGGTGACAGGTACTCTTTATGGAGGGATCGGAGGTCTAAAAGACCCCCGATCCCTCCTTTGCACTTCAAAAGTATTCAGATCGCCGACAATGGTGATTCTGAATACTGTATATCTTTTTAAAACCGGCGCCATTGGCAGCCGAGTAAACGGGAAGTGACGTCATGACGTCACTTCTGCGTTTACAATTAGAAGGCTTTGTTTCAGCCCGCCCCCAGCTGCCGGAGGCAGCCGATTGGTCACCGGGACTCCCGATCGAACGGGAGGCCCGGTAAGAGTGGCGGGAGGGGGGATGTCCCCTCCCGCTCCTCCGGTATAACAGCTGAACGGCTTTTAGCCGCATCAGTTGTTATACTCGGATTGCCGATCGCCCGCTCTACAAAACAGTACCGGGATGATGCCTGCAGCTGTGGGCATCATCCCGGTATAACCCCGAAAAGCTGAGTACGCACATCTGCGTACGCTCGGCGGGAAGGGGTTAAATGACACTGGCAGGGAAAGGATTAACACTAGGGGGTGATCAAGGGGTTAAGTGTGTCCTAGGGTGGTGGGGGGAGTGGACTGACTGGGAGTACAGAGAGATTGCTGTTGCTAATCACTAGGAACAACCAATCTCACTGTACTCTCCTGTCAGAACAGGAATCTGCTTTGTTTACAAAGGCAGATCCCCGTTCTGCCTATCTGAGGAGTGATCGCGGGTGGCCAGCGGACATCGCGGACGCCGAACCCGCGCATCGGCTCCCCCATGCGCGCCCACAGTGATTCGTGCATGAAACGATGTACGGGTACAGTGTTTTGCACAATAGGGCCGCCCTGCTGCAGTATATATGCGGTGGGCGGTCCTTAAGTGGTTAAATCTTGAAGGTTCCGTGGGCCTCTTCTATGAACTCTGATCTTTTGTTCTTTCCATAGATTTTCTATTGGATTCAAGTCAGGTGATTGGCTGGGCCATTCTAGCAGCTGTATTTTCTTTCTTTGAAACCAACTGAGAGTTTCCTTGGCTTTGTGTTTGGGATCATTGTCTTGCTGAAATGTCCACCCTCGTTTTCATCTTCATCCTCCTGGTAGATGGCAGCATTTATCAAGAATGTCTTGGTACATTTTTCCATTCATCATCCATCCTTCAATGATATGAAGTTTGCCAGTACCATATGCTGAAAAACAGCCCCACACCATGATGTTCCCTCCTCCAAACTTCACTGTTGGTATGGTATATTTGGGGTGATGTGCAGTGCCATTTGACCCCCAAACATGGTGTGTATTATGGCATCCAAAGAGTTCATTTTGATCTCATCTAACCAGACTATATTCTCCCAGTATTTCACAGGTTTGTCTAAATGTTGTGCAGGAAACTTTAAACAAGTTTTAACATGCTTTTTCTTCAGCAACGGAGTCTTGCGGGGTGAGCATGCATACAGGCCATGGCTGTTGAGTGCATTACTTATTGGTTTTCTTTGAAACAATTGTACCTGCTAATTCCAGGTCTTTCTGAAGCTCTCCAAAAGTGGTCCTTGGCTCTTGGACAACTCTTCTGATAAGTCTTTTCACTCCTCTGTCAGAAATCTTGTGAGGAGCACCTGGTGGTGGCCGGTTTATGGTGAAATGATGTTCTTTCCACTTCCGGATTATGGCCACAACAGTGCTCACTGGAGCATTCAGAAGTTAAGAAATCCTTCCGTAACCAATGCTATCACTATGATATGCAACAATAAGGTTGCAAAGGTCTTGATAGAGCTCTTTGCTTTTACTAGACATGTGCAGGATGAAAAAATGTGTTTAGTTTCGTTTTGTTTTGATTTTTTATTTAACTAAATTAGTTTCATTAAATTCGTTGCATTCATTACATTAGTTTTCGGGATTCATTTAGTTTCGTATTCAAATTCGAAAAATTCGCCCGTATTCGAAAAAATTCGACCGCATTCGAAAAAACTCTCAAATTCTAAAAAATTCTACCGCATTAGAAAAAATTTGACCAAATTTGAAAAAGTAAACTATATATAACCATTTTGCGAAATTCGAAATTCGTATAGAATGAAAGTGAATTCGAATAGAATAGAAAATAATAGAAAAGAATAGCATAGAAAAACAATAGAACAGAATAGAAAAAAAAACATATAATATATTCTATTCTAATCCTTTCTATTTGAATTCATTCTGTGCCAAATTCCAATTTCGGAAGATGGTTATATATATATATATATATATATATATATATATATATATATATATATATATATATATATATATAATATATATAAAATATTTTTTTCTATTCTGTTCTATTGTTTATTTATATTGTTCTAGTCTTTTCTATTAGAACTTGATTTCATTCTATTTCTATATAACCATTTTCCGAAATTCGAATTTCGTATAGAATGAATTCACATTCAAATAGAAAAGATTAGAATAAAAAAGAAAAAAAATTAAAAGAATAGCATAGAAAAACAATAGACCAGCATAGAAAAAATATTATATATACATCTTCCAAAATTCGAATTTCGTATAGTATGAATTTGAATTCAAATAGAAAAGATTAGAATAGAGAATAGAAAATAATAGAAAAACAATGGAACAGAATATTATTTATATATATTATAATATATATATATATATTCGAATTTCATGTAGACTGAAATCAAATTATATTTTAAATTATATTTTATTCTATTCTGTTCTATTGTTTTTCTAGTCTATTCTTTTCTATTCTTTTCTATTCTAATCTTTTCTATTCAAATTCAAAATTAATTTTATACAAAAATTGAATTTCGGAATATGGTTATATATGGAATAGAATGAAATAGAACTCTAATAGAAAAGGCTAACGAAAAAAATATTTTTTTTCTATTCTGTTCTATTGGTTTTTCTATTCTAGTATTTTTTGTATTAGAGTTCTATTTCGTTCTATTCCATATATAACCATATTCTGAAATTCGAATTTCGTATAAAATGAATTTGAATTTGAATAGAAAAGATAAGAATAGAATATATTATATTTTTTTCTATTTTGTTCTAATGTTTTTCTATGCTATTATTTTCTATTCTGTTCTAATCTTTTCTATTCGAATTCAAATTCATTCTGTACCAAATGTTATTTTATATATATATATATATATATATATATATATATATATATAAAACATTTCTATTCTGTTCTATTGTTTTTTATTTTTTATATACACATCTTCCGAATTTCGAATTTCGCATAAAATGAATTTGAATAGAAAACATTAGAACAGTATAGAAAAGAATAGACCAGAAAAACAATAGAATAGAAAAAAACTATATATTATATTATATTCTGTCCTGTTCTATTGTTTTTCTAGTCTATTCTTTTCTATTATTTTCTATTCTAATCTTTTCTATTCAAATTCATTCTATGCGAAATTTGAATTTCAGAAGCCATCTTCCGAAATTCGAATTTCGCATAGAATGAATTCAAATTCGTATAGAAAAGTTTAGAATAGGAAAGAAAAGAATGGCATAGAAAAACAATGGAACAGAATAGAAAAAAATATTATATATATAAAACATCTTCCGAATTTCAAATTTCATATAGACTGAAATCAAATGTGAATAGAAATAGATTAGAATAGAATAGAAAATGATAGAAAAGAATAGCATAGAAAAACAATATTTTATTCTGTTCTATTGTTTTTCTAGTCTATTATTTTCTATTATTTTCTATTCTAATCTTTTCTATTCAAATCTTTTCTATTCAAAATGTTCCGAAATTCGAATTTCGTATAGAATGAATTTGAATAGAAAAGACTTATGGAATAGAAAATAATAGAAAAGATATATATATATATATATATATATATATATATATATATATATGTATATGTGTGTGTGTATATATATATATATATATATATATATATATATATGTGTGTGTATATATATATATATATATATATATATATATATGTATGTATATATATATATGTATGTATATATATATATATATATATATATATATATATATATATATATATATATATATATATATATATATATATATGTATATTCTATTGCTTTATTATTTTATATTCTAACTTATTGTATTTTTTAGAAAATCGTTTTCTATTTTTTTCTAATTCGATTCGAATTTGTTTTCGAATTCAATCGTTTTTTTTTGGATTAGTTTAAATTCCTTACTATTGTAATTCGGAAATTCGGATGCATACGAATTTCCAAATAATGAAAAATTCGTCTGAATTTCGATTCGGAACGAAACGAAATGCACATGTCTACTATGTATACTCTGATTATACAATATTTCTGTACCGCCCCACAAAGTATTTGTTCATATCTTTATTAGTCTACTTACACCAACAGTTTATGTTAATTCTACCTTTTGAAAAAAATATTGAACACACCCACACAGATGAAAAAAATGTGCATTTATTTATTTTTGCATTTGAGCCTGAAAAGCATTACAACCACGATCAGTGGATGGCGGGTGCAATGCTCAGGCTCCTGCAGACTATTCTTCCAGCTGCAGATCTATACAGAGGTACTGACATTCAGTTACAGGGCAGGAGGAAGTGATCAGTAGACTACGGGTGAGGTGATGTCCCACACTTGTGTTCCATTCAGTGCAGGCACAAGGATGGGGGGTGCTATACCACCTTCAAAATTTCTTTAAGCACCCCATCCATTGGGCATCTGCCTGGGTTTCCAAACAGCAGTACATTCACAGTGCAGTACAGCCTATACCTGTGTTCAAGCACAGAAGAGGTGCTATTGCAGCTGCTCCGCCTACTTCCTCAGCCAATACCGTTCTGTGAGATGCCCTGGAAACGCCCCCTCTTCCCGAACTGTCACATTAGATAACAAGTTAGCCTAGGAGAAAAGCCAGGGGACCCAGTTGTCTGCCACATCTCCATATCCATATCATGGAGGAGGTGAGCCTGACACCAGCAAAGGAATCCATCTATGACTAGTGCACAGGGATTTTGTCTTTGACCAGTTGGATGACCAGTTGGATCAGCGGGCCCCACCCCAGAAGTCATGGCCTTAGAGGTTATGTGTGGGCTCAACTTTCCATTCCTTCCCCAGTCATAGTTTGTCTTCTTCTGGGGGCCTCCTCTCCCATCCCCCCAATCTCTTCAGTTCTCTCCCCCTCTGTTTATCACTTTCCACTCTTGTCCCTCCTCTGCTCTCTCTCCAATGATGGGACTTGTTTTATTCCCAGTGACACAACAATGGGACTTATCTCACTGACACCAATGATGGGACTCATTTTATTTCAACTGACCCTAATATTGGAATTTATTATTCTGCAATGATGGAATGCACTTTATCCCACTGACATCAATATATATTAATATCACTGACACCAATGGCACCTATTTTATTCTCATTAAAACCAATGATGGAATGTATTTTATTCTCATTGACACCAATGATGGAATGTATTTTATTCTCATTGACACCAACGATAGGACTTCTTTTCTTCTATTGACACCAACGATAGGACTTCTTTTCTTCTACTGACACCAGTGATAGGACCTCTTTTCTTCTACTGACAACAATGATAGGATTTCTTTTCTTCTACTGACACCAATGATAGGACTTATTTTATCCCACTGACACAAATGATAGGATTTATTTTATGATATGCCCTCTTGGCAACACGCTTCGCACACCTCATTTTTCTTCTCAAACTCTTTGAGGTGTCCCTCTTAATTATTTTCAATTGTTTGAAACTGTACTAAAGAATATATCTTTAATGAGAGCCTCACATTAAATCTGAATAAAATGGCATTGCTCCTAGTAAACAATGTGGCCAATATAAATAAAGATCACCTTCTCCCCTCTTCTGCCACAAGCTTGATCCATCTTGTTCCAGAATTTTTCCAAAATCTGCACAACAGAATGTGCAGTGCACCACAACAAGCGAATTTGCGTTGTGGTGCGATGTGTTGAGGGAAAATAATCTATAAATCAATGCTCTGCACATTGCTATACACCCTTTCCATTTCAAACAAACTTTGCATAAAAAGAGGGATTTTTGGTTCACATATATCACAATACATGTTTAAGCTGGCCAACTGCGTCAAAGTAATCCCTCTCTGGCCAGTTTTTTTTTTTTTTTTCCCTATACATACAAAGCAAAGCTTAGCGGTTCCAGTATAAAAACACTGCACCTACAGGGAAGAAATTCTTGGTGGTGTCATCTGCTCTTTTGACACAGGGCACAAACCTTGACGATTTTTATCAAAAGGGAGACGCTGTAGGTGCAGGACACAAGTTCTTGTGGGTTTCTTCTGTATGTATAGGAATTGATGATGGCATGTTTTGCAGGTGAATTCCATAACTCCCAGTTGATCGGATTAATCTGTGGATCAACCATCTGTGGTGAGCTGTCAGTGGGCACATGGCCTGTGTAGTAGCTTTGAAATCCTCACCCTTCTACTCTCTACGGCTCAGTGGGTACTAACAGTTCATCACCTTGGGAGGTAAGTACAGCTGATGGTAAAGTATGGAACTCACCTGTTGGTCCAGAGGAAGGCAAAAAACCCTTAAGAAGCATGGTATAATTTGCTCCAACAGGGAAAAAAATTCCTTCCTGACCCCCGAAGGCGATCGGATTACTCCTGGATCAACCATCTGTGGTGAGCTGTCAGTGGGCACATGGCCTGTGTAGTAGCTTTGAAATCCTCACCCTTCTACGCTCTACGGCACTTGCAGGATAGATCAATGAAATTCTGATTGGTCATCGCCAGCACAGAACATCGAGTGCTGCAGATAGAAGACGGAGCAGAGCAAGGATTTCAAATCCCCAGACCACTACACAGGCTCCGTGGGCACTAACAGTTCATCACCCTGGGAGGTAAGTACAGCTGATGGTACAGTATGGAACTCACCTGTTGATCCAGAGGAAGGCAAAAAACCCTTATGAAGCATGGTATAATTTGCTCCAACAGGGAAAAAAAATTCCTTCCTGACCCCCGAAGGCGATCGGATTACTCCCTGGATCAACCATCTGTGGTGAGCTGTCAGTGGGCACATGGCCTGTGTAGTAGCTTGGAAATCCCCACCCTTCTACTCTCTACGGCACTTACAGGATAGATCAGTGACATTCTGACTGGTCATCGTCAGCACAGAACGTTGAGTGCTGCAGATAGAAGATGAAGAGCAAGGATTTCAAATCCCCGGACCACTACACAGGCTCCGTGGGCACTAACAGTTCATCAACCTGGGAGGTAAGTACAGCTGAAGAAGTAAAATGATAGCTCATTTTATTCTGTATACAGCTGATTGTACAGTATGGAACTCACCTGTTGATCCAGAGGAAGGCGAAAAACCCTTATGAAGAATGGTATAATTTGCTCCAACAGGGAAAAAATTCCTTCCTGACCCCCGAAGGCGATCGGATTATTCCCTGGATCAACCATCTGTGGTGTAAACAATGGTGGTAAAAATTCTGTGATGTTAAGAAATTGTCAAAAATGTGTAGAATTATTTTTTCTGAATCTTCGCAGGACAATGTCATTGTCTAATGCAGATTTACATGCATGCCCACATGCTGTTGATGTATGTGAACTTGGGTAAGTATATCTCTTCTCCTGGATTCTTTGATGGTTTTGGCATTATAGCCGATGGAGAAAGTCGGTCATCCATTTCCATGTCCATGGGCTGTAAAAAGAAACACAATGCGTCATATTCAATGTTTATAGATTTCTGGACTTATTGTTTAATAATGACCAGGCCTCCCAATACAAATTAGAGCCAATCTCTTCTTCCTCATTTCCATATAATGGGAGAACAGATAGGACATAAATTAAGAAGCATAATTTGTGTCTATGGCCATCACTTCATCCACATGGTGATGGGTGACGTCACATATCATAGACCTCGTAGAGATTGTATCATGTACCATTGTACCATCTCAGTTCCACTCACTCCCAACTGTGCACCATTGTGTCTGGTGCCTAGAAAGTTATATTCTTATCTTCTCCTCTCACGGAAAAGGGAACAATTGACTGGTTAGTCTGTAAGGTTTTCCTGCAGGCTGGATTATGTTTCTGGTCCCTACATTATCTGTAAGGACATAGCATTGCTCTAATCTGTCAGATATATAGTAATATCATCCCATTAGCATTTGGGTACTTACCATGTCCACTTGGAAAGGGGGCAATGCTTTCCTTTCCTCTAGTTCTTACCAGTCGATGGATTCCATGAAGATGTGGGATCGGATGTCTTCACTGATCCCCAGTCTCTCCTCCGGATATTTGCAAAGCAGCTATAAAATAATGAACAGTTATCAATGAGGACTTGTATATATGAGTAATAAACGTTACATCACTTGGCTCTGTATGGATTAGGAAGGAACACTGACTACTGTGCGTCTCCTCCTGGGTGGTTATTTTCAACCCAATAGAGCATCTTAGCATGTGAAGATACACATATAGACTAGTACAGGTGCTGGATGCAAAAATAAATGAGTTTGAGTTCTGTTTTGATAGAATTATGAAATGTGCATATCAGTGATTTACCCCATGTGGCATCTTCTGCCCCCTCAGTCCCATGATAAAGTATTACCATGGTTGTGTAACTGAACTTTTACCGGGGACAAAGAAGCCAAACAACCCAACAGTCAAGCCAATGACCAGACTTGTCAGCAAACCTACATTATACCCCTAGAGCAGCAGCAGTAGTAGGCCCAGAAGCCTTTCCTGTTGCTATTTAGAGTTAAAAAAGGTCTTCTCCTATTAACTCCTTTTATGAAGTCCGCCAGGTCCGGGTCCATGTCAGGGGGGTAATTGGGATGGCTGAAGTTCAAGTCTCTCCTGTATTCATCAAAGGTCATGCTCCTAAATGGCATATGCTTTGTGGCCAAGATGTAGGTAATGACTCCTAGTGAAAACCAGTCAGGTTCAAACTGGTAAAAG
Organism: Aquarana catesbeiana; assembly: GCF_042186555.1. NCBI lineage: Eukaryota > Metazoa > Chordata > Amphibia > Anura > Ranidae > Aquarana > Aquarana catesbeiana. The sequence continues at coordinate 538,129,025 of NC_133328.1, read as the reverse complement.
TCATTGTTGACAACCTGCCAATCCAAAGAAAGAACATCAATAGGTACATTGGTCAGTACAGAAAACCAGAATACATCAAAGAAGCCCAAAAAGCTGAGTTAATTTTTAAAGGGGCCACATAGGCTGACCCCATTATCTTATAGGAAGCACAAGCCCCCCTCCCCCCCAGCTTAGTTTTTTATATATAATCCCTTTTATAATGTATATTCACCAAACACATTCTAAGGCAGCCCTCAAAAATTGCACTCGCCTGCTCGCATTTTGCGAGTGCATTTTGAGGGCTGGCGAGGAAGGGCTGCCTGGAGCGGGGGGGGGGGGGCAAGCACTGCCGGCAGCCTGGGTGTAATGGGAGTCCTTCTACCAGCGATCACGGATGGGAGAGAGAGATAGCGGCCTGGATGTTCAGAGCGCAGCGTGGGGAACACAGCGATATTAGCTTTCATTTCACATTGCCGTGTTCCCCGCCGCTCGCTGTCAGATACAGCCCCGCCCCCTGGACCCAGGATTTTGATAGACAGATCACACGTCCAATCCCGGGCCAGGTGATCTGTCAATCAAAGTTCCCCGGCCAGGGGGCAGGGCTGTATCTGACGTTGAGCGGCGGGAAAAGAGCAATTGAAATGAAAGCTAATATCGCTGTGTTCCCTGCTGCGCTCTTAACATCCAGGCCACTCTCCTGTTCCTCTCCTCCCCTGCACAGGTAGGCACAGGCTGCATGGTGGGCACAGGTAGGATGGTGGACCCAGGCTGCATGGTGGATGGTGGGCACAGGCTGGATGGTGGGCAAAGGCTGCATGGTGGACATAGGCTGCATGCTGTATGGTGAACACAGGCTGCATGGTGGGCACAGGCTGCATGGTGGGTGCAGGCTGCATGGTGGATGGTGGGCACAGGCTTTATGGTGGATGGTGGACACAGGCTGCATGGTGGGCACAGGTTGCATGGTGGGCACATGCTGCATGGTGGGCACAGGCTGCATGGTGCATGGTGGACACAGGCTGCATAGTGCATGGTGGACACAGGCTGCATAGGTGGGCACAAGCAGCTTGCATTGGTGGGCACAAGCGCTTGCATTGGTGGGCACAAGCGCTTGCATTGGTGGGCACAAGCAGCTTGCATTGGTGGGCATGGATAAAGTTGTTGTTGTTATTTTGTGCCATTAAATGAGATAAATTATGAGGGCGTGTTTAGGGGTGGGGTGGGGCGTGTTTAGGGGGGGTTGGATGAGGCACCTGGTCGCTAGTAACCCTTGAGGCCTGGCTAGTAGCTCAGGACTTGAAATTTTGAGCCCTGTTCAAAGGAACGTATTTATAAAGCTGTGGTGTGTTCTTTAAATGGCCATACTTACAAACATAAATCTTTATAAATACCCTATGATAAACCCCCCCCCCCTCCTGGGGCAACGCAACCCTCATAGGGAACTGGATGCACACAGTCTGGGGCATCACACAGGATCATTGCACTTGCTCACCGGGCCGGACCATAAAGAAAACCCCCTCCCTTTGGAGACCCGCAGTCTCCTGCCTGCATGGGCCCTCTCTCGGCCCTCTCCAAATTGGAGCCTACGTAGGTTTACTCTTCTCTACGGTGGCTCTGTGGAGCCCCTTGCTGGGGAGCTCTCTCTTAGGCTGCCCCGCCAGGTTTGGGTGTCACGGACCTGACGTGGACTGGAGGCGAGCGGTCTGCTGAAGTCCAGTGGTGTGTCTTTTTATCCCCCCAAACAACCCCCCCTTCCTTTTGAGTGCTTCTATGGATACAATGCAGTAATACATGTCTTCCAAGCAACACGATATGACATACCTCTGTGCTTGCTGATCCCTATCAGACACCCCTGAGGAAGAGTTTATCTCGAAACGCGTCGGGTACTCTGTGTGTGTGTGTGTGTTTCATACACACCTGGAGTCCTATGATTGTGGATCTTCTGCATGTTGTATTGCCATGTTCATGTTTGTAACTTGTATCCTGTACTTTATGCCAACTCATCTGTTGTACCCTAAATTTACCCGAATCCTTACCTTAATAAACACCTAAACTTTTGCAATCAAACCTATACCTACTATACTCCTTATTATACTCTATTACTCATGAGTAGGTGTCCCCTTTAAAGTCTCGTAAGAGGATCAAATTTCCATTTCTCCCTGAATTTTGGGATGTGGGTCCACCTCACTCAATAGACCAACATCGCACCACCACCCCGTATTCACATTTTTAATAAAAACAAAACAAAAAAAACCTTTGTGATTTGAGCCTTGTAACATAATGTAATCTTTCTGTAATCACTGCACAGGCTAGAAGAGTTGACTCTGTTGACTTGCACAGAACTTTCCTCTTAACACTGAATATTCTTACAGGAGGGGAAAACACAGGACTGACCAATCAGCAGGCTGGACGTGTGCCCTCCCCTGGCTGTGTCCTGTAACTGCCATGGACAATCAGGGAGCTGGTCGTGCCATCTATGATGGTGTCTGGATCAGAAAACTGGCTGAACCAAATTCCCCATCTTTTGGATGGCAAGATATTTCTGACAAATATATTTCAATGGGCTCTTTATTTCTTTGGAGTTCTGCTCTATATTTTTGGTGCTGGTGGGGAAGGGGCAGTATGGTGTCTGGGGAACTGCTTGTCTTGCTGGTTACATGGAATTACTTCAACCTCTTCCCTCAATAAAGCTCTGTTCTGCTCTATAACTAATCTGATGTCAGTTCAATCGGTTCTACTTAATGGGCTTGTCACTTAATTTGTGTTAATGGCACAATTTTTAGTTGTCCATAGCAGTAACCATTTTGTTTACTTGTTTACAATCCTGAGCTGTAATATAAACAGCGGGGGGACTCTTTTTTTTTGCAGCTCAGGTTTGTAAACAAGTAAACAAAATGGTTGCTTTGGCAACAAGGTTGTTTACCTTTTTAGCTAACATCTCATGCATGGGCCCTATGTTCACTAGAACAAGTATACATACATGTTGCCAATAGCAACCATTTAGAGGTTCAGGTTTTTTTTTTCATGTGGAGTGTGAAAAAAAGACAGTGTTTGCTATGAGGGTAGTAGGGGCATCTTGTAACATCCCTGGATTGTTTATTATGGGAAACCTGTACTGGGAGAATACAGAGACTGTGACTGCTGATGTCTCATTCTGAATATACTAGTTGCCTGTCTGTTATCCTGATCCATTGGTTTCTGTTCATTCTCCATCACTGATTGGGATCAAGTAAGAACAGAAGTTTTGAATAAACATATGGTGATGAAGAAAGCATGGAAGCCAGAGCCAGCCAGGAGTCTAGCATTTTCAGAGGAAGGCCAGCAATGGACACCTTCATATTTCACCAGCATTCAGGGGATGATGGAAGTCTGCCCAATGGGGGAACTTCTGATGTGATGGGGAACTTCTGATTGATGGGATGGGGACCTCTGATTGATGGGATTGAGGAACCTCTGATGTGAATGGGAGCTTCTGATGTGATTGATAAACCTCTGATGTCATTGGAGGACTCATGTTTAGCCATGCATAAGGTTGACTGTGATGTTATGGGTGAACCTTTGAATTGATGGTGAGAGCTCTGTAGTGATGGGGGGATCTCTGATGTGGTGGGAAGACCTCTGGTGTGGTGGGAGGACCTCGACTGTGAAGTGGAGCTTCTGATGTAATGGGAGGACTGCTGATGTGGTGGGGGAACCTGTCATATGATGGGGAACCTCTGATGTAATAAGGGAACCTCTGATGTGATTGGTGAACCTCTGATGTAAAGGGAGGACCACTGATTATAAAGGGAGGACATCAGATTGTGAAGGGAGGGACCTCTGATGTGAAGGGAGGGACCTCTGATGTGAAGGGGGGGACCTCTGATAGGTGGGTGGGACCTCTGATAGGGATGGTGGGACCTCTGATGTGAAGGGAGGGACCTTGGATTGTGAAGGGGGTACCTCTGGTGTAAAGGGAGAGACCTCTGATGTGAAGAGAGGGACCTCTGATGTGAAGGGAGGGACCTCTGATGTGAAGGGAGGGACCTCTGATGTGAATGGGGACCACTTATGTGAAGGGAGGGACCTCTGATGTGAAGGCAGGACCTCTGATGTGAGGAGGGGGGCCTCTGGTGTGAAGAGAGGGACCTCTGATGTGAAAGGAGGGACCTCTGATGTGAAGGGGGACCTCTGATGTGAAGGGGGGACCTCTGATGTGAAGGGAGGGACCTCTGTAGTGAGGGGAGGGACCTCTGATGTGAAGGGAGGGACCTCTGATTGTTAAAGGAGGGACCTCTGATTGTGAAGGGAGGGACCTGTGATTGTGAAAGGGAGGGATCTCTGATGTGAAGAGGGAGAACTCTGATACGGTTGGGGGACCTCTGATGGGATGGGGGAACCTCTAATGTGAAGTTAATTTCACAAAGGAGGTTGTGTACATCATCCAAGGCTCAGGTTTCCCACAGATAAGTAACATTTACGTATGTTACATTTCAGACTGGGGTGCCTCAAAGTTTTGCAAACTTTTAAAGGGCCCCATGACTGAAAAAAGGTTGAAAAACACTGCCCTAGGTAAATCTTTTTTTTCTTTTTTTTGATAGAGGGAGGGGTTTGATTCTCAGTTTTTTTGTTGCCTATGTTCTGATTGGGGAGATTTCCCCAACCTTTTTTCCGGGGGCCACAAAAGTGATATACAATTCCAAACTGTATGGTTGTCTACAGATGTAGAGGAGGTATCTTCTGACCAGGAAACCTGTCATGCCCTGTACACACGATAGGATTTTCTGATGGAAAATGTGTGATAGGACCTTGCTGTCAGAAATTTCGTTCGTGTGTAGGCTCCATCACACATTTTCCATAGGAATTTCCGACACACAAAGTTTGAGAGCTTGCTTTAAAATTTTCTGACAACAAAATCCGTTGTTGGAAATTCCGATCGCGTATACACAAATCCAATGCACAAAGTGCCACGCATGCTCAGAATAAATTAAGAGACAAAAGTTATTGGCTACTGCCCCGTTTATAGTCCCGACATACGTGTTTTACGTCACCGCGTTCAGAACGATTGGATTTTCTGACAACTTTGTGTGACTGTGTGTATGCAAGAAAAGTTTGAGCCAACATCCGACTGAAAAAATCCATGGATTTTGTTGTCGGAATGTCCAATCAATGTCCGACCCTGTGTACAGGACATTACAGTGACAAGTGCCAAAGGTGGAATTTCTCTTCAACTTTGGGGAAATTTATACTCACCTCTGGGACAGGAAGTGAAGGGAAATCTCCCTTAAGGGGACACAGGCAGCTGTTAAAACTTGACAGAGATTCTAATCCTTCTGCACTTTATACAAACCTAAACCATTATGGTTTTGCCTTGTGTTTTGTTCCACCTTATGTGAACATTCCATGGGCTCATTTGGCCCAAGCCCGGTAGGAGACTCCCCAGATAGCAAGCAATTTGTTGCACAATTGCAGCAAGTCTGCCGGGGCGTTGTTAGGTGGCAAAAAAAACAGGGGCTTAAGCCAGAAGTCACCGGGGGGGGGTAGTACCTACCTGACGTGCGCTGACCTACTTGACATTGACATGCACTGACCTACACTGACACACACTGACCTACCTGACGTACACTGACCTACTTGACACACACTGACCTACCTGACATACACCTACCTACCTGACACACACTGACCTACACTGACCTACCTGACACACACTGACCTACCTGACACACACTGACCTACCTGACCTACACTGACCTACCTGACCTACACTGACCTACCTGACACACACTGACCTACACTGACCTACCTGACACACGCTGACCCACACTGACCTACCTGACACACACTGACCTACCTGACCTACACAGACCTACACGACATACACTGACCTACCTGACCAGACTTCAGATGTCATCCTGCAGCTCAGCGGCATGCCCATCACACAGTAGACTCCAGGCAGCCAGAGCCATGATAAGGTGAGGTGAGCCACCTGCCCGAGCGACGAGTGGGGTCGGGATCTTCCGACAGTGGCGCGGCGGCCGCATTGTAATTCCCGCCTTCTGGGACCTGCAGTGCCTATGATGGACGTCACACGTTCTGTGGCCCTGGCATTGGACCAGTGGGACATCCTTCAGAGCTGCAGGCTCCAGAAGGCGGGACCTGCTCTTACACTCAGCCACACTCGGCCGGCGTTTGGGTTTAGATCGGTCCCCACTTGGCGGCTTGGGGCTATTAGAACCGTGCCCACCTGAGACCCGGGGCTTTTTGGGGACCCACTCGGGGCTTCAGCCACTGTCAGCCCCCCCCCCTGCCGACGGCACTGAAGTGTGCATTGCATGATTCCAGATCAGCTTTCTTTGCAACCATTCTACAAGTCTGCTGCAAGTTCTGGTGCAGTTATGTTGTACAATAGTCATCCCACCAGAGGGGTCACTGTGACTTGCAGAGCTCTAGCTGTAGTCTCACCACTGCAAATTTGCTCTTGCCACAGACTAAGAATGAGCTCATGCGTGTTCGCACACAGCACGTGCAGAGCCCGCCAGGAAGTCAGCACTGCGGAGCGCTAATCACAAGCAGTGAGACGTTGTCCCCATGCACGGCTGCAGAGATTGGGAAATGTCTCACTGCCTGTGATTAGCACTCCGCAGTGCCGACTTCCTGGCAGGCTCTACAAGTGCTGTTTGCGAACACGCCTGAGCTCATCCTTACTACAGATTTGCCTTGCAAATTTGCTACAAATTGGAAAAGTGGCAACTAGAACTTGTGCTTCAAGTGCTCTGCAAGTTTACAACTTGCCAATGAAAATGTGCAGCAAGTTAACAAGACTTACAATTCAACACTGACACAAATTTGTGGCAAGTTATTCTTGCTAGCTGGGTCATAGGGTATGTTAGCACAGCTACCTATTTTTCCATATTTCATCACTGACCACCACATGCTGTCCTGTTTTGCGATCCTGGTTTCATGCCAGATTGCACATGAGACTTTGAAGAAGATTATCTACTGTAAAAGAAGTAGCTAGGAAAAGCACCGCCTCTTGTATTGGGGAAGATTTCAGGTATGTTAATGCAAAGCAGTAAACCTGATTTTTTTTTGCCCTCCTTTTCAAAATACTAATGCATTTTTTAAATCAAACCTTTCTGTTTTAAGAACATCCCTTATTTCAGACCAAGTGATATCATCACTGGGTTTCTGTGCGTCTCTATTGAATGCAGGCAGATGATGTCTGATGGGAGGGGCCAGCTGGGTACTATACATAGCTTCCTGAAGACATCATAGCACCCTGCCTCAGTACTCCTTTCAGGAGCCCTCAGACCTGATACAAGGGCTGGCTTTTGGGACGGACGAGTTATGCAAATATTGAAATGCCACATGGGCGAGTTTCAGTCTGGAGGGGGGATTACCTAGGGAGCCTGCATTTGCATGCAGACCACCATAGGTAACACCTACATGTGATGCTGAGCCTCCGTGATTGGAAGAACTAAAATCCAATGAGTGAAAAGGGTGGACTGGGGAGGAAAGTGCTAAATGATGATGGACATTCTCCAGCCAGGAAATGAGGTGCGCTCTGTCTGACAGGTTGCAGCTGATCCCCTTGAGAACGTCTCCTATGATGAAATATGTCAGGGCGGGGCTAGTGCTGACTTAATCACGCCGTGGGAGCCCCTGGTGGTCCGTTTGTATACTGCTCTGTATTACTTTGCATAATGGGAGTACCTTTTCTCTATAATAAATAAATGGTATATGCGGCTTTATGCTATGGAGATTCTCTGATTTCTATCTTTTGCCGGTATTGTGATACATCCCTGCTGGAGAGGCCTGTGGGGAATGGGACAAATGGGAATCATTTGGTCCATACATGACAGTACATTTGGCTGATCTCTAACACCACACAGACCTCCTATAATTCGGGGTCTTATGTTCCGGTAAGAGGCTGGTGTTTTCTATGTGGTGCTGGAATTCACAAGAGGTCACAGATGGATTTATGAATTATCAGTGGTGGACTTTTATGTATTTCTTTATGACTTATGTGCACGATTTTCACATTTTAAATGGACTTACATGGTAGATTGTGATTTAAAAGGCACAGCGCAATATTTTTTGGAATTATGCAGTTTCTAATGCACACTGTGATAAGATCACAGTGTGCTTCTCATAGTATGCAGTACAATCAGAGTAAAGAATTTCAGTACAGGAGAGGAGCCTGTACAACTGTGCAAGACTGAAGGGAAGGCTTTTTTACCAGAGGCAAGAAGTGAAAGAAATGTCCCCACTGGGAACACAGTCATAGAACAAAAACATATTTCCTGACGCATCATGGCAGCACACACATTGGGTTGTGACTCCGCCTCCACAACCTGATAGGACTGGTTAGCTATAAGATTTGAAGAGGAGTCCACCTTGCATTCTCCTTTTTTTCCTCACCTGGATGGATCGACTGGTTACAGCTTGGAACTCCTTGCCGATTCGCCCCAGCTAGGTTCAAGCCTCTCCTAGCTGGAAGCCCTGACTGTACAGCCTCTAAACGAGCCTTATGCAGGGAACCACACTCTGGTGGTCTCAGGGGTATGTCCTACTTATATTTTTCAAAAGCCTTAAACAGGTTTTAAAAGTGTGCAGCGGTCTCCACCTCTTATCTTTGAAGTTCCATTCTCTACCACCTGGTAGGTTACCACTGTAGCTATAGTAAATTGTTCCTATTTTCATTCTTATTTCATTTTTCCCCCCTCTGTGTCTTCGTCGGGGTCCGCTGGGCCCTGTAGTTCCTTGCCTTGCCTGTCCCATCATGGCGGCCGGCTCGGACTCACGGCACCAGGAAATGACATAAACAGCACACACATTGATGCCTTGCTGGTCAATCGCCAACACCCAAAATGGCGCCGAACGCCGCGAACGGCTAGAGCGCATGCGCGGCCGTGACGTCACCGCCGCAGCGACGGCAGTCTATTTAAAAACCATATTTCTGTCATTTGGGGTTGCTTGGAGGGTAGGAGAACACCCTCTACTCCAATACTGCTCCAGTTATTGCTGCCTTGCTGGTCAATCTCTGTCCCTGCTGCTGGTAAGTCCTTTCTCTCTCCCTCTCTTCCCAGCACTGAAAAAAAAAAAAAAAGAAAAACTTTTTTTTTTCTCTATTATTATATATGTAAAAAGTAAATAAAAAATGGGGAATTCTTTCTTTTCCTTTCTCCCTTCATAGACACACTCTACTTTCTCCTATGGAGGCCGCTGCCACAGCAGACCACTCACGGACTACAAGGTAAGGGGGCACATAATGGGTAAGTAATGAAGAGGAGAAAAGAGAGCACTGCCACTAATACCACCTTGTATTGGTAGTTCCGGCTGGTCATCAAGGTCATCGCATTCTAAAAGAAAAGAGCGTTCACCTTCAAGACACTCTCATTCTCGGAGAAGTCATTCAAGATCCTCCCACCATAGAGATTCAACATCTTCTCGTCAACCGCGAGATGAGCAGTGTATCCGCCCTGCGGCCAATACATGCTGGGTCTGTGGAGCGCAAGCGCTACCTGGCAAACTAGTATGCCAAACATGCTTCGAAGAGGCAACCCGCGATAAGGAAGCTGACGCAATGCAGGCATCCAACATAATAAGAGAAACGGTAAAGAATCTATCCTGCAGGTAGCAACTTCTGAATCAATTGGACAATCCACTCCGGCCTCAACTCCTTACGAACCCCAGGACCAAGAGGATTCACCAGAGGAGGAGGAAGTTTTAATACCCACTTCCTTCAACTTCGCATTAATAGACCCTTTCGCGAGAGCAGTAAAGGAGGAAGAAAAAGACGCTCCTTGCAAACTAAGGAAATACTTTCCTAACCTAAAAAGAGATCCCGAAACCTTTCCCTTTATCGATGAGCTCGAAGAGTGAATAAAAGATGAGTGGCAAAAGCCAGATAAAAAATCTGGTCTAAATAATAGGCTAGCCAAGCTTTACCCACTGAGGGAACCAAAGGTAAATCCTCTCATCGCAGCACCTGTGGTTGATTCATCACTAATGCGCCTGGCGCGTCATGTAACCTTACCAATTAAAGATGCCATCACCTCTTGAGACATAATGGATCGAAAGATAGACCTCGATCTTAAAAAAGCCTTCATCGGCAGGAGGAGCCTGCAGACCGGCAGTTACACTAGCTGCAGTCGGTAGAGCCATCTCTAGCTGGTCGTCTAACATTGAAAAATTATTACTAGAAGCAGCGGAGCGGGAGAAGATCACGTCTGCTTTACAGGAACTCAGCCTGGCGGGAGACTTTGTGGCAGAGGCATCGGTGGACATCATAAGATCCTCACCGAGAGCAATGTTGGCGGCAGTAACATCCAGAAGAGCGTTGTGGCAAAAGCCGTGGGTCGCAGATGCGACTTCAAAATCCAGTTGGTGTAGAATCCCATATGACGGAACAAACCTATTCGGGCCTAAACTAGATTCTGCAATCTCGAAAGTTACTGGAGGTAAATCGGGCCTCATTCCCTCAGATAGGAGACCCAAACAGCAAAAAAACCCACCCTTTAGACAACATCTGCCCGAAAGATATCAAGAAGCAAGGTCTTATAGGCCAGGGAAACAATTTAAGCGGAATTGGCAAAACCCACAACCAGCCTTTGTGAGGGTGCAGAAGCCCAAAAACCCCAACTCAGGGGATCAACAAAAGTCGTTTTGATGGCACGCAAGCCCAACTCGCAATAGTGGGTGCGAGGTTGAGGCTGTTTGCTCACGTATGGATACACTTTATAAGAGACCCCTGGACGATTTCCACCATCCAAGAGGGTCACAGATGGACATTCAACACAAGCCGCCCAGAGAGTTCTACAGAGTTACCAGACTACCGTCTTTCCTTCCGAAACGAAAGCTTCTAACCAAGTATATTCTGGAATTACTACAAAAACAGGCAATCGTAGAGGTTCCACGGGAACAGGAAGGCACAGGATTCTATTCTCCTCTTTTTCTAGTAACAAAAAAGACAGGAGACTTGAGACCGGTACTCGATCTAAAAAGTCTCAACGAAACGATTCTAGTCGAATCATTCAAAATGGAGAGCCTTCAATCAGTACTGCTAGCAATAGGAGCAAAGGATTGGATGCTCTCGGTTGATTTGTCCGACGCCTATCTGCATATCCCCGTGCACCAAACCTTCCAGAAGTATCTACGCTTCGCAATAGGCCGCCAACACTTTCACTTTCAGAGCCTCCCATTTGGAATATCAACAGCTCCCAGGACCTTTACGAAAGTCTTGCTACCGGTAATAGCACAGCTGAGGGAGAAAGGACTGAGAGTCCTACATTATCTTGACGACATACTGCTCCTAGCCGACAGCCGACAAACTCTGCTTCTACATCAAACAATATTAATTTCCACACTCCAACAGTTTGGCTGGATAATAAATTGGAAAAAGAGCAACCTGGTTCCGGCACAAAGAATCATTTTTTTTGGGAGCCGAGATAGACACCACTTCCAACACAGTAGGTCTTCCTCAAGCGAAAATAGATCCGCTAATACAGAAAATAAAGAAACTCCTGGCAGGAGAATACTTATCAGCCAGAAGGTGTCTAATTATCCTGGGTTCAATGTCTTCCACCTTCTTAATGGTCCAGTGGGCACAGTGGAACTCAAGAACATTCCAGAATTCATTCCTAAAACAGTGGAATGGGTCATCAATGAACCAGCGGATCAGGATCAACCCAGCAGTAAAGAAGTCGGCATGGTGGTGGACTCGAATCAGCAACCTATCACGCAGCCGTCCCATAATACCGCCACTACCAGAGATAATCACCACGGATGCCAGCCTCCAGGGGTGGGGAGCACATTATCAGCATCAAGGGGCACAGGGCTGTTGGTCCTTTCACCCACAAGGTATAGTTTCAAACCTTCTGGAACTCAGAGCCGCCTGGAAAGCTCTACTAACATTCGGACCACTTCTTACAGGAAGAAACCTACTCCTACGCATGGACAACACGGTGGCTGTGAATTACATTCACAGACAAGGAGGTACCCGGAGCAACACACTCATGGAGGAGGTTCGTCCTATAATCGAATGGGCTCAAGTTCATCTGACGGATCTCAAGGCAATATACGTCCCGGCAGTACAGAACCAACTCGCGGACGACCTGAGCCGAATATTCATATCAAACAACAAGTGGTCTCTCAACCCTCAAGTATTTGCTCTTCTCACTCGCAAATGGGGGATCCCCAATATGGAACAGCAAATGCCCTTGGTTCCTATCGAGAGCCACCTATCCAACGGCGGCAGGGATCGACTGTCTCCATCACCCATGGAGTTTCCACTTAGGATATGTTTTTCCTCCGATTCCCCTAATAGCCAGATTTCTGGCCAGGCTGAGGAGATCGACGTCCATAGTCATAGCAGTATTGCCGTTCTGGCCGAGAAGGCCATGGTTTGCGACCATCCTACAACTAAACACAGAAGAGCCGTTTCCGCTCCCAGTAACCCCAGATTTGCTCTCACAAGGCCCATTCCTTCACCCAGCACCGGAACGACTACACCTAACGGCCTGGAGATTGAAAGGGAGAGGCTACTAGACCAAGGATGCTCACTTAGAGTAGTGAACACACTCCAACAGGCAAGAAAAGTGACAACAAACAACACGTATAGCAAAATCTGGGAAAAATTCACTGAATTTTCGCAGCAGCAGTCTTGGAACCCACTCTCTCCTTCAGTCTCTCAAGTCCTAGAATTCCTACAACTAGGACTGGAGAGGGGACTAGCTTCAAGCACTCTCAAAGTTCAGGTCTCTGCACTGTCCGCAATGACGGGAACCAAATGGGCAATGGATCCGCTCATAATCCAATTCCAGAAAGCATGCCTGAAAATAAGGCCACCAAGAAAACCAACCTTTCCGACCTGGGACCTATCGATTGTGCTAGAGGCTCTGTCTAGAGAACCCTTCTTCCCTCTAGAATCAGTATCCTTATGGGTTACAAGCGCTACTAATCAAAGAACCGCATCTGGTCTTCTACCCGGATAGAGTCGTCCTCAGACCATCAGATCAATTTATACCTAAGGTAGCATCTACCTTCCACTTCAACTCGGAGATCAATCTCCCAGTTTTTCTTACTAGTGAAGGGAATCCACATCCATTGGATATTAAATCGGTTATTTCCACCTACTTAGAAGCTACCAAACAATTCAGAAAGACTGACAACCTTCTAGTCATACCGCATAGCCCAAGAAAAGGCCAGGCAGCTTCCTCAAGAACAATAGCTTCTTGGCTAGTGAGAACCATCAAAAGAGCGTACCAAATTCGGCTACTCCCAATACCGGACGGATTAAAAGCCCACTTGACTAGAGCGGTAGCGACCTCCTGGGCAGCATACTGTAGAGTGTCCTCAGAAACCATTTGCAAGGCAGCAACTTGGTCTTCCAGAAACACTTTCATTTCACACTACAGAATAGACCCGGCTCAATTAACTACGGTTGAGTTCGGGAGATCAATCATTCAGACTAATTCTTCTATACCCTGTACTTGAGCAAATAAAATCTTTTGAAAGCACCCACCCATTTAGCGAGTTATTTCCCAATGTGTGTGCTGCCATGATGCGTCAGGAAAACGGAAAATTGTATACATACCTTTCCGTAATTTTCCTTTCCTGACGCATCCCATGGCAGCACACAGAACCCCACTCTTCTAAGGTGATAGTTACTGAGAATGCAAGGTGGACTCCTCTTCAAATCTTATAGCTAACCAGTCTATCAGGTTGTGGAGGCGGAGTCACAACCCAATGTGTGTGCTGCCATGGGATGCGTCAGGAAAGGAAAATTACGGAAAGGTATGTATACAATTTTCCGTTTTTTAGTAGAGTGGGAATAGGGTAGAACTTGTGGGGTGGCACAGTGGTGTAGTGGGTAGCACTTTCACCTAGCAGTAAAAGGAGTCACTGGTTCGAATCCCAACCATGACACTACTGCCTGGAGTTTGCATATTTCTCCCTGTGCCTGTGTGGGTTTCCTCTGGGTACTCTGGTTTCCTCCCACACTCCAAAGACATGCTGGCAGGTTAGTTGGATTCTGTCTAAATTGTCCCTAGTATGTGTATGTACGAATGTGAGTTAGGGTCCTAAGAGTGTAAGCTCCTTGAGGGCAGGGACTGATGTAAATATACAATGTATATGTAAAGCTCTGTGTAAATTGACAGCGCTATATAAGTACCTGAAATAAATAAATAAACTTCTGAACATTGCTACCTTGTCTTCTTCCACCTACTGCACTCCTTATGCATGGGTGTCATAGGGGGAGAAAGGAAGATAAAAGATCCCCAATAGGGTCACACACAGTGGTGGCTGCTCCATAAGGGTCACACGGGCGCCAAACCCCCATCCATATGTCCGTCCGCCCACCCTGATCTACATGCAGGGACGCTGTACTATGGATTCCAATGGCGGGGGAGTGGTTTTTTAAGCACATGATTAGAGCCTGAGGCTCCAATAGGCTTCAAAACAGAGCACTGTTGACCCAGTTGTGAGACACTAGCGAATGAATATTTGCCATTCTGCCACATTCTCCTCCTGGCCAATCAGGAAGCCCCTATTGGCCAGGGAGTCTTATGACTCCCTGGCCAATCGTGTCTCAGGACACACTTCTGGGATCCAATCGGCCGGAAGGAGAATGTCTGGGTTCTTGCTGGAGCGGCCTGGCTCTTCCTTCTCCCTGCCTCTGTGTCTCCTCCATGCCTCCACTAGGTAAGGTGATCTCTGCTGCCTGTGTCTCCCGCGGGGTGGTTGTTGGTGCTGCAGGGTGATCGCTGCTGCCAGTGCTTCCCGCGGGGGGGGGGTGTAGTGTTGGTTGTACTCCCAAAAATAGTAAGCACCAGCCGCCACTGCAAGGGACCATTTTCACATTTCACAGAGTTGGCCTTTAAAGGAGGCGTGTTCTGACAAAAACACAGGACTGCCATTGCTAACCTCCTCCTCCTGAAAATGCCAGGTGCTTGGCTGTTGCGTACACACGGTCACACAAAGTTGTCAGAAAATCCGATCGTTCTCAACGCGGTGATGTAAAACACGTACGTCGAGACTATAAATGGGGCAGTAGCCAGTAGCTTTCGTCTCTTAATTTATTCTGAGCATGCGTGGCATTTTGTGCGTCGGATTTGTGTGAACACAATCGGAATTTACCCGATCGGATTTTGTTGTTGGAAAATTTTATAGCCTGCTCTCAAACTTTGTGTGTTGGAAATTCAGACGGAAAAAGTCAGATGGAGCCTACACATGATCGGAATTTCCGACAACACAATCCGATCGCACTTTTTCCGCCGGAAAATCCGACCGTGTGTACAGGGCATAAGTATTCTGCATATATCTGATCAGAACCTCTCCAGCACGTCAGAAATATTCAGACTATTTTTAGATCATCTGTTGCATCTGGACCCCCCCATTGGCACCCCTGCCACTCTACATCTTGTCACGCCATGTTATCATCTCCCGGGTGTATTGAACAGGGGGTGTAAAAAAAAAAAAAAAAAAACTCTCTCCTCAACAGGTTTGTGATAGTTGGAGAGAAGTGTATGCACGATAAAAACAGGCAGCATATACCGGAGGGAAATGCGGAGGGTATAACAGTGGCGACAGCTTGTGAAGAAGAAGATTGGGAAAGGTATGAGTGATGGCATTGGCAGTATATGTGCATGACTGATGTGCAGAGGGTATGACAGCAGGTAATAGGTTTAGGTGCAGAGAGCATGAAATTGGGCAGTATGTATAAAGGAGGTTTTCAAAAAGTATGACATTGGGCAGTTTGTACAGCACATGAATGTCGAGAGTATGACCAGGGGAATTATTTGCAGCAGAGGCATGCAGAAGGTATTATTGTAGGCAGTAGTTGCACAAGAGCAGTTCTGAAGAGTTTAAAGGCAAGCAGTATACAGTGCCTTGTAAAAGTATTCATACCCATTGACATTTTCCACATTTTATCATGTTACAACCAAAAACATTTAAATGTATTATATTGGGATTTTATGTGATAGACCAACACAATGTGGCACATAATTGAGAAGTGGGAGGAAAATGATTCATGTTTTTTTTTTTACAAATAAATATCTGAAGTGTGTCAATACTTTTTAGAACCACCTTTCGCTGCAATTACAGCTGCAAGTCTTTTTGGGTATGTCTCTGCCAGCTGAGAGTGAAATTTTTGCCCATTCTGCTTTGCAAAGTAACTCAAGCTCTGTCAGATTGGATGGAGAGTGTCTGTTAATAGCAATTTTCAAGTTTTGCCACAGATTCTCAATTGGATTTAGGTCTGAACTTTGACTGGGCCATTCGAACACATGAATATGCTTTGATCTAAACCATTCCATTGTAGCTCTGGATGTATGTTTAGGGTTGTTGTCCTGCTGTAAGATGAACCTCCACCCCAGTCTCAAGTCTTTTGCAGACTCTAATGCCACGTACACACGGTTCAGCTACAAAAGTCTGACAGCCCGTCCGACAGACTTTCGACAGACTTTCGACTGACTTTTGGCGGACTTTCAACAGACTTTCTAATGACCGGACTTGCCTACACACGATCACACAAAAGTCCGATGGATTCGTACGTGATGACACACACCAGACTAAAATAAGGAAGTTGATAGCCAGTAGCCAATAGCTGCCCTAGCGTCGGTTTTTGTCCATCAGACTAGCATACAGACGAGCGGATTTCTGGGTCCGGCGGAGTTACGACGTAAAGATGTGAAGCATGTTCCAAATCTAAAGTCCGTCAGATTTGTGGCTGGAAAAGTCCGCTGAAAGTCTGGGGAAGCCCACACATGATCGGATTGTCCGCCGGACTTGGTCCATCGGTGTCCGTCGAACTTTTGTAGCCGAAAAGTCCAACCGTGTGTACGCGGCATAACAGGTTTCTTCTAAGATTGCCCTGTATTTTGCTCCATCCAGCTTCCCATCAACTCTGACCAGCTTCCCTGTGCCTGCTGAAGAAAAGCATTCCCACATGATGCTACCACCACATTTCATGGTGGGGATGATGTTTTCAGGGTGATGTGCAGTGTAAGTTTTCCACCACAGATAGCATTTTGCTTTTAGGCCAAAAAGTAAAATTTTGGTCTCATCTGACCAGAGCGCCTTCTTCCACATGTTTGCTGTGTCCCCCACATGGCTTCTCGCAAACTGCAAATGGGACTTCTTATGGCTTGCTTTCAACAATGGCTTTCTTCTTGCCACTCTTCCATAAAGGTCAGATTTGTGGAGTGCATGACTAATAGTTGTCCTGTGGACAGATTCTCCCACCTGAGCTGTGGATCTCTGCAGCTCCTCCAGAGTTACCATGGGCCTCTTGGCTGTTTCTCTGATTAATGCTCTCCTTGCCTGGCCTGTCAGTTTAGGTGGATGACCATATCTTGGTAGCTTTGCAGTTGGGCTATACTCTTTTTTCCCTTTTCAGATGATGGATTGAACAGTGCTCTGTGAGATGTTCAAAGATAGGGATTTTTTTATAACCTAACCCTGCTTTAAACTTCTCCACAACTTTATCTTTGACCTGTCTGGTGTGGTCCTCGACCTTCAAGATGCTGTTTGTTCACTAAGGTTCTCTAACTAATTTCTGAAGGCTTCACAGAACAGCTGTACTTAAACTGAGATTCAGTGGCTGCTGGTGGGTTCTTCTTTGGGGGGGCAGCAACAAACAACACCCCCCGGCGGCATGGCACGGCACTGAAACAGCACTGGTCGGGCACTTACCCGCTTGTGTGGCGGAGCTGTGGTGTCCTCTCCTGGAGTGCGGGCAGTGGCTGCGGTGGCTCCAGTGTCTGCTCCTGCAGCTTCCTCCACCGTGTGTCTCCCCCTCCACCAAAGCGCTAGGCATCTAATAGGATCACCTGATGCTTTGGCCAATCGGGAAATAGGTCTCACTGACCTTCCTTCTGATTGACGGGGAGGAACTTTAGTGTGATAATAACGGAAATTAGTTTGCCATGGTCCCACAACTGGGTGGCCACGGAGCGCAATGCTCTGCGCTCCGAGGCCACCCTTTTTTTGAAGCCTATTAGAGCCTCTGGCTCTAATCAAGTGCTTCTAAAATCACCCACTACACATTGGAATCCATGGTTCCATGCCACTGATATGTAGATCAGGGGGCTGGACGCAGGGATAGAGGAGGCGGCCACTGCTGAGATTTAATTACACCCAGGTGGACTCTGAGGTGACTCTCAGGTGACTTCTGAGCGCAATTAGTTCTACTAGATTTTAGTTAGGGGTATCAGAGTAAAGAGGGCTGAGTACAAATGCACACCACACTTTTCAGATATTTATTTGTAAAACATTTTGAAAACCATTTATCATTTTCCTTCCACCTCACAATTATGTGCCACTTCATGTTGGTCTCTCACATAAAATCCCAATAAAATACATTTACGTTTTTGGTTGCAACATGACAAAATGTGGAAAATTTCAAGGGGTGTGAATATTTTTTCATGGCACTGTATGTAGGTGAAGCTGGTCATACACAGTTCAATCTTTTTTTTTTTTTGTTCAGCCTATGTGAGATACAGCATGGATGGACAAAACTCTGGCTGCAGCTATTAGCAAATTTCAGCACTTTTTTTGTTCAGTGTGTGAAGATTGCCTTCCACTTTGCATCATGAAAGTGACAGCTTCTGTTGCCAAAATCTGGAGCAGGGTTTCTCAACCAGGGTTCCTCCAGAGGTTGCTAGGGGTTCATTGAGCAATTAGAAATTTCTGCCTTTCAGATAAGTTACCACTGACACAATTGATCTTTTTAGCTATCTGTAAGGAGGTAATTCTTCCCAATGTCCACAACTGTAAGGAGCATTCTTCCAACTGACCATCACACTATTGTATCATGAGTTGTAGATATAGTTATTTTTAGCCGGGGTTCTCTGAGACCAGAAAGATATATCAAGGGATCCTCTGTGTTGAAAAGGTTGAGAAAGGCTGGCTTGGAGGATAACTGTGGCAGGATGTGAAGCGGTAGACGTGCAAAGTTATCAGGAGCAGAAGGTGAGGGGGGATAGCTTGAAGTGGGGGTATGTGCAGGGGACTCTGGTTTGGGTGAGGTAGCGGGGGTGTGTGGTTTGGACATGTATTAGGGTGGAATGTGTGTGGGAGGAGGCAAAACAAGATAGTGACATACTGAACCGGAAAATAACTTACATATGGCTGTTTCCAGTTTTAGTTAACTTTTATTATATATTTACTAAAGAAATATGATTATTGAATTATAAATGGAAACCGAACCAAACTTTCAGTTTTACTCTATATTTTTACATTTTAAACTGATTTTTTTTTTTTATGCCTCTTTTTTATGCCTTTGTTTCGGGTAAGACTCATCTGATAGTTTGGGCTCTGAAAGGTGCTGATGCAAATCGGGAATATATGAAAAGATTTATTGTTCCTTGCAGTTTGAGCGCATACATTTACATTTATGCAGTGATAACATGGTTTTTCTGCTTTATTAAGCTGAGTTGACAACGTTTCAGATTTGTTTAGATGAAAGTCTCTTTGAACCCTTTAAAACTACTGTTGGGATGCCAGTGGGTATAATGAGAGTTCAGAAATAAAGGTGTTTTCTAAAAAGCTAAAGGAAACCAACAAAATGTGTTATGTAGTCTTTACCAATATAATGTGTGTAATGCTTGAAAGCAGGAAGCAAATAGGTTAAAAAGATAAAATGCCAATTGTACAGTATAAAATTAAAATGCAATATTGATGTTGCACTTGGAACTGTGAACAAATAAGCAGTTGCAGGTGCAGTTAGCTTACCTGCCACTAGATGGCTCTGTTCTGGGTACAGTATGGTAAAGGGAAGTTGCAATAGGTGCTAGGTCTCCTTCTAGAAAAGTCCCTCCTTAGTGATGTCATGGGTGTAGTTAGTGCCCATATAAATAGCAGTGAGTTAGGAGCCTAGAGGGAGATTGGGCATGGGAGCCAAACATCGGAATCTGCCAAGATGTAATCTCTCCTGGTCTAAACTCCTAGGCTAGGTGAAACAGCATTTGTGAGTAGTGGTGGAAGCTTGGGAGATATATGCCATTTGGTAGCATGCTTGACTAGGTACAGCCATAGAGGGATATTGGGAAGAGACTGGTATACTATAGAAGGCATTTTGATCCCCCTGACCCTCAGCTGCATGTCCTTTTAGGAGGTGATGGTAGCTAATGCTGTGGTTAGCATACATACATGGGCAAATGATCCTAGATGTGAGATACAGCACTGCAGAGGAATGCAAGCACTGTCCAGCCCAGGGCTCATCAGGTATTGCATATTCATCTAACTAGTGATCTCTATATCTCTATGTGATTAGAAAAGTGTAGAGAAGGGAGCAGTGAGACTGCAATTACACTTTGAAACTGGAAATTAAAATCAATTAAATGTAAAATCAACGTTATTTATAATAGTCTTAACATTTAACTCAATCTCATGCCCCTTCAGGTTGAATTGTACAACATTTTGATCCTTTCCATTAAATCTTTGCTGCTCTAAAGGAGCAATATATTTTGTATGTGGTACTGAACTGTAAAATAAACATATTCATTGGAACCTATTTAGTATGTCCAATATGCCGGTAAAAGAGGTTAACATGGAAGTATTGAGCTAAGAAAGCTGACTGAACTGTAAAGTAATTTACTTGATTATGGGTGATTTCCTCTAGGGTGATGAATTAAGGTTGCCATTTTATATTTAAGCCTAAGGCTAAATGCTACATTTGGCACTCTATTAATTCCCTATTTTGTTACTTTTTATTTCTTTTTGTTTATGCATTCAGTATGCTAATATTTAGTACACCAGTAACCATAAGGTGATATTAATGGAATCTATCTCCCAGGTCCTCATCTCTTTGAGCACTGTGATGGCCTTTTTGTCAAACTGAATTAGTATAAATTGAAAAAAAAGAATACTGGTGCCCTACTACAATTAAAATATACAGTATATAAATAAGGCCCTTCTCGCACTGCTCGGGTGCAGTTTCCCTGTAGCACAGGTGCAGCGCAGTGTACCCACTGTTTTCATTCAGATTACCTGTGCTTTACTATAGACCTCTGTTAGATCGGGCAGTTTTGGTGCACTTTCAGAAAATGGGTATATGTGTCACCAAGAGTGAAGGTTGGTGACACATATACACAAGTAGCACATAAGTATACTACTTGTGAGCTAAGTGTTACAGTATATAAACACACATGTCCGCTTTTTTCTCTCTCCCCCCTTTATATACATATATATATATTGTACTTGCAATGGCAGTAAGTATGCCAAATGCCAGCCATTTGTTAGTGAGACTGGGCAATCAAAAGTTAGACAAGTGATGCTGTGGGTCGAATTGAGACACTATGTTGGTACGGAGGCTATATTTAAAGGATAAGTTCACCTTTTGTACCATGTTACATCCATATTCAGGGTGTAACATGTAACATGTTACAAATCCAATGGCCCCCAAACCTCCCGGCTCCCTGATGCGGCAGCTGGTGATCTTCTTCCTTGTCTCTCTGTTATACTCTGTAAAGAACGTGGCCGTGTGCGGTTCCGCCAAACAGCTACAGAAAAACAGCTTATGCCCTGTACACGCGGTCGGACTTTCCGACGGAATATATGCGATTGTAGCTTGTTGTCGGAAATTCCGACCATGTGTGGGCTCCATCTGACTTTTTCCATCGGAGTCTCCGACACACAAAGTTTGAGAGCATGCTATAAAATTTTCCGACAACAAAATCCGATCCTTTAAATTCCGATCGTGTGTAGACAAATCCGACGGACAAAGTGCCACGCATGCTCAGAATAAATTAAGAGAGGAAAGCTATTGGCTATTGCCCCGTTTATAGTCCCGACGTATGTGTTTTACGTCACCGCGTTTGGAACAATCAGATTTTCCGACAACTTTGTGCGACCGTGTGTATGCAAAACAAGTTTGAGCCAACATCCGTCGAAAAAAATCCATGGATTTTGTTGTCGGAATGTCCTATCAATGTCCGACCGTGTGTACAGGGCATTACACACAAGAGCCCTGCATAGCACCCATGATCTGCTAATCGTGGGTGCAATGCTCTCTAAGCTCCCAAAAAAAAAAAAAATGCACATTTTTTTTATCTACAAAAAGATGTGCATTTATTATTTTTTTAAAAAAGGTGAACTTATCCTTTAAGTATCCTGCTAATTCTCATTAGAAGAGCTGTGCACACCTTTTTTAATGCTTAAAAAAGCAAGCACAGAGTATTTGGGCTTGGGTGGGGTAGAAACCAATTCCCCTGTTTTGAATAATTAAAGATGTGCTTTAAGCATCAAGCTAAACTTTGTGTTTCTATCTGCACGTTCATAGCAAAAATGAAGACATTTTCTCAAGGAAAGTGGTATGTGTGTAAAGGATTGGTTTGTCCTGTCCACTATATATATATACTGAAAAAAAGAAAACCTTGGTGCATGAATGTACGGTATATCGCTCATGGACTCTGCAGACAGACCAGTGTGTGTATATATATATATATATATATATATATATATATATATATATATATATATATATATATATATATATATATGGTAAAAACATAATTTTATTGTACATCACGTTTAAAGGAATATATATATGAAAAACATAACAATATTTGAATAGTATACAGAAGTGCAAAAATACATAGCATTTAATACCCTTGATAACACATGACACATGGCGAACAAAGGCTACCTGTAACCCATTATTACTAGCTGAGCATTTGGAAAGTGGTTAAAATGCAAGCTGACACATGTGCTGGATGATCTTCTGCTTGTACGACTTATCTGAACATACACTACACTACAGGCCCATTGAATCATCTTTCAGCTATTTTTAATACGATATTTAAAGGCAAATTATAATTTGTGTGTAATTATTGAAATAAGAAAATGATGAGATAGTAGAAACAAACACTTTAGTTCCACAGCATAAGATGACCATAAAAGAAACAATGGTGGACAAAAGAGGGGAAGTTCAAGAAAAAGTAAAATGAGAGGCAACAGAAGAGTTCAAAGTAAAACTATGGGCAAAACTTTTTTCTGGTGCCTATCCATGGCAGCATACCTGTGACCTTGGCTCCTCCCTCAGGACCAGTGAATATTATAAAAGAAAAGGATTAGTGCACTCCCAGCATTCTCCTTTTTTTCCTCATACCTCATGGTCAGTGAATGGTGGTCGAACATCCCTTACTTCTTCAGTCAGCAGTTTCCAGCTGGGTTCAAGCCTGTCCCAGGTGCAGTCCCTATTCTTGGGCAGCTACATGCGCTGATAAGATAGGGAGTCCTTTCTGTGGGTCTTTTGGGACAGCAGTTGTCTCTTAACTAAGAGCTCCTATCTGCATTTATATACTGGCATTTGCTCAAGCCTGCAGCAGAGAAAGCAGCTATATCTATTTTTCATTTAGCCTTATCCTTTTATTTCTCCCTCCTGTCATCCATTCTCTCTCACTTTCCTTTCCTTGTGTTCCTCTCTCTCTTTTTCGCTTTCTTCCTCCCCCACCACTTCCCCTTCTTGTGATATTGTAACTTCATTCCGGGTTACTATAGTGGGTAGCGCGCACCTCGCAATGGCTTTTCTCAGTCCCCCATCGTCTTCCTGCCCACTCTGCGCACACGCGGACATCAGGAGCCAGCTCAGTGGGCCGGGCTGAGTTGGGTGGGACGCATAGGTCCAAGTGCCGCCGGCCGCGCATGCGTGGTCTGGCCTGAGGTCATGGTGGCCATCTTGAATAGGGGCAAATTTTACATTTTTTGCCCTTCTTTGTCATAATAATTTTTTAGAGGGTTGTATCTTCCACAGATGCCCCTTCCCTCTTCATTGTTTATTATTGGGGGGCTTTCAGCATGGCAGCCTGTTGTCATCTGAGGAGGTTGCCTATCTGGGGAGCCCCTGGCAGGGACCCTGTTTTTTGCCAACGGTAAATGTAATTTTTTTCTTTACTCAGGAATACCGTTTCCTTGCTCCAGCTGTAATACCAGTCGCTAACTCCTTTATCTTTCTCTAGCTGCTTTTTCTGTCTGCTGCCTAAAATAAGCAGTACGCCACCCGAGGTGATCAAATACCACGAAAAGAAAGCTCTATTTGTTGGGTACAACATCGCACGACGGCCTGGTCATTGAGCAGCCAAATCTTCCGGGGCTGAAGTGGTTAAGGCATGTCTTCTGGGCCACAGTTACCACAGACACCAATGCAATAGGCTAGGAGGCACATTGCAACCAGATGTTGGTTCAAGAGAGATGGGCGGTCAATGCGGAAGACATTGCAAATATTCTGGAAATCCAGGCGGCTTATCTCGCATCGAAAGCATTTGCTCTCTCAGATCAAGGACAAATCAGTTCTAATTCAGATAGACAATAGAGCTGCAATATCATACATACATCGCCAAGGTGGAACCAACAACAGTTCCTTACTAAGGGAAGTGGAACCCATCTTCATTTGGGCAGAGGGGAATCCGAAGGACCTAAGAGTAGTCTATCTTCCAGCCCACTTAACCACAGACGCCGATCACCTATCCCAAGGATTCCTGGATCCCAACAAATGGTCCCTACAACTGAAGTTATTCAGTTGGATTGTGGGCCAGTGGACCTTTCCTGAACTGCATCCTTTTGCTACAGCAAACAATACCAAGCTGCGGAGGTTTATTTCACATCTACCTCATCCTTGGGCAGAAGCAATAGATGCCCTGTCAAGTCCTTGGGTATGCAATCTAATTTAGGCCTCCTTCGCCCTCCTACCTCGAAAATTCTCTTGAGACTTGCAATATCAACAATAAACTGTGATAACGGTCCTGCCATATTTGCAGGAAGACCCGTTATTCCCTAGGGCAATATTTTTTATTCAAGGATTGACCAAGCCAAAAAATTAATGGTCTGGCAATATTTCTTAGTATCCAGCCTCCTGTAAATATTCCTCTGATACCCTTTCTTCTGGCTCGAGGCATCACACCCATCAGAATCCTCACAGACTGAACCTTCACATTAGAATGTTAAAACAGAGGCTTTAATCATTAGAATGTTCCTCCAGAGTTGTTTCAACTCTGCTCAAAGCACAGGAGCCTTCCATGAACAATACGTGTCACAAGGTTTGGAATAGGTTTAGATCTTTCGCGAACGGCAAAACTTCAATCCTTAAGTACCCTCTTCCTCCCAACTCCTTGACTTCCTGCAAGCAAACCTTGATTTAGGATTAAGCAACTTAAAGGTACAGCTGGTGGCAATCTCTGCTGTGACAACAAGAGATGGGCTGAAGACCCTTTAATAATCAAATTCTTCAAGACAGTCAAGAAGATAAGCCCACCCATTAAAACAAATCTTTCCCACTTGGGATCTCTCTATAATTCTGGAGCCCTTATCCAAACAGCCTATTGCCCCATCTGATTCAGCATCCTTGTGGAATCTCACTTGGAAACTATTTTTCTTTGTGGCGATGACATCAGGCTGGGGAGTATCAGAACTTCAGGCTCTGGAATCAGAAGACAATAATATTATTTTTTGTACTCAGAGTGGAATAAATCTTTTACTATGCATCATCCCACCCATTTCAGCTAGTAATTTGTCACAGGTATGCTGCCATGGAGCCACCAGGACAGTAGAAATTTGTTTCATACTTACTGTAATTTTCTTTTCCTGGTGCCTATCCATGGCAGCATACAATCCCACCCTCGGTATGCTATATTACGAAGAATGCTGGGAGTGCACTAATCCTTTTCTTTTATAATATTCACTGGTCCTGAGGGAGGAGTCAAAGCGGAGCTTGTCACAGGTATGCTGCCATGGATAGGCATAAGGAAAAGAAAATTACAGTAAGTCTGAAACAATTTTCATTTTTTTTTTCTAATTTTGGATAGAGCAAGGGAGGGTTATATCCCCTGTCAAATTTTTTTCACCATCTGTGTCCCATTTTGGAGATTTTCCCTTCACTTCCTGCCCCACAGCTAAACAGGAAGTGTTGAGGAAATCACTGCAATTTAGGGGAATCCCTTGGGGACCCACAGGTTACCAGAACTGGTGTCTCCATGGGAAGATTTCCCCTCTATTACTTTTCTGGAGACAACCCAAAATTCGGGATTTTCTTTTCTTTCACTTTCATTGATGATGGTAAACAGGACAAATAGAGAGGATAGATAGAGCCACAGACAGTAATACAAACTGATCCAAAACTAAAAAAAAAGTTTTGCCTTTAGTTATACTTTAAGTTAAACAAGCAGGAAGTAAATGTGGTTTTATAGTAGAAAGGAATTAAAAAATCGATGTGACAACTTTATTTGTACATATATCACAGTAAAATGTAACAGGACATTTAGTTTTATTTACATAACTTCAGTCAGAACATTAAGTGTTGCTAGATCACTTCAGGCAGAAAACATTGCATCACAATAGATGCCAATGTCTATTAAAAGCTGATAAACCCATGCCTGCTCCTGAGTTGGGTAGGGTGACGTGGACCTTGAGAGCCTGGAGTGTACATTACATTGTAAATCTTGCAGAGGTCGATGTTAAAAATGCACTCTAAATAAGTTGGCACTAAAAAGAGAGATAAGTAACAGTAGGAAATGCAGTTCCTTCACATTGTAAATCACAGTGTTAGACGGCATTGGCCTCTCATGTTGTAGAATAAGGTTGTTTGTAGGCATATATTTATTTCATCATGTGTACTTGGTGGTATTGATTTGTCGAAGTGTTATTTTGATTTCCGAAAAGAGTCATGTTTGCGCATTATGCTGCAATCACACGACTATCAAGAATGGCATATTTCATTTCTCACACATCCCAGGGAAGCTTGTGAAATCAAAACCGTTGTTCTGTTTAGAAAACACAGACACAGATTTGTTGTTCAGCTCTTCACAGCATGAAACCAATTAAAAGCCACTCACAAAGTGAAGGGAGCAGAATGGAAAGTCATAAGGTCATAATGTTAAACGGCACAGAGTTCTGGCTGATGCCAAGAATACGTTTGCAACTGAGAACCATTTGATCAATGTGATTGAGGAACAACATTACTTAAAATCAAGCTAATTATGTTTCAAGAGCTTGCATTTACATATTAAGGAAAAGGAGGATTAGAACGTGAACTGTATTAATACGACCTCTGCAGCACATTAATAAGCAGAGGATGCAGGTTGGGTAGTGCAGATGCAAAGGTATCATAAGGTAATTTTGACAACTAGAGACCCCCTCATTGGGGGAAGTGCTGCCACCACATCTGTTTTCCTCATCAACTCTAATATCTAATTAGAAAGCCTCAAGTTAATCAACTATAATATCAACAAGAGCAGATGTTTTCCAATGTCATATGGAGTTTGTTTATGACTATTAGTATTAAACAGGGTTTTCTGAAGTGTAAGATTCACCTCAGGGCTTGGAGTCTAAAAGGAGGATTGGGTGGACACCATAGAAGATGACCCTTCTGATCCAAAGATCAGGTCCACAACAGAACAGCCGGTCTAATTTCCTGTTTTCCCCTTGGCAAACAGTATGCTGTCACAAATGAATGGCCATGGTACCAAAGAGCAATGGTTTCTACAGCTAAGATAAGTATTTTGGGCTTTCTGCTTTTTTTTTTAATATATAAAGATAATTGAATCTTTTTACATTTTCAAATTTCTTAAAAAAAAAAAACCTGTATCTTTCTTATCCAAAACAGTATAACAGGACAGTATATTTGCCTACCTCAGAGAGGCATCTTATTCAATGGGAAACTCCTACTTGTTCTGCGAGCTGGACTGCACATTCCGCAAAGCATGTCCTTGCAGAGGAAATAATTGCAATCTTCTGCTTGTTGGGGGACTGTTTTGAGTCCATACAGCTTAAACTATATGTTTGGACACAATAAAAGCCATAGATAAAAGCCATAGATAAAAGCCATCCTCTGCCATACATGCACATTTTTAATGTGGTAAAAATATATAATCACAATGAAGTGCAATACAACAGCATGTACATCCTAACGCGCTGCTCAGCGTTCCTGCCAGGTAATGTCAGATCGCATGTTTGTTTATCTCCTGACTGGATTATGGTTCATGTTGATGCCTTGAAGCTATTTTGAGAAGTAAAGAGTCTGCCTGTGGTATTTATTGTCTTTTTATGTCTTACTTTGCAATGAGGGGCAAGCCAGTTGACCTAATATAATAAAGGGGTCGCATTTTCTGGTAAGTAGTGCAGGAAAGCAGTGGCAGCAAATTAGAGGGTCATCTGGCTGCATTTATGTTTAGTGCACTTAAATTTGTCATTATCTATTTGGGATTATCTATGTTTAGGATGTATTGGTTGTGGTGTGTGACATATTTTAATCGGACGAATTCCGGCATTCCTCTCCTACATTTTGTTGCTAGAAAATTACTCGGAACCACCAAACATATATATATTAGCAGAAACCCTAGGGAATAAAATGGTGGTCACATGGTATATGCGCAGGAATTTTTCAAACACAATTTTTTTGGTAAATTAACCCCTTTCTGAATAAATAAAAACAAAACATTAAAGTTAGCCCAGTTTACGGTGAGTAAATAGATACCTAACATGTCAAACTTCAGTACTTAAAAATCGGCTATGTTTTACTTTTTTTTTTTTTTTTTTTTTTTACAGGTTTCCTGTTTAGAGTTACAGAGGAGGTCTTATGCTAGAATTTGTGCTCTCGCTCCAATGTTCAGGGCGATACTTCACACGTGTGGTTTTCATGTTGTTTACATATGCGGACGTGACCTACGTATGCGTTCGCTTCTGCACGCGAGCACGAGGGGACGAGGGCACTTTAATTTTTTTTATTGTTTATTTTATTTACATTTTTTTTTTACATTTTCCCTTTACATTTTTTTTTTTTTTGGATCACTTTTATTCCTATTACAAGGAATGTAAACATCCCTTGTAATAGGAATAGGGCATGACAAGTCC
Organism: Aquarana catesbeiana; assembly: GCF_042186555.1. Classification (NCBI taxonomy): domain Eukaryota; kingdom Metazoa; phylum Chordata; class Amphibia; order Anura; family Ranidae; genus Aquarana; species Aquarana catesbeiana. Next base: position 538,100,213 of record NC_133328.1, on the reverse strand, counting down.
TCTTTACAGGGAGATCTGGAGTCTATAAGTCCCCACATCTCTCCTCCAGGCTGGAAAGCCTGAGATAAAAAAAAAAAAAACTCAGGCTTTTCAGCCTAATACATGGCAGTGTTTACAACTGCCGGAGCCTGACGTACTAATGTCGCACCCGGCCTCCGAGAGTCATAGAGCTGACCGGGGACCATCCCCGGTCAGCTCTATGGTAAACTTCTGCTGCCGCAGGATTCCTTCTCCGGCTCGCCGATCGCACGGACAAGTCAGTAAAAGCACTAAAGGGCGGCGGGAGGGGGTTGTCCCTTTCTGCTGCCTGTAAGAATAAGTGACTGAACAACCACTATATTTTTACTGTGCAGGGAATCGCCGGCAGAAAAATAGATATCTGAATGATGCCTGTAGCTGCACCCATCATCCAGATATTGCCACTGAAAGCCCAGGATGTCATATGGCGTTCAGCGGTATGGAAGTGGTTAAAAAGATAGTGCTTCATGTTTTTGGATATAATATTAATTGATATCTCTTTGTGGATATCTGTGCGGGCTACTGTCATTTTTTTTATGGCACAATTATTTTGTTGATATTATTTACACTACACAAGTGCAGAGTTCCTTTGGGGTTTTTCTAATTACTGAAAAATATCTTTTGATTCTGACAATGATTTTGACAGTGCTGCCTCTGCACTGAAATCCCAAGTGCCCAGTTCTCCCTTGCTGGACCACAGAACATTCACTCTACTCATCTCCGTAATATAAACGGTGTCCTGTAGTCTAGATTCACACCTGAGCGTAGCGTCTTTGAGCGATTTCCCGGCGTTTTATCACGCATTTTCATGCGTGATTTTGAAGCGTTTTTATGTACGACTTGCGCGTTTGTATGCAGCATTTTTGGGCTTTAGCATTTTTTTATTAGCCAGAAGAGAAAACTATTATCTGTTGCATCATTTGTTGCTAAGTATTTCAGCATTTTTAGCTTTTTTCCATTAGCTTTTATTTCTTCTTTTATTATTATTATTATTATTCAGTTATTATAATGTTTTTTCGTTAGGGTAAGGGGTTCGAGTTCAGTTTAGGTGAGGGTTAGGATTAGGAATTGGGGTTAGGGTTATTTATTATTTTATTTATTTTTTATTTTATTTTATTTATTATTATACGAATAATAATAAATGATTAAATAAATGTAAAATAAATGCACAAATAAAAATCATAAATAAAAAAATAAATAAATTCAATAAATTAATTCTAAGTAACAATACATAAATAATTAACTCTTAACTTTATCCCTTACCTCTTACAAAAAATAAAAAAATAATAATAAATAACTAAACACCCTAACACAAAATGTATTATTATTATTATTAATAAACAAAAAAATACATTATTATTTTTATTATTATTATTATTATTATTATTATTATTATTATTATTATTGAGTTTGGGTGTTTATTGTTATTTTATTATTATTATCAATAATAATCAATTTAATACTTTTTAAGGTTAGATGTTAATTAATATTTATTAATGTATTATTACATATTATTAATTTATTTTACTTATTTATGATGATTTTTAGTTATTTGTGTATTTATTTTACATTTATTACAGGCAGAACATGAAACTCCTCTAGAAACAGCAATTTTTAGCCAGTGTGTGTGGAGCCTTGTTCTGTACTTTACAAAACATGGGAAAATGTGCATATGATGCAGAGATGTACTGATTTATTTCTAATTTTAGACATATAAAAACAATGCATTTTAAGTTTTCTAACATCTTTAGTCTTCTTTCTAGTCATCACACTCTCTTGTTATAGTTTTTGTCAGTAATACCAGAGCGCTAAATATTTTACATAAAATTCTTATTTTACATCATGAAAATGAGCAGTTTGCTAATGAATGAAGAAGTTAATTGCTTAACGAGCATGAAATGAAATCCTAATCAATCTTTCAATTATGTTAGAGCAGAAATGACAAATGTGCCTCAAAGTGAATTTTGCAGCCTGACTTGCAAATGCAAATGATTGCATATGTTCTGAATAGGCGACAAGATGGTACAGTTCCTTGAGAACATATGATAAAAGTTCGAGTCATACTTACCTCCTACAACAAATCTTGCTCTATAAATATTGCTCTCATTTCTGAGCATGTCACAATAATTTGAGAAGCAATGCATACCATAACAAAATCAACTGGACCCACATTTTGCCCCTTGTTCTCACTAGTGTGAGTTCTCATGCAATTTGATAGTTCCAATTGCATGACAATTTGCACCCTATTGTCGGCAATTGAACTGTTCAAATCGGTACGACTTTGGGGTGCCGCACTGATTTGAAAAAAGGTTCTTGCGCTTTTTTTTTTGCAATTTCAGGTGCCACTTGCATAGACATCTGTGCATGAAGTTACACACATTTCAGACAAGTCACCCCTGCAATTGCACTGACCTGCAGCTTTGAAATCGTGCTTCTTCAAGTGAAGTACTGTAGCATGATTTCAAAGTTGCAATCATTGTGAACCAGGGCTTCATGAAACTAGGTGATGGAATATTTAACTATTGGAGCAAGCAGTTCCCACTCATTAAATATACTTTCTTTTATATGGTGACAACGTTATATTCATGTCAACCAATTGTTCTCCTGTGTTGTCATTCTGTCAAAGGTAAAAATAGACCAATGTGTCTGGGTTTGCAGGTCTTTCCTCCAAACTATCTTAAAGCGGTGTTCCGCCCTCCCCCTCAAAAAAAAAGAATTAAAAGCCAGCAGCTACACATACTGCAGCTGCTGGCTTTTAACAATAGGACACTTACCTGTCCTGGAGTCTCACGATGTCTGCACCGCAGCTGATGTTTCCATCAGCTGTCGGGTGCTGCCACCATTGCGGGTAAGGGTACCCAGCAGTGTAGCCTTAGGGCTTCACGCCGGGAACCCTACTGCGCCCCTCTCCTCTCTCCTACTGGCCAGGCGACAAGGAGGGAGGAGGAGGGAGCCCCGTGGTGATGTCACAAGCCGCATCACGGACTTCCGGAAGTGGGAACAAGATACCTGTCAAAGATACCTGTCATTTGTCTCCTCTCCCCCCCGAAAGGTGGCAATTGTGGCACCAGAGGGGGAGAGGAGACAAATGAGCGGAAGTTCCACTTTTGGGTGGAACTCCGCTTTAAAGTCTTAAAATTGCTAACTTACATATGAACCCCCACTCAAGTCTATGGGGGTGAACATTGAAAATCAGTACTTCTAATTTCCAAGGCTAATAGGCAAGGAATTGTCAAGCAAATGGCACGGAGAACTGGGCAGTGGCATGGAGGATATGTAAAAAATTAAAAAAAAATAATAGTTTAAAGAATTCTATACAATAGGGTGAACTATTTATACAACTTCAAGGATTAAATTGGAAAAATAAAATTTCCATGGATGACACAATGATTCCAGGAGATCTGCATACTATAAAAAGAACAACTAGACCAACACTTCATGAAAATAGGTAATGGAATCTTTGACGGTTGGCGCAAGCAGTTCTATCTCATTAAAGCTACTTCCTTTTATAAGGTGATAATGTTCTGTCAATGTCCCCTAAATGTTCTCTTGTGTTGTCAAAGGTGGGAATGAGCGAATGTGCCTAAGCTTGGTTTGCAGAAAAAAAAAAAAGTAAAATATTGTACAGTAGGGAGAAGGCCCTCCTATTTATACAACTTCCAGGGTGACATTGGAAAAAGCTTTTAAAAGTACATGCTTAGGAGATGCCTTTAAGCTGTATGTGGTGTTATGGAACACTACAACTCTTATAGACAGCATCACTGGCTCCATATTCTGGCGTCACATAATTAGCATGTGTAATAGATTTTTTACTTTTACATTATTGCTTGGCTTAACCACCTGCCAACCACCTCATGCCGATTTACGTTGGCAGAATGGCACGGGTGTGCAAAAGGACGTACCCGTACGCCCTTTCGTAATATCCGCCACACATGAGCGCCCACCGCGGGAGTGTGCCCGCGGGTTTCGCAGACTCAATGTTCGCCACCGGCCCGTAATTGCAAAGAGGAGAGGAAGAACAGGGAGATGCCTTTGTAAACAAGGCATTTCCCTGTTCTGCCTAGCAACATGACAGGGATCTACTGCTCCCAGTGATCAGGAGCAGTGATCTCTGTCATGTTCTAGTGAGCCCATCTCCCCTACAGTTAGAACACAGTGAGGGAACACACTTAACCCCTTGATTACCCCCTAGTGTTTAACTCCTTCCCTGCCAGTAACATTTAAACAGTAATCAGTGGCTATTTTTAACTCTGATCGCTGTATAAATGTCAATGGTCCCAAAATAGTGTCAAAAGTGTCCGATCTATCCGCCACAATGTCACAGTCACGATAAAAATCGCAGATCGCCGCCTTACTAGTAGAAAAAAAAAATTATAATAAAAATGCCATAAATCTATTCCCTATTTTGTAGATGCTATAACTTTTGCGCAAACCAATCAATATACACTTTATACGATTTTTTTTTTTTTTTTACCAAAAATATATAGAAGAATACATATCAACCTAAACTGTGGAAGAAATTCGTTTTTTTTATATATTTTTGGGGGATAGCAAAAAGTAAAAAAAATATTGCTTTATTTTCAAAGTTGTCACTCTTTTTTTTGTTTATAGCGCAAAAAAGAAAAAGTGCAGAGGTGATCAAATACCACCAAAAGAAAGCTTTGTGGGAAAAAGGGACGTCAATTTTGTTTGGGTACAATGTAGCAAGACCGCGCAACTGTCAGCTAAAGCGACGCAGTGCCAAATCGCAAAAAATGCTCTGGACGGGAAGTGGTTAAATACAGCAACAGCATCCCTATTTGGTTTGTTACCACCATAAAAAAAAAAGCCATTTTTTTTTTTTAGGTAGCTCTGGCTGACATCTGATTTTTTTTATCTGGTGGTAATAGGCCTAAATTGAACACTGAAAGTTGCAGCCACAAAAGATCTAAAAAAGGCAGGAGAGTGGACTCTTAAAAAATATGCTAAATACCTAAATTTTGTACCAAAACAGTTTCACAATATATATATATATATATATATATATATATTTTTTTTTTTTTTTTTTTTTAAAGTATATTTTATTAAATTTTCCACAAAGGTTACATCAAGGGAAGCAGAGATATATATGTCACAGTGTAGCCAAAAATCAAGTAAAAAGTTACATCTTAAAACATAACGGTATATCTTATAAGTTACAATAAGAGAAAAACAAATAGAACGTATAGGTATTGTGGTGGTTCTCACTGTAACGGACGAATATTTCTTAAGTTACGTGAAAGGGTTTTGGTGAAAGCCCCATAGCATGTATAGACATTTCATGTTAAATATGAAAGATGGGAAAAGATTTGCTATTTCCTATAATACTAGGGTTATAACTTCATCTATATCAGAAAGTGCCTTTAATCGTAAATTTTAGAGACGTTATCAATTATATAATTCTCTTTTTATTTTTTAAGCTTATTTTTCATTTATTTAGTATCGTTTCCTTTTTGTTCTTAAGCCCTTCTTCACCTTCTTTCACCCTTTCCCGTCCCAACTTTATCCTTCTCTATTCTTTACTTTCCTCTTTTCCTCCTTTCTACCTCCCCTTTCCTTTACTGACTTTATCCGCTTAACTCCCTCCTCTGAGCACCCCTATTGGGGGCAGTCTGTGCCCAGTGGGAGAGATATAAGTTCAGGTAAGTCAGTAGTGTGTCGGTTCATTCTATGTAAAATAAAAAGAGTGCTGGAGGTGATCTTAGAAGTTCTAGAGTGGCCTGTGGTATGTCACTCAAGTTTGGCGTGGTATCATGGTGGGTAAAAAGGGTACAGCGGGGGGGGGGGGGAATAGTGACGGAGGATCAGTGTGAGCCAAATGTTGGTTCCAATATATTATGCCGTTGTTTGTGTGGTCGTGTGCTCTTCAGAACGAATGAGAGTGGGACCCGTGGAGGTATGCGTATCTTGGGAAGATTTGAAGTGTGCCCAACATGCCCATATATTTCCATACTTGGATGGCGTGTCGGTAGATTGATGGATGAGGTTTTCCATTTCAGCTATCCTGTCGACCCTCTGGATCCATTCAAGAACGGTGGGGGGGGGGTGTATTTCTCCAGTGGACAGGGATGCATAAAGTAGCTGTGTTAATAAGGTGAAGAACCAGGGATTTCTTATAGGTATGTTGTGGGAGTGAGGTGTGATGAAGTAGGTATTGGGCTGGAGTGAAGTCAGGGGTGTATGTCGTTATCTGTGAAATTAGGCGATGTATGTTGGTCCAGTAGGTTTGAATGAGGGGGCATTCCCACCATATGTGAAGCAGGGTGCCTCTGGATGCATTACAGCGCCAGCAGAGTGGAGGAAGAGTTGGATGGAATTTGTTAATCCTAACTGGAGTTCTGTACCATTTCGAAAAGATTTTATATTTGTTTTCCTGTGCGGAGATATTGAGTGATCCTTTATGTATATGGTTGAGAACATGTTTCCAGTCATCAGTGGTGAGATCTACATCGAGGTCCCGTTCCCATTGTTTAATCAAGATGTCAGTTTTAATTTCGTGGGATGTAAATAGAAGCGTGTATATAGAAGAGATAAGGTGTCTTTGGGGTTCGGGATTGTTGCATAAGATTTCAAAGGGCGTAAGTTCCCTATGTAAGTCTGTTATGGGTTTGAGGCTATTGGTGAAGTGGCGTATCTGCAGATATTTGTAGAAGGGAATGTGGTAGTCCGGAAATTTGCGAGTCATTTCCTGGAACGACATGAGAGAACCCTGGTGGAACAATTGGTGTATTTTTAGTCTGTGTCTGTGCGGGTCAGTCGTAGAAAGGAGGGTGTGTACTCCTGGTTCGAAGTCTGGATTGTTTTCCAGAGGTGTCATGGGGCCAGGTGTGGGTTTCAATTTAAGTAGTTTGCATGCTGTTTTGAAGTTAGTTAGAGTGGAGTTGATGAGTGGGTTTGAAGAGGCCCCCTTAAGGATTTTTTGTTGATTAATCCATGGTAAAAGTTTTAGAGGTATAGGGGTGAAAGCATTTTCGAGACGTACCCAGTCTTTGTTTGAACCGTTAGTGTGCCAGTCGACTATCCTGGAAAGATGGCAAACCCAATAATATTTCTGCATGTCTGGTATGTGTAGTCCTCCTTGGAGTTTGGGATATGTCAATCTGTTCCAGTTCAGTCTAGGTTGTTTGGAGGACCATATGAAATTCCTACATAATCTCTTAAGTGTACTAAAGAAGGGAAGAGGAAGTTGTATGGGTATGGTTTGGAACAAATAAAGCAGTCTGGGTAGTATGTTCATTTTCAGGATGGCTGTCTTTCCGAACCAAGAAAACGGCCCTGAACTCCATTTTTGTAGGTCTGTCTGAATGTTTCGTAAAGTGGGTAAAAAGTTTAGTCTATAGATATCCATCAATTTGGAGGGTATTTTAATACCGAGGTAGGTGATTGCATGGGGTTCCCAGCCAATTGGGAAATTAAGTTTGCATTGTGTGACTAACTCATTAGGTAAGGAAACGTTTAGGGCCTTGGATTTAGAGAAGTTTATTTGTAGGTTTGAAAGGAATTTGAAATTTGCAAAGTCTTTAAGAAGGTTGGAAATGGTAGTAATCGGGTCAGTGAGGAATAGTAGGATATCGTCCGCATATGCAGCTACTTTAAATTGTTTGTTGTCGATTTCCAACCCCTTGATGGTTGGATTTTCTCTAAGTTTGCGGAGGAAAGGTTCCAAAGTAAGAATAAAAATCAAGGGGGATAGGGGGCATCCCTGTCGAGTACCGTTGGATACGGAGAAGGCGTCCGACAGATGACCATTCACCCTTACTTTAGCCGTGGGTGAGGAGTATAGGGTCATAATCATTTGGATTAATTGCGGTGGTAGGCCTATGGAGTATAAAGTTGCTTCCATAAAGTCCCACGCTACTCTGTCGAACGCCTTCTCCGCATCAAGGGACAGGAAGAAGCCTTGTGTGTCAGAGGTGGTTAGCCAGTGGTGGATGTTTAAGGCTTTAGTGGTGTTGTCTCGGGCCTCCCATCTGGGAACAAAACCCACCTGTTCTGTGGAAATTAGTTTGGGAATTATCGGTAATAATCGGTTGGCAATGGCTTTTGCAAACATTTTGACATCTACATTAAGTAGAGAGATTGGACGGTAGTTGGAGACCATAGTGGCGTCCTTACCTGGTTTATGAATAAGGGTGATGTGTGCTTCTAACGTGTCCTTGGTGGCTATACTGGAGGATGGGAAGTTATTAAACGCCTCAGCTAAGGGCGGGATAAGTATGTCTGAGAAGGATTTGTAATATCCAACCGTAAGTCCGTCAGGACCAGGACTTTTGCCTGGTTTCATCTGCTTTAAAGCTAGTGAGAGCTCCTGTGAAGTCAACGGGGAGTCTAGAGCCTCAGATTCCTCTGTCGTGAGGGGGGTAGGGGCATATTGGGCAAGGAATGTTTTAATGGCATCCTGCCTGTCCTCTAGGGTGTTGGTCGTTAAAGGGGGGCGTAAGTTGTATAAGTTCGTGAAATAATGAACAAATTGTTTTGCTATGTCTTCAGAAGTGGCAAGGGGTTTACCTGAAGGGTCTTTGATTGTATGTATGGTGTTAGCAGCTCTCTTGGCCTGTAGTGCTCTTGCGAGGAGCTTCCCTGACTTGTTGCCAAATTCATAAAAACATTTCCGCTGCAATGTGTATTTGCGCTAAATCCGTTGATGTAATACTTCTAGTAGTTCGTTTCTAGCTTGTGTAAGTTCTGTAAGTGCCTGAGATGCTAAGGATTTTTTGTGTTTTTGTTCCAAGTGAGATATGCGTTTAGTCAGTTCTTCCAGTTTAGCTTTCCTGAGTTTGTTTCGTCGTGCCGCTTCAGAGATGAGTGTGCCTCTTACAACGCATTTATGTGCCGCCCATACCACTTCTGGAGTGGTCTCCCCCTTACCATTTTCTGTGAAGAAATTGGTGAGTTGTTGGGAAATCGTGTTTACGATGGCAGTGTCAGTAAGAAGGGAGTTATCCAGTCTCCATATTGGAGAGTATATCCTCTTAGTAGGCAGTTGTAGAGTTAAAGTTATGGGGTTATGATCTGACAGGACCATCGGTTCGATGGTAGATTTTTTGATCAATGGTAGATCGTCTTGGGATATAAAGAAGTAATCGATTCGTGAGTATTTAGCGTGTGGTGGAGAGTAAAAGGTGAAGTCCTTACCATTAGGGTACAATGTACGCCATGTGTCATGTAGCAGTAGTTCACTGAGTTGCATTTTTATGGCTCGAAGAGCTCTGTAGGTGAGAGAAGAGTGACCATTGGAGGTGTCGAGTGTAGGGTTTAGAGGGACATTAAAGTCGCCTCCGATTATCAATGTACCGGAGCTGAAGGACGTGAGTGTTTGGAGCGTGTTGCGGAAAAAGGAGACTTTGGGGTGTACGGGTTAGCGATAGTGATTTGTTTCTCGTGCAGGGAACCTTTCAAGAATATGTATCGTCCAAGTGGGTCCCTGTGGACATCCGATACAATAAATGGGCAGTTTTTAGAAATGAGGATGCAAACACCTTTTGATTTAGCGTCATTATTGGACGCATGGTATATTGTCGGGAATTATTTATCGTGCAGTTTGGGGATTGCATCTGTTCTAAAATGTGTTTCTTGGATCAGAGCAATATGGGTCTTGGACTTATGTAGGGAGGAGAGTAATAGAGAACGTTTTTCTGGCGTGTTTAGTCCACGTACATTGATGGATTTGAGATTTAGAAGGGTGGAAGATTGCGTTTCATTTTTTGATGGTTGATTGGGGTCCATGACCTCCGTCTGGGTCGAGGGAGGGTAGATAAGAAAAGAGAAAAAAAAAAAAAAAAAAAAAAATATATATATATATATATATATATATATATATATATATATGTGGGGGGGTGGGGGGGGAGGTTATCCGAAGAGAGAACAGGGAAAATTAATTATCCAGTTTTCTCCAGTCTAGAAAAAGAATCGGAAGTTTACAGCGCAGGGGTAGCGCGTAGCCCGTAAAGCACGGGCTGGTACACTACACCGTTACTGTGTGGGGGTTGGTGTAGACCCTACACGAGAGAGCTGGCGAGTGTGAGTAACAAGTGTGAGCCCCGCCATCACGTGACCATGGAGATAGGTGATAGGAGGGGTGCAGTGCAAATCCTCAAGGTATATATGCGATTGGTGGGGTCAATTAGCATAGTAGAGAAGTTAGTGGGTATGTCACATCTATGACCTAGGAGACTGCCCATGCTATTGAATGCATCAGGTATGTATTCTTTAGTCTCAGACCCTGCATAGGTTAAATTCAGACTACCGGAGTCACCGCCATGTTCGTGGAAGGATGTAGCAGAGACTCCAGGGTGCGAATTATAAAGACTTATATAGCCTATTTAGTAATTAAAGTGGACTAGAATCCTACAACTTGAGCAAGTATACTCAACCTAGCTATCGAAAGCTGAACGTACCTTTGAAACACATTAGGTAAACCATGCCTTAATGATGTAATAAGACAGTCAATACAAAATAATAACGCCTCCGGAAAAGAACCTAAGGGGGTGTACCTGTAAAAGAAAATCAGTTGCAAATATCTGCAGGATATTAACGATGTTGATATAGTATACCCCCTTTCGTGTCAGCTTTCACAATCACCTGAAGAACCGCAATGGTTTAAGGTTCGGCTGCTAAGCTGAGTCCAAAGGTGGTTGCCGTTCTTTCCTTTAGTATCGGGGGGTCTGCATACAGTCGGCCGATCGATCCGGCGGTAGCAAGGGAAAACAGCATGCGCCTGTAGCATGTGAGTCCTGGAGCGATCATCTGTGTGGGGCTGGATGCCATGTGGATCATTTTCGCTTGGCTTTGTCCGCCTATGACTGTTGCTGTGGTCCACCGCGGTGCATATGGCGACGCGTCTAGGTGTCGGTCATCGTTTAGCGATCATCATCCAGTGTCACTTTCCAGAGGGGCAGGTGTGTAGGCTATACAGTGTGAGCGCCTGGAACGCACAGTCCAGTTTCCATTGTGGAGGTGACAGTGTCCATGGGGTGCGCTTACGGGAGTGCGTAGCAACATTCGCTTGCATGAGTGTATGTGTTCACTTCCGGAATAGGCGCTCGGGGCATTATGGGGATTGTAGGCTGCCACTCAGGTGACGAAACTCAGAGTCAGAGGGAGGGCCGCCAAAGAGGGCTCGCAATCCTATTCGTGGAATTCGGCCATACTCTAGCAGTCTAAGCCTCCTCAGCATAGCCAGCCCGACTATGCTAGCAATGAGAAAGTCATTTGTAAGTGAACAAAACAGAACAAATTTTGGCCTTATTAAAGATGTTTGAACGCCTAACGTGGCATAACTGAACTATTGGGCTATTGTGACATTGAATACTTCCCTGACCTTTTAGCGATCCCTCCTGGCTCTCCTTGAGGTAGGCGACGCTGCTGCACTGAAGTCCCGGTGTTGAGAACGGTAGGCGCCGTGGTGTGCTGAGGCAGAAGGCGATCGTCTCCTCCTATGGCCCGAGTTCAAGGCCTCCATAGGTTCTTCAGGCTGGCGTTCTCTTCGTACGGCCGAGCGGCGAAATTCTGAGTACCAATTAGGTACCTCCACAATGGGGATGTTTAAGGCATCGCAAAAATAGGGAAGATCCTCAGGCACTTTGAGGAGTGCTGTGCGCCCTTGCAAGGTGGCTGCCAGGCAGAAGGGGAACTTCCATTTATATGGTATACTTTTGGCGCGAAGTGTGTCCAGTAATGGTTTCAGGTCCCTGCGGTGTTGGAGGGTTATTCCAGAGAGATCCTGAAATATTTGAATAGTCTTTCCTTCATGGACTATTTGCGGAATGCTCCTGGCCTGTCTAAGGATGTCTTCCTTGACCTTGTAGTCAGTCAGACAGCAAATTATATCCCTGGGAGGTTCTGTATCCTTTCCTTTGGGTCTCAGTGCACGGTGGATCCGTTCAAAATCGACAGGGGTCTGTAGAGGCCTGTGTAGTATGCCATTAAATAGGCCAATTACGGAGGGTGTCAGTTGATCGCCTTCGATCGATTCAGGGAGCCCCCTGATCCTCAGGTTTCGTCTTCTGCCCCGATTATCGAGGTCCTCGAGGTGCCTCTGCATATCCCTCATCTGGAGGGTATGTGTGTCCACATGGCGGGTAGTTTTCCGTATTTGAAGTTCTTGTTGTTCCGCCGTTTGTTCCGCCGCCGCGACCCTGTCAGAGAGGGCGCGGATGTCTAAGCGGAGTTCTGATATGGCAGCGGAAAGAGTGTCCTTTATGTCCGTGGCAATCATCCGCAGGTCGTTTATATTTAGGTGATGCTGGGGATGCTCTTCTGAGGTATTCTCGCCCATTAGGCTGCTAAGTAGGGCGAGTGACGGCGCTCCCTGTGAGGAAGTCGCGGCCTGTGAGCTCCTGTGGCGGGAGGACGCCATGTTTCCTCTGCCCGTCCTGAACATTTCAGGGATATTGTGTCCGGGGTTGTCAGATTGTTCCCTCTGAGATCTGGAACGGGAGGCAGAAGTGTTCCTGGAAGCGGTCCCCATGTTTTGTGACGGGTGTAGCTCGTTTTAGCCTCCGGTGAGCTGAGTGCAGGTCGTGTGATGGCAGGAGCTGTGGAGTTAAGCAGCCATCTTCATGCCAGGTCAGGCCATGCCCCCCATATATATATATATATATATATATATATATAGAATAATATATATATAATTTCACAGTCTCAACACAGTTTCATAGTATAGCTGAAATGCTGATATGCAGAATTGGCTATTTATAACAGATGGACAGTTTCTTTTTTTGGGGGTTTTGCGCTGGAAGTGAGGATGTGTTCTTTTATAAGACAGTGATGCTTTGTCTCACAGTATTTTAGAGGTGGGCTTTTGTTCCCATTTGCACACCTTTACTGCAACCCCTTATTAGTCATACAGTTTCCCTGGACTTACAAACCCTACACCATAAAGCCATATCTTGCACTGATGAGGATTTAGAAGCCTGAAACAGCTATGGGCAAGTAGGTAAAACTATGGCTATATCTGCAATATAGCAGCAGTTCTGGATGCACTGATGGCTGTGAGTGAAATAATTTGTATGATTCACCCACTTATTCATAAGCAGAAACAGAACCCCTTGTTTTTGGGTTTTGTGCTAGAAGGAGGGGCATGTAAATACCCTCTGTTATAAGAAGGCAATGCTATATCTCAAAGTAATTTAGAGATAGGCTTTTTAGCTCGTTTTGCTTAACGTGTTTTTTACCCTAAAAAAAAAAAAAAAAAAGTTGGATCATGTCCCCTTAACGGAGTTGTAAAGGCAGAAGGTTTTTTATCTTAATGCATTCTATTATTATTTATTATGATAAAAAAAACCCTTTGTGTGTAGCAGCCTCCCCACCACCCCCCAATTGCTTACCTGAGCGTCATCTCTCTCCAGCGATGTCCACGAGTGTCTAAGCTGTCCGGGACACTCCTCCTGATTAGCTGAGACACAGCAGCGGCACAATTGGCTCCGTGACTGTCAATCAAAGTCAGTCAGGCAATCAGGGGAGAGAGGGGGTGGGGCGGGTCGGGGCTTCGTGTCTGAATGGATACACAGAGCTCTAACTCGGCTTGGGTGCCCCCATAGAGAGCTGCTGGCTTAAGGGGCACTTGATAGGAGGGAGGGGCCAGGAGCAGCCAAGAGGGACCCGAGAAGAGGAGGATCCAGGCTGGTCTGTGCAAAACCAACTGCACAGAGGAAGTAAGTATAACAATAACATGGTTGTTATTTAAAAAAAAAAGAGAGACTTTACAATCACTTTAAAGCATGTTATACAGCACAGTGTTTGTGCAATCTGCAATCCGCTGCTATCTGCAGCTCCCCTGTGTCTCCCTCTGTCCTCCTCCTTCCTCCCCTCTCTGCCTGTCAGCTCTGTCCACTCCACGATCCTTCCATCTTACTGCTTTCATAATACAACAAGTTTGCAACAATCTCCTCTGCTATGGTGAATAATGTTCCCACTGCCTGTGTTTTTAAAAACAATTCCGCTGTGTACCTGATTTCAGAGCACCGATCAGCATTCACGTGACCGGCCGCCTCTCTTCTCCTTTCCTGCTCCTGACTGATGTCAGTGGGGGTTTCTCAGCCCCACCCACTTTGCTGTCGGCTCGAGAGAGGAGAGAGGCAGCCGGTCATGTGAGTGCCAATTGGCGCTCTGAAATCAGGCACACAGTAGCAATTTTTTTTTAAAAACACATACGCTGGGGACATTATTTAACATAGCAGAGGGGATTGTTGCAAGCGTGTTGCATGGCTTAACAAACTCTTTAAACAATGTACTGTTTCAATAGAATAATTTGTGAGCTTCTTTTACTTACAGCATCACATTATATTGTCTTAAAAATGTAATAATGTATTATTTTGGACAAATGCCACAAATCTTGGACATTTGCTGGAAAATATGTAAGCAGTTTTGTTAGGCTCCAATGTGAGGTGGAGTGAAGAGATAGATTTTATCATGATATAAAACATTTTGGACAATTGTCACAAATCTTGTACACTTGCTGGAGAGTGTGTAAGCAGCTGTGTTAGGCCCCAATGTGAGGTGTGAGGAGTGAAGAGGCCGTTTTTATTATGAAATAAAAAGTAGAATATATTATTCCTGTGACAACAGCCACAAATATTATACATTCACTGAGTAGTATGTAAACAGCTTTATTAGGTCATAATGTAAGAGAGAGGCAAGAGGCAGTTTTTATCATGAAATGTAAATTAGTATACTGCTTCAGAGAAAATAGCCACAAATATTGTACATTCGCTATGGAGTATGTAAGCAGCTTTATTAGGTGAAAATGTAAACTGGACACAAGAGGCAGTTTTTTGTATAAATCAAAAAACAATTCAGTGGGGGCGTGTCCTGAACATGGAGCAGTGAGGACGTGCTTGGTCCGCGCTCCGCTCCCACCGCTACTTCACCAGCAGCATACCCGCAATCCTGAGCCTTGATACGGCTCAGGACATGTCACAGAAGAGGCAGAACACGACCCATGGCTTGGGGGGGACAAATCGAGGCAGGAGCAGCTGGATTCTTACTTTCCCGGAACCCGCGGAAAGGCACAGGAAAAATCCAAGATGGCGCCGGTCAGCAAAACTACAAAGCAACACGCGCCGGCACAGAAGCAGCTCACACAGCCTGCCATGTCCCCGCAGTCATCACCTGGATCGGTGAGTGACTCCGCACCCCCGGCCTCCCCTGGGTCCACTGTTTCCAGAGGAGAGGGATCCGACATTGTGGACCTCATGGAGAATGGAGATATTAAGAGGCATATATGGTCCCTCCCCACTAGAGAGGACCTAGAGAGATTTACAGCAAGGGTGGAAAAGGCATTCAAAGAAGACATAGCACAGCTTAAGGAGGACACTACACACCTGGGCACAAGGGTGGAGACGCTAGAACAAAGGCTAGGTGAGGCCCTCCCTTCTATGTCAGTCCTGCAGATGAGGTGTGCAGCCCAAGACCAAAAGCTGTACTAACTGTTATCACAGCTTGACGATTTTGCAAACCGTAGCAGACGTGAAAATATCCGTATCTGAGGCATGCCAGAAGCTACAGCCCCCAAGGATATCATCCCCTCATTGCAAGGGATATTCCGGTAAATCTTGGAACTCCCAGACACAGCACTCATCGAGATTGACCGAGCCCACCAGGCCCTGAGACCACCATCCTAGGATGTCGACAACCCCAGGGATATAATATGCAAGCTGCATAAATATACCATTAAAGAAGGGACAATGCAGAAGATGCGCAACAGGCCCTTCTTTGATTTCGATATTTCGATGGTGCTCACCTCTGTTTTTTCAAGACCTCTCCAGATGCACACTTATGCAGCATCAGGCCCTGAAACCTGTGTTAGTAGCCCTCCAAGAAGCGGGCCTCACATATCACTGGGGCTTCCTCTTTTACTTACAGGCTACTAAAGATGGCCGTTCAGCCACTCTGCGCACCAGGGACGACCTCCCTCACTTCCTCTTAGCCCTGGGGCTAGATAAAGTAGACTTTCCAGACTGGTGTGGGGACCCAGAGATGACAAACTTTCCAGCCATCAGACTTCCCCAACCCTGGACACAGATGCCTCAACGCCGCAGCCATAGACGCAGCCGCCACCATCAGGATGTGGATGCCTCTCCTGGCCCCTCTTTGCCGAGGGACTGATGGCCATACCTGGATCCCAAACTTCACCCCATCCCTCAACACAGAAGCAAACTTTACTACCAGACCGCCCGAAGACTGGAGGCTTAACATCTATCCTGGGCCTATATGTATATGATCTGATTCAGCTTTGATGGGGAATTTTGATAGCCCAAAAGACGGACAAGACTTCTCCCTGAGACCAAACTAGCCACATTTGCTTCCAGATCCCCCCCCCCATATAGATCTATCCCTCCAGGACTCATCCACGTTCATGCAACTCCCCCGGGTCCCGTCATTCCCTCCCCCATGACATCGGTAGTCCCAGAGAGGCTCCTATGAAGTGGAGGCGGAGCGGACCCTCCCCTCCTACCCTCCTTCATGTTGGCCCATGACCCCCCCAATAGGCCGCCCACATACGGGTATTAATCCCATTTGGGACACCAGGTCTGGACAAGACATGTCCCCTGAGATGGGGGGGCTCCTTGGGCCCAACCTGCAGTTATTTCGAACCACTGTTAGGTTCTTTTTGAAAGTTTACATTGCAAATGCTTATGTTGATGTTAACGATTGTCTCTCTCTTGTCTTTACGCTTTTCTCCCCATCCTCTTCTCCCCTCTCGGTCTTTCTCCCCCCCCTTCCTTTTTTAACAGGATCCGCCTGGATTATCGTTGCCCGCTCCGGACCTCACCGCCGGGATCAAGGCCAGCCCACACCACCATGCCTAAATGACAGCTATAAAGGTAATCTCATATAATGTCTGTGGTCTCTGCTCCCCCTGCAAGCGTAGTAATTTATGGTGGGAACTGAAAAAACTGAAAGCGCAGATAGTCTTCCTGCAGGGGACGCACTTTACCCATCAATCTATGCCTAAGTTACCAACCCACATATATAGTCAATGGTACATCAGCACCTCCCTGGTCAATAAGTCCAGAGGTACTGCAATAGCAGTCCATAAAAACTGCCCCTTCCAACATACAGGTGACTTGGTTAATCCCCTGGGGAGATACATCTTTTTGAAGGGGACCATCGCTGGTGCAAAATACACCTTCGCTAATATCTACTCCTAACTCAAATCAACTGACCTTCCTTGACACAACCATAGAGCACCTAGAGAGGTTCAGGGAGGGGTCCCTAGTTCTAGGAGGCGACTTTAATGTAAGCCCAGACCTGTCCCTGGACACCTCACACAGTCGACCTTCACACTCACATGCCTTTCTTAGATACTTCCGTAGGTCCCTCCGGACTGTAGGCTTGCTCGACAGCTGGAGGGTCCTTCACCCCACAGAAAGAGACAACAGCTACTATTTAACGGTACACAACGTATACACATGCATAGACTTGCTCTATGTTGACCGCCGAATCCTAGAGCTCCTCCAGAGCTCATCCTTAGCACACATTACTATTTTGGATCATGCTCCAGTCACTGTCACCTTCACCCTACCAGTGGGCTCCCATAGAGCTTGGAACTGGCGTCTCAACGAAAAACCTGCTAGACGACCCTGTAATGAAGACCAAGATCTCAGACACATTACAGAATTACTTTCGGGAGAATACCGCCAAGGATTTAAGCGAGAGCACAATCTGGGAATGTCACAAAGCAGTGATAAGGGGTGAGCTTATCGCCCCGGGGTGCCAAACTGAAAAGAGAACGGCAAGCAGACTACCACAGAGTCTTTACCGCACTCCAACAAGCAGAACTTAAGCACAAAACTGGGGGTGCCCCTGAAGCCCTACGGGAATTAACAGAGCTTAGGTACCTATTCTCGCTTTTACTAGAATGCCAGGCGCAAAGACAATTGCGGTATTTATCACATAAGTACTATGAACACAGTAATAAGTGCGGCTGCATGCTGGCAAGAGCCCTGCGCACATAGCGAGCCCAAATGCAAGTACACAAGCTCCGCTCCTCCACAGGGGACATGACATTTCAATCCTCCAAGATAGCAGCGGGGTGTAGAGACTACTACACCGACCTCTACAACTTAGACGCAAACATAACCCCAGACGCCAAAATAACCAGACTGACAAAAATTTGTAACTACCTATCCATTGATGGACTGCCCCCCCTAAATGAGGACCAACAAATTGACTTGGACTCCCCTATCACCACTGCAGAGATCGAGTCCACCATCAAATCACTACCCAATGGGAAAAGTCTACCCCCCGACGGGTTCACCAAAGCGTACTATGCTAAATTCTCCCCGACACTCGTGAACCATATGTGTAGGTACTTTAACTTCCTAGCGAAAGGATGCAATATCCCCCCCCCAAGGCTCTCCTTGCACACATATCAGTTATATCGAAAGAGGCTAAAGACCCCATTGTCCCACAGAGTTACCGCCCCATATCCCTCCTGAACACTGACATAAAAATACTGGCGAAAATCCTAGCAAACCGAGACAACTCCATACGAGCGATCCAACTTATACACTGGGCCAAGAACAGAGAAGATCCCCTCCCCTACTTAATACTTTCCACCGATGCCGAGAAGGCATTCGAACACATTGACTGGTCCTACCTGAGAGAAGTCCTAACCACACTAGGGTTGGGCCCAAACATGTTAACCTGGATACTAGCCCTCTACTCAGAACCTAGTGCACAGGTTAAAGTCAATGGTTAAAGTCAATGGCGTTTTCTCAACCAGGTTCCCGATCAGGAACGGCACGAGACAGGGACGCCCATTCTCCCCCCTCCTCTTCGCCCTGGCTCTTGAGCCTCTATTACACAGAGTAAGAGCAAATACTAATATCACAGGCCTGACTGTGGGAGCTGTGGAACACAAACTTTCGGCTTATGTGGACGATGTACTGTTCCACCTATCCAACCCCCTGATCTCGCTGCCGGTCCTAATGCGGGAACTCCAATATTTCGGAACACTCCAATTTTAAAATTAATTATAATAAATCAGAAATCCCATATGCCTATCTACACCTATGACAAATAGCTTAAAAGACGCATTCCCTTTCACATGGACTAGAACTTCCTTACACTACCTAGGTATACAACTGACGGACAGCTTTAACACTTTATACACAACAAACTACCCCAGATTACTGACTGAAATCCGACAAGACCTAGTACGCTGGATGAAAATCGCTTTCACATGGTTGGGAAGAGTAAACATAATAAAAATGAATGTCCTCCCTAGAATATTGTTCTATATGCAAATGCTCCCCATACCCCTACCCAAGACCTTTTTTACACAAGTGTCTAATATGCTTACTACTTTCATATGGAACTCGCGGAAGCCGCGAATAGCTATGAAGGTACTACAGCGCCCTAAGCACCATGGAGGTTTGGGTGTCCCGGACGTGCAACGGTACTGCCAGGCCATAGCCCTACAGAGGATTCTGAATTGGCGCTTCCATGACCAGACCAAATTATGGGTGACCATGGAAAAATACATGGCAGGCAGGAACCTGTCCTATGCCCCGTGGCTTTCGTGGGAACATAAGGGGTTGTCAGAAACTATGTCCCTGTTAATGATATCTTTGCTTAAAACATGGGACTGAATTAACCAAGCACTAAGCTTGGCCCCCCTGTGTCCCCACTGATGCCTCTGGGAGGATTCCTCTGGTCCCACTGGGGGGAACACGTAGGCTTCTTTGGAGCCTGGGTGGAAGATAAGAATGCCAGCTATGGTAAATTGCTGAGAAATGGCAAAATATTACCCTTTGAGTCCCTGGGGGACAGGCCTGGTAGACCGTAGTTAAACTTCTAGAAGTATAGGCAGCTGCACCATTTCTTTGAGGTACACAGTAGCTCTGTAAGAGATATAGCATTGCTCACACCTTTTGAGAGACTGTTCATAGCGGAGGACCGGATCCCACGCATGATTTCAGAGCTCTACCTACTGATAGGGTCCTCGGCCTCCAAACGAATATGTATACGTGCCTGGGAAAGGGACCTAGGAAAAGTGTTTTCTGGATCTCAGTTAACACATTTATACCAACTTACACACTCCAGCTCAGTAGACTCTAAGATGCAGGAGACAAATTATAAGTTATTGACACGTTGGTACAGAGTCCCCTCAGACTTAGCACAGATATACCCGGCCAGCTTGGATGTGTGCTGGCAGGGGTGTGGAGGCCGAGGTACCCTACTGCATCTGTGGTGGGAATGCCCTCGAATAGAGGCATATTGGCATGATATTAGAGACCAGATTAAAGATGTTCTTGGGATAGATGTTCCCTTCTCCCCAGATCATTTCCTCTTACATATCCCTCCCATGCCAGTTAGTCACTACAAGAAGTGCGCACTGCCCCATTTACTAAACGCTGCTAAGCGGCTACTTCCAATCTTCTGGAAGAAGGCACAGATACCGAGCAAAGAGGAGTGGATACATAAGGTAAATGAGATTAGAGAAGCAGAGGAATGGGTAGCAAAAAGTAAGGGTACCAAGGACAAACATACAGCCATATGGTCATTATGGACGGAACACTTCCCTGACACTACCCATGTGTCCTCCAGTCTGGATGTGTCCTTATTAAAGCTAGCAGACCCAACATTGGGTCAACGTGACCTTCCTAAGTGATAACCACTACTGTAATCCCCTAGACCAATGCGCAGACCACGCACATAGCACATCTGTTCTTACCAAGAAGAGGCGGCTGCCTGGCGGCAGACTGTCCGGAGTGGGCCACAGGAGACTTGTATAGATTTAAGGTGCGATCCTGTCCTTTTTCTCACCCCACTACCCCTTTTTCCCCTCTCTGCCTAACCCCCTTCCCCCTCTCTTTTTCTCTCTCCCCTCTCTCTACCATTTCCTGTCTCAAATAGTTACTGTAACTGGAAGATTTAAATGTTGAATGACCAGAATGTAGGCAATTAATGACAACTAGGTTAACGATCACTCTGCTACAAGGTGGGAGAGGAGTGGGGCTGTGCCCCCTGCTGGGGAGGCTGGGGGGGCAAGGGTGCGCCTTGGGTCCGGGGGATACGCTGGAGGAGGATACTAGGAGGCCACGGTTGCCCCCCTCTTCTGGCGTGTATCCTGGGCGGGGGCGGTCTCATGCTCCCCCGGACTTCTTTTCCCCAGAGGAGGGGACCAACACGGCTCAGGTGATGGACCCCACAGAAGGATAGTGGGCCTGGCTAGCCGCTACTTTAGCGGCGGCTGAGGCCTAATGTCAACCATAGCTGGTCAACGAAACACTAATGCCCCGTACACACGGTCGGACATTGATCGGACATTCTGACAACAAAATCCATGGATTTTTTCCGACGGATGTTGGCTCAAACTTGTCTTGCATACACACGGTCACACATAGTTGTGGGAAAATCTGATCGTTCTGAACGCGGTGACGTACACCACGTACGTCGGGACTATAAACGGGGCAGTAGCCAATAGCTTTCATCTCTTTATTTATTCTGAGCATGCGTGGCACTTTGTGCGTCGGATTTGTGTACACACGATTGGAAATTCCGACAACGGATTTTGTTGTCGGAAAATTTTATAGCCTGCTCTCAAACTTTGTGTGTCGGAAAATCCGATGGAAAATGTGTGATGGAGCCTACACACGGTCGGAATTTCCGACAACAAGGTCCTATCACACATTTTCCGTTGGAAAATCCGACCGTGTGTACGGGGCATAAGGCCGCAAATTCTTAATATATGCATTGCCTTCTTGGTATCACGATATTCCTTACTTTTTACTTGTTTTCGTTACTATTACTACTGTTGAAATGTTAAAATGTCTGTCACTATTAAGCACACACTGTACTATGTTTATTAAGCTGTGACCGAACACAATAAGCAAAGTTTAAACAAAAAAACAATTCAGTGTATTATTTCAGAGAGACAATACCCATAAATATTTTTGAAGCCAGAACACTATAATAGGATTGCAAACTATGAGACACAGAGCTATCCTTTACAAAACCATTAGAAATTTTGCAGCTCAGGCACAGCTACAGAAACATAACATGTAGCACATTTACAGTGCTGGAACATCAGTATTGCACAAAAAAAGCCGCAGGAGCTGGTAGTGGTGGCAGTCCAGCAGAGGTGGCAAGAGATGGCAATGGTGATGATTGAGCCAAAGTGGCATGCCTGGAGTTCTGCTTTAAAGAGCAGTTCAGAAAAAATTAAAAGGAGCAGAGTTTCCAAGCTACTCCAGCATATTTTTCATGCAAGAAGTACATTTCCACAGCATGCCTCTTCATTTTGCTCTTGCCACAGAAGGAGCATGTGTACTGTACATGTGTTGGCTTATTTCAATCTTATTGACCATATTCTTTGGGAAAGCACTATAACAGGTTCCATTACCCACAATGCCAACATTCTTGGTACATTTAGCCATGTCCCTCTAAGACAAGAGGAGAAATGGGCAGATGGAGAATCTTGTGGACTTAGAGGAAGAGTGAAAAGTGAAGAGGAAGAGGAGGCGGAGTGCAAGCCAGCCGGTTTTAATGAGGTTCTGCTACTACTGAGCTTTTTTGGTGCAGATTCTTGTGTCTCATCATACATGTGTTACCCAAATGACTGATAGTTTTACCACAACTGATATGCTGCAGGCAGAGGCTACAAACCACAATTGTGTTGTGTTAAAAAAGGCCCAGACTGTAGACCTATGTGAAGCAGCCCTGAATATACGAGTCATATGTACTCATGGGGCAGACAGTGCTGTTCAGTGAAATACAATGGCTGCTTCCTCTACTCCTCAGCAATCTGCTTCTACCCCTTGACAAATTCCTCTTCCAATGATATTCACCCCACTTTCCTTCTCTTTCATACTTGGCGCCCACATACAGTCTGAAACCTCATCATCCACCCACCCCCTCCCTTCTCCATGATGCTTTGATGTCTATAAGAACGAACCACAATATTTCAATACAAAACCCACCTTGGGATTAAAAAAAGAAAGAAAAAACAGGCATTCAGGAAGCAGGCTCTTGAATGCCTGTCATCCTTTGCTCTACCGCCTTCTGAACAGCAATCTTCCGTAGACTGCTTTCTAGAGGGCGGTAGAGACTTCTGCTCATGTAAAAAAGAGCCCTAAAGGTTTAAGCGAAAGGTATTTTTTATCCAGGTAACAACTTCTAGTTATATGCAATATTTATTTTATTCAATATATTTAGTTTTTTTTTGTTTCACAGATATTTATTTAGTTTTTTTCTCACATCTCACTTCAAATCTGTTCAGCAAAAGTGCCAGATACAGGAGTTAGAACAATCCATGTAATACAGCCATAGGTGTGTGCAGCCTATTGCGTTAGGGTGTGCACCCCAAAGCTCAAACACACATGACTTTCTCTGCAGCTTCAGCTGCACTGGACAGTGAATGAATAGGAAGTTCTCTGTGCCGAAAAGGGTTCCTGTTCATTCACAAACTGAAGCATAGTATCACTTAATTGGTAAGCAAAATACTTTACCATGCTTCAGATTTGAATGAACACAGTGAGTAAGTGTGTTCACTATGTTCATTTAGAAAAGGAAGGGGCCCGTATATGACATATTGACTAGCTCTTTCCCCTGCACATTTTTTTACCTGCAAAGGTGAACTTATCCTTTAGGAAAAGTACAACATTCTTTCTCCTTTCACCTGACTTACCTTATTTTTGATAATATCTAACTAGAGTTATGCCCCGTACACACGGTCGGACTTTGTTCGGACATTCCGACAACAAAATCCTAGGATTTTTTCCGACGGATGTTGGCTCAAACTTGTCTTGCATACACATGGTCACACAAAGTTGTTGGAAAATCCGATCGTTCTGAACGCGGTGACGTAAAACACATATGTCGGGACTATAAACGGGGCAGTGGCCAATAGCTTCCATCTCTTTATTTATTCTGAGCATGCGTGGCACTTTGCCCGTCGGATTTGTGTACACACGATCGGAATTTCCGACAACGGATTTTGTTGTCGGAAAATTTTATATCCTGCTCTCAAACTTTGTGTGTCGGAAAATCCGATGGAAAATGTCCGATGAAGCCCACACACGGTCGGAATTTCCGACAACACGCTCCGATCGGACATTTTCCATCTGAAAATCCGACCGTGTGTACGGGGCATTATCCTACATTGTAGGAGTGTTTTTTTATGCTTAATGTTTTTAGTACAACCGCTCTGTCTCTGCTACTCCTCTCTGTCAATCCCTCCACTGGCTTCCACTCACCCAATGAATTAAATTCAAAATACTAATAACTACCTACAAAGCAATCTACAACTCTGCCCCCAGCTACATCACTGACCTAGTCTCAAAATACCAATACTAATTGTTCTCTTCGTTCTTCTCAAGACCTCCTGCTCACTAGCTCTCTCATCACCTCCTCCCATGCTCACCTCCAGGACTTTTGCAGAGCCTCTCCAAGGCTATGGAACTCCTTACCCCAATCTGTCCGTCTATCTCCTACTCTATTAGCTTTTAGACGATCCCTGAAAACACTCCTCTTCAGAGAAGCCTATCCTACCCACACCTAACAACTGTATTTTCATTTTGTCCACCTGATCATCCCCCACAGCTACTACCCTTTGTTCCACTTGACCCTCCCTTTTAGATTATAAGCTCTAATGAGCAGGGCCCTCTGATCCCTCCTGTATTGAATTGTATTGTAATTGTACTGTCTTCCCCAATGTTGTAAAGAGCTGCGCAAACTGTTGGCGCTATATAAATCCTGTATAATAATAATAATAATAGTACATTTGGACATGAGCTGCAACACTTTAATATTTCCTAATATATATGCGTGCCTAACCCATTTCTCTTTCATGTAATATGATGAATATACTTTTATAATTTGACAGAACCAAACGAATAAGTATGTTAGAACTTGAGCTTAGGCACAGCGAACAGTTTTGAAGCACCTAAGCAATAACTATATTTAAAGCAGTAGTAAACAAACAAACTGGTCCCCCTGCAGGCTCATGTCATAATGTGCTAGTAATGGACAGAGTTAATGGTGTCTGTGTATCCTCAGGCACTTCCATATGGTTGTCTCCGAATCATATATATAAAAAATAGTAGGCTAGATAGTGTTATTATGTCTTAACTCCAAATTTATTGTATAAAATATGTCAATGTACTCACATGCTGTAGGTGCTACCAGCGCACTACTCTATATATAGCGTGAACAAAAACTAATCTCCCAATCCAGGAGGCAAAGGTTCTGTGTCTCTAGCAGCCGTGTTCAGAGATCAGCATCTCAGCGTCTCAGCTGACTCCTCCACCATCCTAGCCCCTCCCTTGAGGGGTGGAGGAGTCAACTGAGATGCTGATCTCTGAACATGGCTGCTAGAGACACAGAACTTTTGCCTCCTGGATTGGGGATTAGTTTTTGTTCACACTATATATAGAGTAGTGGGACACAACATTTATTTATTTTTACACTTGCACTTTATGGATTGATAGCAGGTTTGAATATTTAGTTTGCAGTATAATGTAGAGATATTTACACAGTGCGGCACAACATTTATTTATATATATATATATATATATATATATATATATATATATATATATATATATATATATATGTAAAAATATTTATTTGAAAATAATTATACACAGAGCCTGTTATATTTTAGTACCTCAAAAAAGTGTTGCTATTGTTCATTAATAAATAACACACATATGAAAGAAAGGCAAAATTGTTCTATTTTTAGCTGTGCTAGAGTGATAATTGTTCCAGAGTATCATGATGATAAAAATGGAAATGATAGTAATGCTCCAAACGCTGTTATATTATTACTGCAAACAGCTCTAGCGTTCTTCCACTGTTACTGCAGCATGAAAAAAAAGCAATCATTAGACTTATTACAGGGGGATATAAAAATACAACGGCTGCTGTGTTATCAATGCTATGTATCCTCTAAAATATTGATTTGTGGCAAAGTACACAGGGATTACAATTCATTTCATGATTGCTTTTGGAAACATAAATAAAACGGAAATTTCCTTACATTTCTGTCCAGTTTACTAAACAGATAAACATATTGCCATTCATTTCAACTGTCACTTACAGGACTGGATTTTTCAGGAGGTGAATTCCCTTTGACCAAGTTGCAATGATATATGGGTAACTGTTGAACACAAATTATGAAGGCCATTTATTTCGTCTGACATCATGGTTCAAGCCAGGAATAATATATAGATTTACTGTCAGTACAAGGTTTTTTTTACCGCCTGTTTATAAGATAAATTGAAATATGGGCAACATGCAACATTGTTTTATAGGTGAAAAGATCATGGTGGAAAAATTATATCTGTACACACTGTTTTGTAAAGTATTACGACAAAGGTTTTATTTAAAATTTAAAAAAAGTTTTAAGTTTTTTTTTCTGCAGAAATTAACAGAAAAATGTAAATGTAGAAATAGAATTGTTTTGTGTATGATGATGCAAGATACTGTAATTCTGCTTCAGTTGCTATGGATTAAATCAATAAAAGCCATCAATGTAGTCAAGAAGAAAACTAATAAGAATAAAAATGATTAATTAGCTTAATAACAAAAAAATAAAGTGTTTAACCACTTCAGTACTGGACACTTTTATCCCCTTCCTGCTTGGGCTAATTTTCAGTTTCTCCCCACTGTCAATTGGTGACAATTACGTGATCATGCAATATTGTACCTAAATTATGTTTTTATTATTTTGTTCACACAAATAGAGCTTTCTTTTGGTGGTATTTAATCACCGCTGTTTTATTTCTTGCAAAATAAATGAAAAAAGACTAGTTTTTCTTCCTTTCTGTTATGAATTTTGCAATTAAATAATCTTTCTTCGTAAATTTAGGCCAAAATGGATTCTGCTATATTTCTTTGGTAAAAATAACCCAAATTAGTATATTATTTAGTCTAAAGGAAAGTCTTAGAGTCTACAAACTATAGGATTTACAGTGTATTTGAAAACCAATCAATGCTGATGTATTGATGGTCTATCTCATTTCTTGAGTCCCGAAACAAATACCCCCCAAATTACCCCTTTTTTGGAAAGTAGACAGTCCAAGGTATTTAGTAAGAGGCATAGCAAGTTTTTTGAAGTTGTAATTTATTTGTCACTTTTTTTGGAAAATGAAGAAATGTACAAAATAGTTGTTTTTCACATTTTTTTTTTTTTACATACTGTTAACAGTGCAGTACAGTGTTATCATATAACTGGTGTATTGGTAATTAGGGCCACTGACTGGTGACAGTAAGAAACAAATATATATTTTTGAATTTTTTTCCAATTTCTTTAAAAAAGTTTATGATTTTTTTTTTTACATACTGTGACTAAGGCAGTACAGTGTTACCATAGTAACAATGTACTACTCTGGGGAGGTGATCAGGATTTTATTTTTCCTTGTTCTTCTTACACATTATGATAAGCAATAATTCATATCAGTGTGTATTGCTGTTATTGGCCACAGCTAACCACATGGTACAAATGGGCTGTGATTGGCCCTGCCTGTACCATGTGATCACTGTGACCAATCACAGTGAGCAACACAATAGTACACAATGAATGGCTATGAATGGAAGCCATTCATTGTGTACAATTGCCATGTGATCTGTTGTGTTTGGTCACAGTGATCATGTGGTACCAGCAGCGACCGGGTACATTGCAGCACAGCCTGTTCTTTGGAGGATGTCACATGAGAGCTCGGTAAAGTGTTACTAAACCCAGTAATATGAAAAGTGTTTATCTGCCCCCCCACAGTGCCCACAGTTTATAAATCTTCTTTTTACATTAAAATATTGCCACCATGTACCTTTTTGACTGATCTGTATACCACGTTCAGTGATAAACTGCACTGTTTCTCCAGTGCTGAGAGTTCAGATAGGAGGAGATTTCCACTGCAGCCTGTATACACGCCCACATGTGTGATGTCAATAGCAAGTGACCTGGCTAGTTCAGCTCAACAAGGAAATATTCTCTACAGCATAAAAAGACAGAACTGAGCATGTGCAGGTCGGCTACTCTGCCTGTGTTAGCTGGCCTTCCCCAGATATAGTGCAGGGAGGGAAGGATCTATGCATACAGGATAAAAACAGCCTTTTTACACAATGTAGAGGATTAACCCCTTAACTTCCACAGTGAGTATAATGAGCATGCTACATACAGACTGATTTTACTGTTGTGGGTTTAGTAACACTTTAAGCAGTTAAGCACAAAGTTGTAACGCTACAATTTAAAGTAGTGAGTGTACAGCTTGTATAACAGTGTAAATTTTCTGTCCCGTCAAAATAACTCCATACACAACCAATAATGTCTAAACCACTGGCAACAAAAGTGAGTACGCCCCTAAGTGAAAATGTCTAAATTGGGCCCAATTAGACATTTTCCCTTCCCAGTGTCATGTGACTCATTAGTGTTACAAGAAGTTCAACATGGCACCTCATGCCAAAGAACTCTCTGAGGATCTGAAAAAAAAGACTTGTTGCTCTACATAAAGATGGCCTAGGCTATAAGAAGATTGTCAAGACCCTGAAACTGAGCTGCAGCACGGTGGCCAAGACCTTACAGCGCTTTAACAGGACAGGTTCCACTCAGAATAGGCCTTGCCATTGTCGACCAAAGAAGTTGAGTGCACATACTCAGAGTCATATCCAGAGGTTGTCCTTGGTAAAGACATATGAGTGCTGCCAGCAATGCTGCAGAGGTTGAAGGGGTGGGGGGTCACCCTGTCAGTGCTCAGACCATACGCCGCACACTGCATCAAATTGGTCTGCATGGCTGTCATCCCAGAAGGAAGCCTCTTCTAAAAATGATGCATAAGAAAGCCAGCAAACAGTTTGCTCAAGACAAGCAGACTAAGGACATGAATTACTGGAACCATGTCCTGTGGTCTGATGAGACCAAGATAAACGTATTTGGTTCAGATGGTGTCAAGTGTCTGTGGCGGCAACCAGGTCAGGAGTACAAAGACAAGTGTGTCTTGCCTACAGTCAAGCATGATGGTGGGAGTGTCATGGTCTGGGGCTGCATGAGTGCTGCCGGAACTGGGGAGCTACAGTTCATTGAGGAAACCATGAATGCCAACATGTACTATGACATACTGAAGCAGAGCATGATCCCCTCCCTTCGGAGACTGGGCCACAGGGCAGCATTCCAACATAATGACCCCAAACACTCCTCCAAGATGACCACTGCCTTGCTAAAGAAGTTGAGGGTAAAGGTGATAGACTGGCCAAGCATACCTCCAGACCTAAATCCTATTGCGCATCTGTAGGGCATCCTCAACGGAAGGTGGAAGAGCGCAAGGTCTCTAACATCCACCAGCTCCGTGATGTCATCATGGAGGAGTGGAAGAGGACTCCAGGGGCAACATGTGAAGCTCTGGTGAACTCCATGCCCAAGAGGGTTAAGGCAGTGCTGGAAAATAATGGTGGCCACACAAAATATTGACACTTTGGGCCCAATTTGGACATTTTCACTTAGGGGTGTACTCACTTTTGTTGCCAGTAGTTTAGACATTATTGGCTGCGTGTTGAGTTATTTTGAGGGGACAGCAAATTTACACTGTTATACAAGCTGTACATTCACTACTTTACATTGTAGCAAAGTGTAATTTCTTCAGTGTTGTCACATGAAAAGATAGAATAAAATATTTACAAAAATGTGAGGGGTGTACTCACTTTTCTGAGATACCGTATATAAAAACTGGTAAAAAGGTAGATACATGCATAATGAAAAAAAAATCCTACATTTTCTATATTACAGATTTGATTTGGAACATTACTTTTTGTATTAACGTGGATTATTATTATTTTTCAATTGCTATTGTACATAGTTTATGTACTCTGCTTGTGTGAAGGAATAGAATATAATATCTTGCATATTCACTCATACAGTTAGCTTTGGTTCACACTTCTGCATTTTGTGTGGTTGCGTTTGTGTGGACACAGCAGCCCAGTCATTTGAATGGGCTGCTGTACCTGTGGGAAACATGGGGAAACGTGAGGAAAAAGTCCCTGACCCTGTAATGGATGTGACCATGAGTGTTATGGTGAAATGCCTATTTCCAATATAACATCTATAACCATATAGATATAAGTGCCTTCTTCAGCCTCTGCTATCAGCCTTAACCATATTCAATTAGATGTCTGCCAGCTTACCCTCCCCCTTCATGTGGAACAGAACTGCAAGAGTTAAGAACAAGTTAAAGAAGACTGCGCCTGTTTTCAGGAACTGGAAACAAGACACCCTATTTAGCTATGATAGTTTACTATTCCCTTATATAGATATAACCCAGCTAAAGGCTTAAACTTTGTCATAATAATGAATATGTATATCTTGTGGTTCGCATACGCTTGTCTTATTTGATATTTGATTTGATAACAAAATATCCGGCTCACGGTATATTAGCCAGAGTCCAGGAAGTAATAAAGAAGTATCAATCTACTGAACTCGTGTATGTCTCAGTAATTTACTTCAAGTGTGCACACTTTTTGAAGGTTAATTTGGCCAGGGGGACAGAAACAAAAGTGCTGAATGGTTCTGGTTCGGTCCAAAACAACCCTTTGTCCAAAAAGCGTATTCATTAAGCTCTGGAGCAAATTCCCTTGTACAGTTCAACTTCCCTTGCAAAGTGAACAAAGTCAACTTCCTCCGCCACCGATCCCCCCAGCGCCAATTCTCACTACCAGCACCAGTTAACCAACCCCCGCCAGAAATGATCCCCTGTGGGTTTGATGCAATTGCCGACTTCCCACCCGCTGCCTCTCCTGGCGATTTTTTGCATATTTTCCATTTTCATCCTTTCGAAAAAAGCGTTATTTAAAATTTACAAATATTTGTTATTTATGAACTCAATACAGGTTAAGCTTTTATATTTAGTAGGAATTTAGCAGGCATTTTGTGAAAATTGCTCTTTTTGTATCAGGTAGTAATTATAATTTTAGCAAAAATATTGTTTTGATAAACATTTGCGCAAATATGACGAGGCCTTAAAAATCAGTAGTATCTTCCTTTTTATTCTACTGATCATGTGGTTTCAGAAAATATATGTTTGGGGGCTATTTTACAAACTCTGGAAGCTGTAAGTGAAAAATTAAAACACCTTGATTTTTAGAGAACTTTTTGCATAGGTTCGATTGTCACCATTTTGCAAAAAAAGGTGCAATTTAAAATTTACAAATATTTGTTACTTATTAACTCAATACAGGTTTAGTTTTTATATTTAAAAGGAATTTAGCAGGAATTTTGTAAAAATTGCAGTGTTTTATCTACTAGTAATGGTTTTAGTTTATTTTTAATAAAAATATTGTTAAACATTTGCGCAAATATGATGAGGCCTTAAAAATCAGTAGCACCTTCATTTTATTCTACTGATCATGTGCTTTCAGAAAATATATTGACATTTTAAAGCTAGACTCTATACAAACAGATACATATGCTGATGAAACACAAGGAGCTGTATCTAACAAAGGACTTAGATTTCTGTTCATTCAGTCCTGAGATTTTCACAGTTCCATTATACAGCAGTGCACAGGGGGGACACCCCTCCACTTCTCAACTAGAGATAGCACCCTTAGGAACAGAACTAGTTCTGGACTTCCTTATCAGACATCTAACCATGCATTACATGGACTGATGCATGGAAGCACTCATCCTTTTTTTTTTTTTTTTGTAAAATTAGGATTTTATAAAAATAATGAATAGTTTACAAACATAAGTAAAACTGTTCAAAGACCATTACAGTTTCCCTATAAAGTTAGCAAAAAAAGTTACTTGACAGAGAAACATCAATGTATGTATAAGCTTACATATTGTAAGGTATTTACATGCACCTGTCCAACAGAAAAAAAAATATGGAAATCCTATTCAAATCTTGCCACAACAGCAGCTTGGCTGTACCCTCCTGTACTGAATGTATGCTAGAACAGCAGTCTGGCCTTTTTTTTTATTAGCAATATTAGTAAAATGTCCGTCCCTTTGGATTTTTATTCAGAATTATGTATGTTTTGTAGTTTAATAGGTGGTCTGTGTAAAAACAAATCCACATTTTAAGGGATAATTAACTTCTAGTACATTTTAAATACACTGAACATACTGAATGATCAGATATATTTAAACTATATTACAATAACCGCTGACCGATTGACAAGTCTAGACAGGGCTTTAAATTGCTATGCTCTATAAAATATTATTAGGAAAAAGACTTGCATCGATTGAAATATATTGATTAAATCCTACTGAATATACATCATTGCAATATTATTTATTGCTCTCCTGACTGTTCATGTTTGCAATAGTTTAAAGCTTGGTATATTTTGATGCCTCAAGGGAATTGTAATTTTTACTGTAACAGTAGTTCTTGCAGTCTCAGGTCATTCAGAAGTCTATGAGAGTCAGGCATATCCAGTAAAACGTGTATTTCTCATTGAATGTACACTGCATTACAACAATTCTACTGTACGTGCTTTTTATTTTAGAAACATACTAGTCTAGCATAAAAATGTGTATTGCCCAGTAATATTTCTAGATTTCTCTTGGGATTCTTTTATCATCATTGTTATCACATTATCAATTAAGAAGGTTGCATTCCTCCTTTAACAATAAGATTCTTCTCTTTGGTACCCATTCTTAATACAGACATTTTTAGATATTTAATTTTTTATGACAAACCATACCATGCAGATATAGAAAAGTTACTCACAAATCATAAAGCAACTCATATAACATGAAAAAAAAAATATTTACACATACGTTTCTAAAGGTAAATACAAATCTTTATTCACAGAAAAGCATATAAAATGCAATTTACAAAAACAACTTTAAAAAGCCTCCTCAAAAAGAACACAGAGATAAAATAATTTAAGATACAAATCAACAAAAATACACTCCTTAAAGTGGAAGTCCACCCTAACACCTAAATTCTCCCCTGCAATCATCAAAGTTCAGCCTTATGCCTTTTAAATGAAAAAAACACAGTTTTTCTACCTTTATTTAGCAGAATCCAGTGCTGTCACATGACTTCGAATCTACTTCCTTCTGAGACTTAAATCAGCCAGTGGGTGTGATTACTGAAAGCTAGTGACAGCACTTCCTGGGAGGGGCACTATTGCTCTGTAGCCAGTGGGCGTATACAGGATGGGAGGAGCTCATCATAGGTTCCCGCCCACATTTCTCTCATTGTACATCCTAATTAATGAGAAAATGGACACGGGGGGTGGGGGACTGTCAGTGTAGCTGGAAGTGCTCTGGGGTCTCAGCTCACAGTCTACAATAGTACAGGCAACACCATGTCAGGGACCACCATGCACCATGTCAGGGACAACCATTGCCGCTTGTCAGGGACCACTATGTCAGGGACCACCAGTGCCTCTTGTCAGGGACCACCACATCAGGGACCACCATGTCAGGGACCACCAGTGCTGCTTGTCAGGGACCACCAAGTCAGGGACCACCAGTGCCGAATGTCAGGGACCACCAGTGCCAAACGTCAGGAACCACAATGTCAGGGACCACCAGTGCTGCTTGTCAGGGACCACTATGTCAGGGATCACCATGTCAGGGACCACCACTGCCACTTGTCAGGGACCACCATGTCAGGGACCACCAGTGCCTCTTGTCAGGGACCACCACTTCAGGGACCACCATGTCAGGGACCACCAGTGCTGCTTGTCAGGGACCACCAAGTCAGGGACCACCAGTGCCTCTTGTCAGGGATCACCAGTGCCTCTTGTCAGGGACCACAATGTCAGGGACCACCAGTGCTGCTTGTCAGGGATCACCATGTCAGGGACCACCAGTGCCGCTTGTCAGGGACCACCATGTCAGGGACCACCAGTGCCATTTGTCAGGGACCACTATGTCAGGGATAACCATGTCAGGGACCACCACTGCCACTTGTCAGGGACAACCATGTCAGGGACCACTAGTGCTGCTTGTCAGGGTCCACCATGTCAGGGACCACCATGCCAGGGACCACCATAGGACCACCAGGTCAGGAACCACCATGCAAGGGACCACCATGTCAGGGATCACCATGGGACCACCATGTCAGGGACCACCATGGGACCACCATGTCTGGGACCACCAGTGTAAATCCGGGATTATTATCAGTAATCACTTGTATATTCACAGCAGGGATCTTCCACTGTGTCAGGTATTGTATGTGAGAACACCAATCGCGGATGCCCCGCCCCTGCCATTATTATGATTGACAGTGAACTGTTCCTATGCGGGGGGCGAAAGATCAGCGATCAGTGTTCTTATATAACAATACCTGACACAGTGGGAGATCCTCACTGTGTCATTCGTGTAATTACTGATGATAATCCCCGCTCTGCATGGAGATAGCAGGCGGGGGGGCGGAGTGGAGGGGCAGATTGCTGGCAGGAGCAGAGGAGGAGGGAGCTGAGAGGAGAAGGAGGACACCTCCTCCATGGGCTGCACAGACCGGGGGCTGTGAGACCCCCTCCGCCTACAACATGTCTGCTTCCTTCCTGCTAGTTTTCAGGGTATGAAATTGGGCATGTCAGACTGCTGGCTGAGCTTAGGAGAGGGATAGAAGCCAGCTGTCTTACAAACAGGAAGTCAGCAGGCAATAACGGTTTTTCAGCAAGTTCAGCAGCCAATTACAGAGGAACTACAGAGCTCAGAAGAACATGGATGGAAAAGTTGGTGAAGGTAGGATATCAGCAACAAGGACATGGAAAAATTTTTTTGGCTGGAGTTCTGCTTTAAAAAAGGCCAGCATTTACTAACAAGATCCACGGGATCCAATCCACTGCAATAGAAACTGCTACTGAGTTAAGGTTTTGCTGAATTTAACCAAATTTTGTCAAACCCTCAGCAAATTGAACCCGGGAAGATTTGCATGTCCCTACTCCCTACTCACTAGCTGGTCTTCTGTAGTCTGGTCCAGGGCCGTCTTTTTTTTTTTTGAAAAGTTTTATTTATTGCTTTTTTAACATAACAGGTACATACAAGACCCATTGGGCCACACACAAAAAAAACTATTACATTTCTTCAGCATTGACTCTCTCCTCCTTCCTCCAGACCTTCGCTCAGTGAAAAAACCAAGGTAATAGTAATTAGGCCACCTTTTCACAATAACAGTCAATTAAAGATTTAAGATATGTCAGATAGTTACATACATGTTAAAACCCACTGTAGGTATATTCCATTAGGTACCACTCAATCCGCCTCCGTAGTTTCACTATTCATCCAACTGCCCCACACTTTATTAAATATGTGGTATGCCCCTGCTAATGTATGTAGCCTTGTATAAAGGTGCAGCCCTATTCACCACACCCTTCCTTGCTGATACAGATGGAGGATTGGGCTTTTTCCATGATAACACTATCATTTTTCTAGCGTAATAGATCAGGATCGTCAGCAAAATACGAGTTACTCTCTTTGGGGCTAGATTGTCCACCAGCCCCAAGAGGCACACCTCTATTGTGGGCTGTAAAGGAATGGCTGTTACTTCTGCTATACATTCTGTGACTCCCTTCCAAAATACTTGAATGTTTGAGCAATTCCAGAAGATATGCATGAAATCAGCAGTGAGTGAACTGCACCAACAGCAACCTGGTGACCGGGTAGGGAACATCTTAGCCAATCTAGCTGGAGTAAGATATATATGCGATGGAGGAAATTAAATTGAATGAGTTGGTCTCTAGCAAAAAAACAATCTAGTAAAATTAATGTCCCATACATCATCCCAGTCATCCCCGTCCATCTGGGGGAACACCTCACCCCGCATCTCCCTACACTTTTCAAGGAGATCTCCCCCTTCACTGAACAGTTGTTTGTATATTGTAGACAAAGCCTTATCCAAAGTGTCCTCCCTCAGTAAAGACTCAATATCACTCATTTTCGGGGTAATTCCAGTATTTCCAAATTGGGCATTGTATGCATGCCTTAGCTGAAGATAACGGAACAGGTGAGTGTTGGGAAGATTAAACTTAGTGTTTAGGGCGTCAAACTGTAGAAGTTTCCCACCGCCCACTACGTCTTTCAGTGTCTTAATACCAAATTTAGTCCAGATGATCGGATCTGGGTGCTCATAGAAGTGTGTTAATTTAGGATTCTTCCAAGTGGTGTGTGAGGAGAAATCTTAGAAGCGCTGCCCATCTTGGTCACTGCTACCCATGCCCTACTGGTCGCACGCATGGATATCGTGAGTCTATACGGAGCCCTGAAACCCCGAAACGGGAGATGTTTCAGTGTGTACGACTACTAGGTGACCCGCTAAGAAATATCTGTGAAAGTCTGGGACCGCCAATCCCCCTTGTTTCCATGGCAGCTGTAGCACCCGAAGTTTAATGCGGGGGTGTCGCCCCTGCTACAGGAAAGTCGTTATGAGCTGATCTATTCTTTTGAATATATATCTCGGAATCCAGACAGGGGAATTCCGAAATATATACAAAAACAGAGGAAAAAATTTCATTTTCACTAAGTTCACCCTACCTATGAGTGTCAAAGGTAAATTCTGCCATGCCTGTAGCCTGGACTTTAGTTTAGTCAAAATAAATAAAGTCTGATACAGAGTTGGATATATGTAACCCCAGATATTTGATCACCTCTACCCTCTGCAAAGAACAGTCTGTGGGAATCTCACATCTGGGGGATTGTGTCCCGAGTGATAGAATCTGGGATTTCCCCCCAGTTGACCCTCAGACCTGAAAAGCGAGCAAAGGAATTTAGGATGTCTAAAGCTGCCGACAGGGAATTCTTGGAGTTCCACAAAAAAAGAACCATATCATCTGCATACAGTGCCGTTTTTTCAGTCAGGCTACCCACCGTTATCCCTTGTACCTCCATAGAGGCTTGCAAGGCTGCTGCCAAGGGCTCGATCATGATAGAGAAAAGACCCAGGGATAAAGGGCATCCTTGGCGAGTGCCCCTATATATTGGAAAAAATTTGGATAACATATTGTTTAACTTTATGGCTGCTGTGGGGCAATGATATTGAATGTCGATCCACTTCCGGAACCTAGGACCGAATCCAAATACCTCCAATACCACCCTCATGTAATTCCAATCCACGGAATTAAAGGCCTTTTCCAGATCTAGAACAGGGCCGTCTTTAAAGCAGGGCAATCAGTGCACCTGCCCTGGGCCCAAACATTGAGAGGGGCAGGGCTGGGAGCTCCACTGATGCTCTGACCCCGCCCTATGCAGCCTGTATGCTCAGAACAGAGCACAGTGGCTGTAGTGAGAGCAGTAATCGGAGTGGGAGCGTCAGTGGAGCTTCAGGTCCCGCCCCCTCTATACTGGCTGGGGAATACAGAGGGGTGGGGGTAGGGCCGGGAGCTCCATTGATGCTCTAACCCCACCCCATGCCTATATGCTTTAAGTGGAACAGTTGTAGTGAGAGCAGAGAGTGGAAGCCCCGCCCCCTGACCTCTGAATGTATGCAGTGAGCGCGGTTGGCAAGGTATGTCCTTACACCCATAAAATGCCTGACCGCTGAAACCCTGAGCTGTGTTATTCAACTGTAAAGCTGCACATTACTGAAAGTTCTCTGACCATCTCCTGTATAAGTCTGCAGTCTCTGATTGTCACCTGTAGCATGTCCGCAGTCTCTTATTGTCACCTGTAGCATGTTCGCAGTCTCTGATTGTCACCTGTAGCATGTCTGCAGTCTCTGATTGTCACCTGTATCATCATGTCCGCAGTCTCTGATTGTCACCTGTAGCATGTCCGCAGTCTCTGATTGTCACCTGTAGCATGTCCGCAGTCTCTGATCATCTCCTGTAGCATGTCCGCAGTCTCTGATCGTCACCTGTAGCATGTCCGCAGTCTCTGATTGTGACCTGTAGCATGTCCGCAGTCTTTGATTATCACCTGTAGCATGTCCGCAGTCTCTGATTGTAACCTGTAGCATGTCCGCAGTCTCTGATTGTCACCTGTAGCATGTCCGCAGTCTCTGATTGTCACCTTTAGCATGTCCGCAGTCTCTGATTGTCACCTGTAGCATGTCCACAGTCTCTGATTGTCTCCTGTGGCATGCCGCAGTCTCTGATTGTCTCCTGTAGCATGTCCGCAGTCTCTGATTGTCACCTGTAGCATGTCTGCAGTCTCTGACTGTCACCTGTAGCATGCCTGCAGTCTCTGATTGTCACCTGTAGCATGTCCGCAGTCTCTGTCACCTGTAGCATGTCCGCAGTCTCTGATTGTCACCTGTAGCATGTCTGCAGTCTCTGACTGTCACCTGTAGCATGTCTGCAGTCTCTGATTGTCACCTGTAGCATGTCCGCAGTCTCTGACTGTCACCTGTAGCATGTCCGCAGTCTCTGATCATCTCCTGTAGCATGTCCGCAGTCTCTGATCGTCACCTGTAGCATATCCGCAGTCTCTGATTGTGACCTGTAGCATGTACGCAGTCTCTGATTATCACCTGTAGCATGTCCGCAGTCTCTGATTGTAACCTGTAGCATGTCCGCAGTCTCTGATTGTCACCTGTAGCATGTCCGCAGTCTCTGATTGTCACTTGTAGCATGTCCGCAGTCTTTGATTGTCACCTGTAGCATGTCCGCAGTCTCTGATTGCCTCCTGTGGCATGCCGCAGTCTCTGATTTTCTCCTGTAGCATGTCCGCAGTCTCTGATTGTCACCTGTAGCATGTCCACAGTCTCTGACTGTCACCTGTAGCATGCCTGCAGTCTCTGATTGTAACCTGTAGCATGTCTGCAGTCTCTGATTGTCACCTGTAGCATGTCCGCAGTCTCTGATTGTCACCTGTAGCATGTCTGCAGTCTCTGACTATCACCTATAGCATGTCTGCAGTCTCTGATTGTCACCTGTAGTATGTCCGCAGTCTCTGACTGTCACCTGTAGCATGTCCACAGTCTCTGGTCATCTCCTGCAGTATATTTGCAGTCTCTGATCATCTCCTGTAGTATTTGTATTAATTGTATTTACTTGCTCAATTATTTAGGATTGCTCCACTTCTCAGCGAGTGGTAATAATGTGCATTAACCTGTAGCAACCAATCAGTGAACAGTAGGGATCTGCTGTAATCTCTAGCAACCAATTAGTGAGTGGTAATGATGTGCTCTAATCTCTAGCAACCAATCAGTGAGCACTAATAATGTGCAGTAACCTCTAGGAACCAATTGGCAAGCAGAAATTATGTGTTGTAACCCCTAGCAACCATCCAGTGAGCAGTAAGGATAGGCTGTAACCTCTGGCAATCAATTGCAATCACTGCATGATCTGCTGCAGTAAACTGATTCTGAGTCCACCTGCTATTTTTTTGTATGTCTCAGAATGGGGGGGCCCAAGAAAATGTTTGCCCAAGGCCCAATCAATATTAAAGACGGCCCTGGTCTGGTCCATGGGGAGCAAGAGCCGTAACATCTTTTTGATCAGCTTCTAATGTCATGCAGCAAACCAGCTAGTTTACCTAGTTGTGGACATTGGCAATACTGCACATAACCTAAAAAAAAAATAATCTCATCAAAGTCATGTGTACTATGCTCTGCCCTATCCTGCTGCCGCTCTACATCCTAGCATTTACTAACAATTCCCAGCTGTCAAATTGCTGCTGTCAAAAAACAGATTTTCTGACACAGTGGAGTTGATTTAGGCTGGGTTCACACTGGTGCGACACGACAGCCATCCTACTTTGGATCCGACTTTGCCCTGCGACTTGAAGCCGGCATGCGTCCGACTTTCAATGAACGGGGATCTGACTTGGATCCCCGCCAATACCAGGCACTGTTTGGTATGAATCTTGAGGGGGAACTCCGCGCCAAATTTTAAATAAAAAACCGGCATGGGTTCCCCCTTAAGGGAAACCCCTACACTGAAAAAATGGCTTGGGGGTCCCCCCCAAATCCATACCAGACCCTTATCCGAGCACACAGCCCGGCCAGTCAGGAATGGGGGTGGGGACGAGCGAGCGCCCCCCTCCTGAACCATACCAGGCCGCATGCCCCCCCACCCCAAAGCACCTTGTCCCCATGTTGATGAGGACAAGGGCC
This sequence comes from Aquarana catesbeiana, assembly GCF_042186555.1. Lineage (NCBI taxonomy): Eukaryota > Metazoa > Chordata > Amphibia > Anura > Ranidae > Aquarana > Aquarana catesbeiana. The sequence continues at coordinate 538,060,224 of NC_133328.1, read as the reverse complement.
TCTTCCCGACAACCCTGGCCGTTGGTTGTCGGGGGGCTTATCGGAATCCGGGAGCCCCCTTTAATAAGGGGGCCCCCAGATCCCGGCCCCCCCACCCTTTGTGAATGAGTATGGGGTACATTGTACCCCTACCTATTCACCTAGAGAAAAAAGTGTCAATGAAAAAACACAGTACACGTTTTTAATGTAATTTATTAGGCAGCTCCAGGGTCTTCTTCCGACTTCGGGGGTCTTCTTCCCACTCCGGGGGTCTCTCCGGTGTCTTCTCCTGGTGTCCGGATCTTCTGCCGCTCTTTTGCTAGCGGTGGCCTGGACCTCTGCCTTCTTGCCTTCTTGTCTTCTTCCCTCTTCTCTTCTTCTCTTCTTCCAATGTTGACACGATGCTCTCTCCAGCTGGAATGCTCTCTGAGCGCTCTGCAATGGACTTATATAGACGGTGACCCCGCCCCCTTATGAGGTCACTGTCCCGGGGCATGCTGGGACTGTGTCTATGGTCTATGGGACTGTGTCTATGGTTGCAAATGCTTCACTCGGGAGCGCGCCCGTAAGGTAACCCTCCGGGAGAGCGCTTCTCCCAGGGGGGTTACAGATGCGAGGAGGAGCCGTGAGCGGACCCCAGAAGACAAGGTTTGAGGCCACACTGTGCAAAACGAACTGCACAATGGAGGTAAGTATGATATGTTTGTTTTTTTTTAAAAAAAAAAAGGTTTACAATCACTTTAAGAAACAGTTTTAGCCCCCGTTCACATTGGAGCCACTTGTCATGCAATTTGACATGTCAAATCGGATGACAAGTCACATCCTATTGTTAGCAATCACACTGTTCAAATCGGTGCGACACCAACTTTGCGTTGCCACATTGATTTGAAGAAGTTGTTCCTGCGTTAGCGATTTTGGGTATGCCTTGCATAGAAATCTGTGCATGAAGCCGCACAGATGTGTTCCAAGTCACACTGACATGCAGCTTTGAAGCCTTCATCTGAAATTGCACGATTTCTTTTTTTTTTTTTTTTTTATTCTTTTTATTGAAAAAGTTTGAGTTATAGGTACAAAACAGAGCCATTGGGGTATAACCCCAGTCAACTGGTTCACATAGCCATACGCATAACAAGTTACAACTCATAACTTAACTTACCAACTAACCAATTATTACTAAGCTCTAAACCTCTAAACACACGCAGCCCAGGTTACAGTTGACAGGATAATGATATGGAGTATTGCTTTTTGGAGGACCTCCTCTCCCTTCTAACTATCAAAACTGAATACTATAAGTGCCGGTTCACACTACAGTGACCTGAAAGTCAGCACAATTTTGGCAGGCAACTTCAAGACAACTTCGAGGCAACTTCAAGACAACTTCGGAGCAACTTCAGGGAATTCCTGGGTAATCTTTCTGTAATGTCGGATCCAAAAATCACATCAATTAAGATAAGGATCCGACTTGGAGGCAACTTCTATTGAAATCTATGGGTACAAGACGGCTAGAAGTCGCCTTGAAGTAGTACAGGAACCTTTTCTGAAGTCGGAGCGATTTTAGTAGCGTACATTAAGACAGCTCTCATTCACTTCAATGGAATTTCTTATGTCCAGCGACTTGGGGCGACTTGAGGTCTGACATGTCGGATCCCAAGTCGCTGTAGCGTGAACCGGCACTAAGAGTAGTGAAATTAAAATATTGGTACAATATTCAATACTCTCATATCCTAGATGCAGATCCCAGCTCCATGCAAAGCCAAGTATATCTTCAGGAAGTTTAACTAGATTGGTCTACTAAGGTCTGATCATCTACTGTAGTATCCGAGTCTTTCCACAAATGCCAAACCTTTTCATATTTATTGGGACATCCATGGGATAAGTATGTTGCCTTATAGAGGGGTATCAGGAGACAAATATTAACCGTCAGAGGGATAGGAATGGTGGATAATTGGGATGGATGAATTGGGTCACCTCCCGCCAATAATCTTGAATCTGTGGGCATTCCCAAAATATATGTGTTAAGCCTGCAGGAGCATCTCCAGCAGCTAGCTTAGGAGGCTGGGTATATGCGGTGCAGGCGTTGTGGCGTATAATATATCCTATGTAAAATTTTGAATTTAATCAGTTTGTCTCTAGTCGCAACCAGTGGTCAAAGCCCGCATATGCTCCCAGTCTTCGCTGTCCAGCTCCTGCATCTCCGTCTGCCACAAACCACGCAGACCATCCAGACTAACCTGGATGGACGGCAGCATTGCTCAGTATATTTGGGATAATGGTTTTGAGAGATCGGCGTCTCCCAATATGGCCTCCGGGTCATCCTGTTCCAGCCGAAGCTGGATGGATTTAAATTGAGATTCGAAAGCATGACGGAGTTGCAGGAACCTAAAAAGGAAAGAGTTTGGCAATTGGAATTCGTTTTTCAGTCTTTCAAATGTGAAGAGCCCAGACCCATCACATATCTCCATCAAATATTTAATGCCTTTGCTGGCCCAGAGCCCGGGTCCTGCAGTGAGTGAAATTCCTGTAACCCTGGGTTACACTAAAGTGGTGTGCTAGGGGACCAACCGCCTTTTGCCATGTTGGGTTGGATCACTACGATATGCCATGCTGTAATAACCGCTTTCATAGCAAATGTTAAGGATGTATGGGAACCTCCCGACCACCTTAATAAAAGAATTGCGGAGGACCTCAAAGGATCCCATGCATGCTTCCTCTAGGACAACCGATGCATTAGTGTCATTGGAGACCAACCAATTGTGGGCATGAGTGAGCATGGCCCCTAGATAGTATGTGTGAAAGTCCGGGCACGCTAGGCCTCTCTGTGTCCAGGGCCTACATAAGATTTTATTACTGAACCTAGGAAGAAGAAGGAGGCTACTATGGAGTCCAGTTGCTGAAATAGGGTCTTTGGTATCCAAACCGGAGAGTGCCGTAGAATATACAGCAAGACCGGTAGTATTATCATTTTAATTAGATTAATTTTCCCTAAGAGTGAAAGTGGGAGATTCGACCAAACCTTCAACTTTTCTTTACAGCATTGTAGCATAGATAGATTGAGTTTACTAAAGTCGTGGACGTTGGAAGAGATATTAATCCCCAGGTATCTGATGGTGTGTACTCATTACAAAGGGGAAGTAGGGTGAAGTAGCTTCTTCGCCCCTGGATCTATGGGGAGAATAAGGGATTTGATCCAATTGGTCCTGAGACCAGAAAGAGCCACATATTGGTCCAGAAGCCCGAGCGCCGCGGAAAGCAAGGGTCCAGGGTCCCGCTAAAAGAGGATAAGTCATCAGCATATAATGCTAGTTTTTCGACAATTCAATCAACCCAAATCCCTGACACCCCGCTTGACTTTCGCAGGGCCTCAGCCAAAGGCTCCATCACCAGGGCAAACAGCTCAGGGGAGAGATTGCACCCCTGCCTCATCCCTCTCTTAATTGGAAAGGGAGCGAAAGTTTGCCTTTCAGTTTAATATACGCCATTGAGGCCCTGCAAAGCAAACCAATCCACTTCCAAAATATCGGTCTGAAGCCAAAGCTTTCTAAATCCTGCATCATATATGGCCATCTAATGGTGTCAAAAGCCTTCTCAATGTCGAGGGCTACCAAGACTTGAGAGGCAGTTTAATTGGTGGGATCTGGAGATGTGTAAAGACACGCCTAATGTTAATGTCTGTGGATTTGAGAGGCATAAAGCCGGTCTGATCTATTTTAACAAGGGAAGACATTACTTTCATAATTCTATTTGATAGCACTTTTATGAGTATCTTAAGGTCGTAATTCAATAGGGAGATAGGCCTGTAGGACGAGCAATGTGTTAAATCTTTTCCCGGTTTGGGCAGCAGTACTATGTGTGCCTGGTACATACTATCAGGTAACCTCCCAGATTCCAAGCAACTTGAAAAAAGTTGTGTCAGTTTGGGGACCAATAAAGCAGCATGTGTTCTGTACCACTCCCCTGGCAGGCCATTAGGGCCCAGAGATTTATTGTTAAGCAGGGAATAAATAGCATCCTCTATCTCCTGGCGCGTTAAAGGACTGTCTAGTGTTTCCCTGTCTTCGTCACAGAGAGGTAAGTTAATCCCCCCCAATACCTCCAACAGGACGTCCACCAGCTATAAGTATGGATCATCTCATAACTGGCTATAGAAGAGATGGAATTCTTTTAGTATACCCTCCAGGTCTGTAACCTGACCGCCCGTGGATGTCTGAATCCTGGGGATTATGGTTTGGTTTTGGTTCTGCTACTAAATTGGCTAATGATTTGCCATTTTTGTCTCCTGATTCAAAAAGCATGGCTACAAACTTCCTAGCATCCGACTGGACTAATGGGATATAATGTTGCCTCAGATCCCTCCTTGTTTGGGCTAGAGCGGTAAAGGTTTCCAGCGTTGGATTAAGCCGTAAATGATTCCATTGCTTCCTATTCACCTTGTTCCAATTGAGTGACCTGGGAAGCAAATTCAGACCTCACTCTCTTAATAGAGGGACATATTCCCTTCGGAAATGAGTCTTGCTCGCCTCCCAAACCACATCAAGGGAAGTCGACCCTTAGCTTAATGTCCAATAATCCAAGAGCCTGGGACTCACCGACTCTTGGATTTGAGGATTATCTATCCAATGTGATGCCAGCCTCCAACATCCCGGATCCCAGGAAGTGCCAAGTGTCATGCGGAACTCCAGAGGGGAGTAGTCTGAAAGATCTGTTGGGGGGTAGGAGACCGCCCCCACATGAGACAGAGTGTAAGCATGTCCCAGACATCAAATCTATATGGGAACACGATCTATGTGTAGATGAAACATGAGAATAGGTCCTATCCTCCAGGTGTTTCCACCTCCAAATCTCATGAAGACCAAGAGTGTCAGCCCACATGGCCAAATCCAGGTGGGCAGATCTGGGGGGATTAGAGGTGTCCTTAGTAGGATCCAAAATGGAATTAAAATCCCCTCCGATTATAATTTTGTGTACTTGAAGGGATGCTAATTTTGTAAGGAGAGTGTACAGAATGGTGGAATCAAATGGAGGAGGAATATACACATTAATTAGTGCCCAACATTGGGCATACAATTCCCCCAGGGTCAGTAATAACCTGTTCCACTGAACAAGGAAGTGACTTGTTCAACAGAATGGTCCCTCCCCTCGCATAGGAGGAGTAGGTGGCATGAAACCCTTGTCTAACTCATGCCCTCTTAAGAGTTAGAATTTTGCTACCCATTAAATGGGTTTCTTACAGAAACAAAATATGTGGTTTATGAGACTGTAGAAATTTAAATAACAAATACCTTTTCACCTTATCATTCAGCCCTCTAACATTCTAAGAAATCAATTTTAGATCTATACCCATTGAGAACAAAAATAGTAAATAATTGTAGGAGCAGAGCAGGCCCGTACCTAGGAGTGTCATGTCCAAGAGCCATTACCAGATGAAGTCCAGCTGTTAGAACTGTCAGATTACCCTGTAGAAGAAAACCAAGTCCAGCAAAAGAAATAATGCAAAACCTGAGTAAGCGTGGTGACCAACTAAAGAGTACATGTAACGCCCTACTGCTTGACATAACCCCAACTGTCGCCAAAGCAGTCTTATTCCAAAACCTGATTGTAGAAATCGGACGTGAGGCTCGAATTTCCAGGGAAGACCCCGGTTGGTGTACGGCCTGTAACAGCAGGACTGACCCAAAACAAGTATGCAGATAAAGATTTCTCACTTTTCTCTGTCTTTTCTGATCTGCAATTTTTTTCGTAGGCCAGTGACTTGATGGGGATCCCCATGACTAAGCTCCGAGGGGTGGAGTGAAACATGTTGGGGGCATGGCCTGGTGGGAACCCAGGCTGAGGTTGTCTTTCCCATAACCATCATAGGTTCCTGGTTCCTTCAGACTACCAATTAAGGGGGGTGGTTAATTGCTCACAGGTGCTTGAGGCCTATATAACCTTGTGTAGGACTCATATTGAGCCTGCTCATTTGTGAGGCTGTTGGAACTCTGTCCAAATGGAACTGGTCTAAGTGGTGAGGTAAAACCAGAGTTTAATACAGGAGGTTATAACAGGGGTCATAGTACCTGTGTAGTGTGAGTACCTGAGTGTTGTCTGAGTAGTGTGTGTGGATCATTAGTACTTGTGTATTGTGTACTGTATACTTGTGTATTGCGAGTGCACGTAGGTCTGCAAGTGGCCTGCGAGTGCACGTAGGTCTACCAGTGGCCTGGGAGTGCATGTAGGCCTGCGAGTGCACATAGGTCTGCGAGTGGCCTGCGAGTGCACATAGGTCTGAGAGTGCACATAGGTCTGCGAGTGCACGTAGGTCTGCACGTAGGTCTTCGAGTGGCCTGCGAGTGCACGTAGGTCTGCGAGTGCACATAGGTCTGCGAGTGCACGTAGGTCTGCGAGTGGCCTGAGAGTGCACGTAGGCCTGCGAGTGCACGTAGGTCTGCGCGTGGCCTGCGAGTGCACGTAGGTCTGCGAGTGCACGTAGGTCTGCACGTAGGTCAGCGAGTACACATAGGTCTGCGAGTGGCCTGCGAGTGCACGTAGGTCTGCGAGTGGTCTGCGAGTGCACGTAGGTCTGCGAGTGGCCTGCGAGTGCACGTAGGTCTGCGAGTGCACGCAGGTCTGCGAGTGGTATGCGAGTGCACGTAGGTCTGCGGGCGCCCATAGGTCTGCGACTGTTCTGCCAGTGCACGTAGGTCTGCGAGTACCTGTGTATTGTCTTGTTGTGTACCTGTGTATTGTCTTGAGTATTAGTGCCAGGAAGCTAGCTGTTAGGTAATTTGGACAGGGTAAAATGCCCAATCCTCACTAAATTTAATAGGTACGATGCCCGGCGGGTGTGGAGAGGCGACTCTTTGTACATCTTGCTGCATGTACGTGTTCCTTGATCATCCGATCGAGGGCGAATACTGCTGTGCAAAATGTAAGCACATTATTTCCCTGGAAGCCCAGGTTCTGAATCTGGGGAAGCAACTGTCAGCACTGAGAAGTCCCTCCATACTAAAGGAGAGCCAGGAACGTACAGGGCAGGTGCCGGCAGGGGCCAGCACAGAGGCGGGTGGAGACAAAGAGGTGCAGGCAATAGCAAAGAGTAGATGGGTGACAGTCAGGAAGGGTAGAGGGGGAAGTGCCAGGGAGGCCGATCCAGGACTGGAGCATCCCAATAAGTACGCTCCATTGAGTGACATTGGTGAAACCAGTCAGGGACCAGCACTGCTGCAGCTGAGGGACTCTCCTAGCTGCCGGGGGAAGAACTCCTCCAGTGAGAGTGGGGGGGGCAGTGAAGGGAAAGGAAAGACAGATTCTGGTGGTAGGGGACTCAATTCTTAGAAGGACAGAGAGGGCAATCTGTAACCAAGACCTGAAGTGCCGAACAGTATGTTGTCTCCCGGGCGCTCGGGTTTGGCACATCACGGATCTTGTGGACAGATTACTAGGAGGGGCTGTGGAAGACCCAGCTGTCATGGTGCACGTTGGCACCAATGACAAAGTCAGAGGCAGATGGAGTGTCCTAAAGAACGATTTTAGGGACTTAGGAGCTAAATTGAGGAAAAGGACCTCCAAGGTAGTATTCTCAGGAATACTACCGGTACATCGAGCCACACCAGAAAGGCAGAGGGAGATTAGGGAAGTAAACAAGTGCTGAAGAGCTGGTGTAGTAAGGAGGGGTTTGGGTTCCTGGAGGACTGGGCTGACTTCTCAGTCGATAACCGGTGCTATAGAAGGGACAGACTGCACCTAAATGAGGAGGGTGCAGATCTGCTGGGCATGAAGATGGCCAAAAAGTTAGAGGGATTTTTAAACTAGGTGATGGGGGGAGGGTCCAGAGGTAGAGATAGTCAGCGCGGAAGATATTCCAGAGGGTTGTATTGGGGGCATTAGTGGTAGGTTGACCAAAGCACAAAAACACAAGGTAAGTATAGTAGCTAGTCCTAGTTGCAATCTCGAAACACCCAATACGAGGACAGTATGTGACCAGTCTAAACTATGTGGCATGTTCACCAATGCCAGGAGCATGGCAGACAAGATGGGTGAACTAGAGATACTGTTGTACGAGGAGGATTTGGATTTTGTGGGAATTTCAGAGACCTGGTTCAACAGCTCTCATGATTGGCTGGCAAACATTCAAGGGTATACCCTTTACCGCAAAGATAGAAAGGGTAAAAAAGGGGGAGGGGTATGCCTTAATATCAAGAATAATGTACAAGTGAATGTGAGAGATGACATCACTGAGGGAGCTAGGGAGGAGGTGGAATCCTTATAGGTAGAGCTCCAAAGGGATGAAGCTAAGGGGAAAATAATACTGGGAGTATGCTATAGGCCCCCTAACCTGAGGGAGGAAGTGGAGACAGATCTCCTATCACAATTTGGATTAGCAGCAAGGATGGGAAGTGTTATCATAATGGGGGATTTTAATTATCCAGGCATAGACTGGGCGGAGGGAACCGCGCATTCATTTAAGGCTCGCCAGTTCCTCAGTGTCTTGCAGGCCAATTTTATGGGTCAGATGGTAGACGCGCCAACTAGAAATAAAACATTACTGGATCTACTGATTACCAACAATACAGACCTGATCACGGATGTGGAAATACGGGTCAATTTAGGTAACAGCAATCACAGGTCAATTAGTTTCAGTATAAATCACACAAATAGGAAACATAAAGGGAATACAAAGACACTGAATTTCAAAAGAGCCAACTTCCCTAAACTACAAACCTTGCTAAAAGGCATAAATTGGGATAAAATATTAGGAACAAAGAATACGGAGGAGAGATGGGTTTGCTTTAAGAGCATATTAAATAAGGGCATTAGCCAATTTATCCCATTGGGTAATAGATTTAAAAGAGCGAACAAAAGTCCTGGATGGCTTAACTCCAATGTAAAAATGCATATAAAAGCAAAGGAGAAGGCCTTCAAAAAATACAAGGTTGAGGGATCATCCTCAGCATTCAGTCTTTATAAAGAATGCAACAAGAAATGTAAGGGTGCAATTAGGACGGCTAAGATAGAACATGAAAGACACATAGCGGAGGAGAGCAAAAAAAAATCCCAAGAAATTCTTTAAGTATGTAAACAGTAAAAAAGGGAGGACAGACCATATTGGCCCCATTAAGAATGAGGAAGGACATCTTTTTACAAAGGATGGGGAGATGGCGAAGGTATGGAATTTATTCTTCTCCTCAGTCTTCCCGAGGGAATCGGGGGCTTCAGTATCCAAAACTGCAGTGTTTATCCTTATGACACAACACAGGAAGCACCTCCATGGTTAACAGAGGACAGAATTAAAATTAGACTTGAGAAACCTAACATTAATAAATCACCGGGACCAGATGGCTTGCATCCGAGGGTACTTAGGGAACTCAGTCAAGTGATTGCCAGACCGTTGTTCCTAATTTTTACTGACAGTCTACTGACTGGAATGATACCAGCTGATTGGAAAAAAGCCAATGTAGCACCAATATTTAAAAAGGGCCCAAAATACATCCCTGGGAATTACAGACCAGTTAGCCTAACATCAATAGTATGTAAACTCTTGGAGGGGATGATAAGGGACTATATACAAGATTTCAATAATGAGAACGGTATCATTAGCAGTAATAAGCATGGATTCACGAAGAATCGTTCTTGCCAAACAAATCTATTAACCTTCTATGAGGAGGTGAGTTGCCATCTAGATAAAGGAAGGCCCATAGACGTAGTGTATCTGGATTTTGCAAAAACATTTGACACAGTTCCCCATAAACGTTTACTGCACAAATTAGGGTCCGTTGGCATGGACCATAGGGTGAGTACATGGATTGAAAACTGGCTACAAGGGCGAGTTTAGAGGGTGGTGATAAATGGGGAGTACTCAGAATGGTCAGGGGTGGGTAGTGGGGTTCCCCAGGGTTCTGTGCTGGGACCAATCCTATTTAATTTGTTCATAAATGACCCGGAGGATGGGATAAACAGTTCAATCTCTGTATTTACAGATGATACGAAGCTAAGCAGGGCAATAACTTCTTTGCAGGATGTGGAAACCTTGCCAGAAGATCTGAACAAATTAATGGAGTGGGCAACTACATGGCAAATGAGGTTCAATGTAGAAAAATGTAAAATAATGCATGTGGGTGGCAAAAATATGAATGCAATCTATACACTGGGGGGAGAACCTCTGGGGGAATCTAGGATGGAAAAGCACCTGGGGGTCCTAGTAGATGATAGGCTCAGCAATGGCATGCAATGCCAAGCTGCTGCTAACAAAGCAAACAGAATTTGGCATGCGTTAAAAAGAGGATCAACTCCAGAGATAAAACGATAATTCTCCCACTCTACAAGACTCTGGTCCGCCGCACCTAGAGTATGCTGTCCAGTTCTGGGCACCAGTCCTCAGGAAGGATGTTCTGGAAATGGAGCGAGTACAAAGAAGGGCAACAAAGCTAATAAACGGTCTGGAGGATCTTAGTTATGAGTTATGAGTAAAGGTTGCGAGCACTGAACTTATTCTCTCTGGAGAAGAGACGCTTGAGAGGGGATATGATTTCAATATACAAATACCGTACTGGTGACCCTACAATAGAAATAAAACTTTTTCGCAGAAGAGAGTTTAACAAGACTCGTGGCCACTCATTAAAATTAGAAGAAAAGAGGTTTAAATTTAAACTACGTAGAGGGTTCTTTACTGTAAGAGTGGCAAGGATGTGGAATTCCCTTCCACAAGCGGTGGTCTCAGCGGGGAGCATCGATAGCTTCAAGAAACTATTAGATAAGCACCTGAATGTCCACAACATACAGGGATATACAATGTAATACTGACACATAATCACACATAGGTTGGACTTGATGGACTGTCTTTTTTCAACCTCACCTATTATGTAACTATAGGTAACTATGTAACTATGACACCATGGGTGTGTGGCACCAGGGATCCTTCCTCTCTTCCTTCTAGTGACTATAGGAGCTGGTACAAGCTCCATCCCTTGCTCGCACTCCTGCAGTGGATGCGTCATCAGCCACACTACTCTACATTGATCAAGTTTGTGTGGCACGCTAACAAATCGTGGGTCACATATTTAGTTTGCAAGAGAGTCACCATAGTAGTCAGGCAACTAGCATTTTCAGAAAGAGCACCAGCAGTGGCCACATCTCCCACATTGGCCATGGTCACGTATTTCTGTCTGGTCTTCATAATCTCTAATGCATCTATAGTGCAAATTGCAATAGGTGCTGGTCAATTGAATGGGATTTGGTTTTCATCCATAGATCTCAACTATGCATGAAAGAATTTTGCATAGGAGGACAAAGAGCTACATTAAAGAATAAACCACTATGGTCTGTTTTGTATGTTTCCCCCTATCTAATAAAGATGAACTTCTGTGTTAAACATATTTGAAATTCTTCCCAAACAATTACCCCCCCCCCACCCCAAATAATACCTCACCTAATCAGATGAAGGTTTGTCTATCTTATTTATAAAATGTTTTCATTCAGCAACTCATACATATCAGGCTGTTGTTATAACAGCTGTTTCCAGCAGTCTTTCACCACTCTATTACACATTCAGTTTGATAAAGTATTTACAACATATGTTGCTGTTGATTGAATCCATTGCAAGGACTTCAGAATTACAGTTAACATTCTGGCAATGGAAAACTGCTGGAAGCAAAATATCTTGCCTAACATTCAGAATCCATAAGAAACATACTAACACACTGTCACTGTACTCACACTAGGCAGAATTAAATACCACTAAAACCAAATACCATAATATATTACGTTATGAGAGTGTACCCTGTTTATCAAAGTTTAGTTGTTTCTAATGAAAGGGAAGGGTAGGTTTTTAAACTCCTCATGTTTTTATAGTGCTAACTATGGCTGAGAGAATGTGTCCTGGTTTAGTTCTGGGGGGTTTGTCCAATCCTACCTGAAGACCCCCCAAAAATGTCAAAAAACTAACGTTTATAGAGTTAAACCTTGATAATCAATTCTGATACAAACAAAGGAAGAAAGTGCACCAGCCTAGTGCATTACGGTACTACCGTATTTATCGGTATATAACACACACTTTTTCACCCTGAAAATTGGGTGCAAATAGTGCATGCATGTTATACGCCGATCGGTCAATTTGGACTGCCTTGGAGGGGACAGGGAGGGGGGGCGGGAGGAGCGCCAACAGATTACATACAGTGAGAATCTCCTGTTCTGTAATAGGAAGTTCCTTCTCCTGGGATGGCATTGGACCACTGTTCTGTCTATCATAGCTGGCCCAGGAGCCAGGACTTTGTATTAAAGAGGCGGCCGAGTAAACAGGAAATTCTTGCTGAATGTAATCTTTAGCCGCTCATCCCGCCCCCTCCCTATCCCCTCCGAGCCATAACGAGGCACTTGTGAGGCTGCAGCTGTGGATAGGCATTGATCAAGCTGCATTGGTGGCAATGGTGAGGCTGCAGCTGCAGATGGGCATTGATCAAGCTGCATTGGTGGCAATGGTGAGGCTGCAGGTGGACATTGATCAGGCTGCAGATGGGCAATGGTGAGGCTGCAGATGGGCACTGATCAGGCGGCATTGATAGGCACTGACCCTTATTTTGCTTCACAGTTCTTTATTTAAAATGTACGTTTTTTCCTGAAACTTCCCTCTTAAAGTGAAGGTGTGTGTTATACGCCTGTGTGTGTTATACGCTGATAAATATGGTAATTATTAAAAGTCCCTCTTCCTCAGAGCACAGCTCTTCCTCAGCTCTGAAGAAGAAAACCTGTCCCTCAAAACGCGTTAGCTGTGTCCTACTCGATGGATTGTCATTGGGTGGCATTTGTTCATGACAAGCCTTTGTCTTTCTTCTTTTGTGAGTACATTTGACTTTTAATAATTAATAAACATGTTAATAAACATGTTATACAGTAATGCACTAGGCTGGTGCATTACTGGCTTCCTTTGTTTGTATCTTAGTTGGGGTTACTAGGGATGGGCGAACGGTTCGGCCCGAGCATAAGTTCGGGCCGAACTTTCGTTGTTTGAAGAACAGCCGAACAAACATGACGTTTGACCGTTTGTTTGGCCCCCTGAACCGACCACAATGCATTGTAATGAGTACTGCCCCCTCCGTCCCAATAATGTCTGGGAGAACAACAAGGAGAGGCAGACGTTCCCTTGGCTCTGTAAGGGGGCCAGCAACAAATGTGTCCACAGGCAAAGGTGGACGTGGTGGTCAGTCCTCAGGCAGGGCATCATTTCCTCTGTTTAGTGAGTTTGCCTGTGCTATCCAGCCACAGCATGCAGAGGAGGTGGTGGACTGGCTTACTAAACCTTCCTCATCCTCCTCATCCTCTGTCACACAAGCAGAGACAAGTGTGCAGTCCCCTGCAGTTGCCAGAGTGGATAAACCTGCCTCCTTGTCCACATCTATTCCTGCCATAGCCCTAACATCAGCCATTGAGGAGTCAGCTGAGTTATTTGACCACAGCGTCAGCCACTTGCTCCTTGATGATGCCCAGCCATTACTGGATTCAGATGCTGGTTCTGAGGTTGAAGATGACAGGAACATGAGCCTAGAGCAGTGTTTCTCAACTCCAGTCCTCAAGGCGCCCCAACAGGTCATGTTTTCAGGATTTCCCTCAGATGAAATGGCTGTGGTAATTACTAAGGCAGTGAAAGTGATCAAATCACCTGTGCAAAATAATGGAGAGCCTGAAAACATGACCTGTTGGGGCGCCTTGAGGACTGGAGTTGGGAAACACTGGCCTAGAGAGAGGGAGGAACACTGGTAGACAAATTGGCATTCATGTTCCCCAAGCCGCAGTGTATTGCCAAGTTGTCTCCAGTGGTGATGATGAAAATGGAGGAGATGGAGATGATGATGATGATGAGGTCACTGATGCGACTTGGGTGCCAGATAGAGCAGAGGAGGAAACTGAAGGTGAGGCGGCACAACCCCAAGGAGATCGGCATCAAGAAAGAGTAGAGAGCAGCCACCCTATTCCATCACATTCTGCAGCTGTTATCTCCCGGCCCACTCCCCACAGCTCAGCTGTCTGGGCCTTTTTCAGCACATCTGCAGCAGATTGCACTGTTGCTATCTGCAAACTGTGTCACAGGCACATCAAACGTGGCAAAAACACCAACCATTTGGGTACCACATGCCTAACAAGGCATTTAACGTCCAACCACTCAGCCTGTTGGCAAGAGTACCTAAAAGCCACACAAAAGGGGCACAAATCTGTCCCTCCTCCCCCTCCTTACCCACTTCAGTCTGCCCCTGCGATACCGAGTCATTACCTTTCAGCAGCCTCCACTGACAGGGATGATGGTATAGTACAGGGTGTCCAAGGTCCTAGCAGCTCATCTACCAGCAGCACACCACCAGCTGTAGACCGTAGCCGGCAAATTTCTC